>NC_088409.1:50462997-51062997 GCF_034236695.1 Oncorhynchus nerka | reverse complement strand
GTATTCATTAGAGCACTCCGTAGCAGTGTTTTCCAATAAAAACCAAAAAGAAGCGTTTCTTATTGGACAAGTTCAGACCCTGCTTACTAGGGTAATGTACTTGAGTAATGTTACCTGTTCTGGAGCAGGTGGGGTATGTAGCGAGTCACTAGCAGGGGGTGCAGCATGTCATCCCAGCTGAAGCACTGCATGATGGACTGGATGGGGTTGGGCTGGAGGTCTTGGGGGGCAGAGCTAGGAAGGTCAAAGGCCAGCAGAGTAAATCCTGGAAATGAGAGTCAACATTCATACCGCGTTACCTTACGGTAACTACCATGGAAAATACGTTTGAGAGAGTCATTCTATAATGGAAAGATGTATCACTGCATGCTCAACACAAAGCACAGATGCAAGATGTTGAGAGTAAAAGAACTGACGAGAGAGAAAAAGAGAGCGAGAGAGAGAGAAACAGTGAGACAAAGGCAGACAGTGTATATAATCTTATGAGAAAGACAATTGTTAGTTTGTGCAACCCACAGTGTGAAATTGTTGCATACAGTAAACATTTATCCTCCTCCCCCATTCCTCCCACTCTCTCCCTCTCTCCCTCTGTGTGTGCCTCTGACCTGCGGCAGCATCAGCCAGCTGGGCAGGAGGGGTGTTGGAAAGACACAGGCTGCGGAGGAAGGGGAAAAAGTTAGCCCAGAGAGCTGCTGCAACCGCTAGGTGGCGGTCTTTACCCACGCTGACATTGGGAGGAGGCAGCCAGGCACCGGGGGGGGGGTGCATGCTGAGTGGCCAGGCTGGACATTGCACTGATGCACTCTCCTGTAGGAGACACACACACACCAATAACATCCTTATTCAACAGAAACACAGTATCTCCCTCTCCTTTACACCGCCTCTCCACCTCCGTCCCTTTCTTATATTCCGCTTCCTTCCTCTCTTTCACATTCTCTCCATCCTTCTTCAGCGCTCTCTCACTCTTCCCATCTCTGGGGGGATTAGGTCATGCGGTGTGGTGCAGGGTAGAGAGGAGCAGGAGAGGGAAGAGCGGGGCTGATCCCCTGTACACAGACTGGGCTCTGGCTGCTGGGTCTGCCTGGCCCCACGGCGGCTGGCATTAGCCCAGATAAGCAGCTGAAGGAGCTGTAATCTCATTTAGACTGGAGATGATCCTCCTGTCCCCTCATTCGCCCGGATGGAGCGAGGGAGAGAGGGATGGAGGGGAGGGAGGCAGGGGTGAGTACTGGCACCCTCAGCTCCCCTTGCACTCCCCACTCATGTCTCACACACACACACACACACACACACACACACACACACACACACACACACACACACACACACACACACACACACACACACACACACACACACACACACACCTACACCTCTGCCTGCGCCTTCCAGCAAGGTTGCATCTAATCCAGAGAGAGCTGAGACAATCGATTAGAGTCTGAATTCATTAGCCTCCTTACTACAGCGGAATGGGCCTTTCACACCCATCAAGGCTCATTGTACAAGACATAGTCAGAGACCCCACTTAATCCTCCCCACTGCCGCTTCTTATAGCTGTGCACACACACACCATTAGAGACCCCACTTAACCCCTCCCCCAAATGCAGCCACTAACACACACACACAGACCGACTTACAACCTAGACAGCTGGTGAAACTGTGGGTTTGCACAACCGATGAATTTCTGCACAAACTGACAGAAACAGTCTCATGGAAGCTCATCTGCATGCTCGTCGTCCTCACCAGGGTCTTGCCTTGACTGCAGTTCGGCGTCGTAACCGACTTCAGTGGGCAACTGCTCACCTTTGATGGCCCCTGGCACGCTGGAGATGTGTGCTCTTCACGGATGAATCCCGGTTTCAACTGTACCGGGCAAATGGCAGACAGCTTGTATGGCGTCGTGCGGGCAAGTGGTTTGCTGATGTCAACGTTCTAAACGGAGTGCCCCATGATGGGGTTATGGTATGGACAGGCATAAGCTATGGACAATGAATACAATTGCATTTTATCAATGGCAATTTGAATGCCCAGAGATACCATGTCAAGATCCTGAGGCCCATTGTTGGGCCATATATCCTCCCGCCAATCCCTCATATTTCAGCATGATAATGCAGGCATACCCGATATCGCAAGGATCTGTACACAATTCCTGGAAGCTGAAAATGTCCCAGTTCTTCCATGGCCTGCATACTCACCAGACATATCACCCATTGAACATGTTTGGGATGCTCTGGATCAACGTGTATGACAGCGTATTCCAGTTCCCGACAATATCCAGCAATTTTGCACAGCCATTGAAGAAGAGTAGGACACCATTTTACAGCCTGATCAACTTTAAGAGGATGTGTTGCACTGCACGAGGCAAATGGTGGTCACACCAGATAGTGACTGGTTTTCTGATCCACACCCCTACCTTCTTTAAAAAATAAAAAAAAATGTATATCTGTATTCCCAGTCATGTGAAATCGCTAGATTTAAGGTCTAATGAATTTATTGAAATTGACCGATTTCCTTATATGAACTGTAACTCAGTAAAATCTTTTTAAATTGTTGCATGTTTATGTTTCTATATTTTGTTCAGTGTAGTTAAGACATACCGTAGCCTACACCGGCTTAATGCGTTTGTTGTTATTGTCGGCTAATCAAAGTGGCACTGTCTACAGTGGCTCCATGTGAAGCAAACAACGTAGATCTTTAAATCAATGCAAAGTTGAATTAAAATTAGGGAATTAAGTTAGTTAAATGATAAGGAGTAGGCTACAACGACCAACCATCAGGTAGGCTGTTGTTTAATCTAAAATGAGTTGTAGACAAGGACGGGAAGCACAGCAAAATAGCCTCAATTAGCCTAGGTAGCTCGCTATATTAGCTAGCTTCTTTACATTGATTTGATACGGCCAAGACAGGCACTATCTGTATGGCTACTCTCTCTCTTTTTCTCCTTCCCGGGTCAAACTCAAGCAAGCAGAGTAGCACCTCTCTCCTTTAGTTGCGCAGGATGCGCAGCAAGCCAGTTCCCAAGTTGTTTTTTTTTTTTTTTTTTTTACCCCTTTTTCTCCCCAATTTCGTGGTATCCAGTTGGTAGTTACAGTCTTGTCCCAGTCAACTCCCGTACGGACTCGGAAGAGGCGAAGGTCGATAGCCGTGTGTTCTCCGAAACACAACCCAGCCAAGCCACTTAACCAGGAAGCCAGTCGCACCAATGTGTCGGAGGAAACACCGTACACTGGGCAACCGTGTCAAATTGCATTGCGACCAGTCCGCCACAGGAGTCGCTAGTGCGCGGTGGGACAAGAACATCCCTGCCGGCCAAACCCTCCCCTAACCCGGACGGTGCTGGGCCAATTGTGCACCGCCCCATGCATCTCCCGGTCACGGCCAGCTGCGACAGAGTCTGGACTCGAACCAGGTTCGAACATGTATTTCGACTTTCCGGACAACTAATAAAATGTCATGATATTATTCTAATAGTGAAATTATTTAAAATACCCAACCATAAAAATAAACAAAAATAACGTCTCAGCTAAGAGCAATTTCTCAAGCAAAACTTTTGCTAGGATTGTCTGGGAGTGGTCTGAGTGAAGAGAGAAAAACTGAAAACGAGCAGCTATTGCCTGAGTGGTTTGGTACTCTCTTTCTTATTGGTCTATTAACTAATGTAACTAGGCAGGCCAAAACTCAATCCCACCAAAACAGGCTGACATTTCAGGCGGTATTTTCAAACAGCTCTTACACTAAACGGGCATTATCATAATTTTCACAATTACACAGTATTATCCAACCTCAGTGTGGGAAATTATATTTATGATTGCACTGGGCCTTAAATAATGACAGGGGACAACAACTATTGCCTCCCTCCACCTCTATAATGTCCATCCACTGCTCTTTAGAGAGGGACTCAGGGTCCAATGGAGGGCCAAGGTGTAGGGGCGTAGGGTCTAGATACGGAGGAGAGCACTTAATTAAGATCTCAGATAATTTTCCACCACCCGTCCCCCAATATAATACTGAATGTGTACCACTGAGACCTCACACACACCCTCTGGCGACACAGGGGTCTCAAGCCCTCATGCACAGGATCGTGGGAAGGAATGCAATGTGAGGAATTAGTCTACTGGTTGGCTGTTAGGCGGGCGGCCGGCCTTGGCGACGGCCATACGAGTCAGTGGTTGTCACACACGCACACACACCTCTTGGTCGCAGCCTCTGGTGGGATAATTCTCTTGATGTGTGCAGATTCCTCTCTGCTCTTAATAAACATAATGACGGCGAGGCACAATTTGCAGGACTACATAATTACCTGTTAATTGTGTCACTGAAAACGCATTAATCACAGAGATACCAAGTACTGCCAGGATGGAGAATTAAGCATAATTTGGCGGGACGAATTTTAGAGAGCGCTTTTTTATTTCATTAAATGGGTCAGCGTGATCTCGGCCATAACACTGTCCCCTTTGGGAGTTTGTGCAAATGAGTGCCCTCCAACCCCGAGATATGAGATGGGGACGTTTTTAGAATTAGCGTAGCTAACGAGATGCCGCGTTACGGGAGCCTGGACTGAAATAAGAGAAGAGCACACTTTAGTGATGGGTGAAAAATCTACAGTTACAATATCGGGATTTTAAAAAACGATATATCGTATTGACAATATCGCAATATTTTTATATTGTATCGGCACTTAAGTATCGTGATATCGTATTGTGAGGTCCCTGGCAATTCCCAGCACTAGCACACTTAGTGTTTCACCTTGGAGATATGTGTGTATGTGGGAGTGTTGGCATGTATACACAGGAGAGCCAAAGCAAGCACACACTCATATAAGTCGTGAGTGAGGATTGTTGCAGGCTGGCAGCTTACTGCTTCATTAGCGCTGACTCAGGGTAATCCAAACTGAACAACCAGACATCCTCTCCCTCCTGACACCTCTGTCCTACCCTTTTACTTCTTCTCTCACCAAAACAGACACCTGTTTCACCTGTGCCTTTCTCTCTAAACCCTTGACCTCTGACCGGGTCGTCCGTGTAACACACACTCGTGGCCTGCCGGTGAACTCACCCTGACGCCGTCTCCACTCTCTGCCACACAGTCACTCCACATACTCACGACCAGCCGCTATACCCATGGTGACCGCACTGGGGCCTCTAGAGGCCATATCTATACTCAGGCCTCTGCCAGCACCTGCTGAAGGGGACCTGGGGGCCACGGGGCCTCAAGAGGCAGAGAGGGGCCTCCGGACACAATGGATGGGCTGGATTTATTGAAGGGATGGAGGGGGGACAGAGGACAGCACAATCCTGCCTTTGTAGATGTCAGTACTGACCCCTTTACGGCTTCTAGATCCCAGCATTGATAGGTAGGGCCAGGAGTTTTTTTCACGTGATCATGACAGCAAAAACTAGTTGTAGGGTCTAAGGCCACTGCCTGAGAGCATGTCTCTTTGTCCATCTGTCTGTCTGCTCGTCAATGTGTAGAGTGTGTGTGTGTGGGCATTTGTATTAACTGTGTCTCAGTGAGTTGCTGAGTGTTTGTCCCCCCTCCCTCACCGTAGCACCCTCAGCACGATCTGCAGAAAGCCCAGGGCAGAGCTCAGCTCCGACTGGCGGCAGGCAGGCAGCAGCAGACCGAACCCCTCATTGAGTAGCTTCTCCTCTGACAGACCGAGACACACGCTCGTCTCAAACACCTCGTCCACACCCTCTAGGTAGGGCCCCAGAGGGCCAGGCGGCGAGACGGTTCTGTGGTCTTCAGGTAGAACTCCCTGGCAGTCTGAGAGAAGGCCAGCCAGCTAGCTTGGGCCCCCACATCAAGGCCCCTCTCCTGGAAGAGTAGGAAGAGAGCCAGCAGGCCCATCTACACCAGGCTCTGTTGGGCGGGGTCCAGAGGGAGCAGGCCCAGCAGCTCACAGGCCCGGCCGGCCATGTCCTCCAGATAGGCCTGCCGGGCCACCACAACGAACAACAGCAGGAAGTTCATCAGCCCCGCTGCTGGTGGAACTCGGAGTACGCCCTGGAGAGGAGAGAGCGAGAGAGATGGATGAGAAATAAGGGACATGAGTTTCCATTGGCCATAGTAAGATGAAGAGATAGTAGTGTCACAGTTTAAGTTGAGTGTGTGACATTCATATTACTCATCTTTCACTGAGACTTTGCATTGCTCTAGTCAAGATCAGAGTGCATATGTATTGGTAGATCTCCCCACCCGCACCTTCCTCCATCACAACGCTCCATCACTCATTCTATGGTGCTGATGAGAGGCATCCCAGGCATGCGTGATGTGTCTGTGTGTATGAGAAAAACACCCAGCGCAACGTTGTTATATCCTGCGGATACCGTGAACAAATGCCTTTAGAGATCATGTTAAATGTCAGACACTCAGCCACGCAGCGGTAGGCACACAGTCGCCCTCTCTGCAGTCAAACCAATCTACTGCAACACCAGTTAGAGATCAATAACTACCACACACACACACACACACACACACACACACACACACACACACACACACACACACACACACACACACACACACACACACACACACACACACACACACACACACACACACACACACCACACAGGGCTCCATAGTTCCCACAGCACATATTGAGGAACAGCGACTGAAACTTACAAATTATGAGCATTACCATGACTAGGGCATTAATTTTTTGCAGCCGGTGATTGTCAAGCAAATAACTGCCGGTCTCACGGTAATTGACCATTAATTAAAATAAACACATTTACCATCTCCTGGATTTCATGCATAGCCTACAAACCACTGATGCAGACCTTTGGAACATCTACAGTACCAGTCAAAAGTTTGGACACATCAAAACTACATCAAAACTATGAAATAACACATGGAATCATGTAGTAACCAAAAAAAGAGTTAAACAAATCTAAATGTATTTTAAATTTGAGATTTTTCAAAGTAACCACCCTTTGCCTTGATGACAGCTCTGCACACTTTTGGCATTCTCTCAACCAGCTTCATGAGGTAGTCACCTGGAATGCATTTCAATTACCAGGTGTCTTGTTAAAAGTTCATTTGTGGAATTTCTTTCCTTCTAAATGTGTTTGAGCCAATCAGTTGTGTTCTGACAAGGTAGGTATGGTATACAGAAAATAGCCCTATTTGGTAAAATACCAAGTCTATATTATGGCAAGAATTGCTCAAATAAGCAAAGAGAAATGACAGTAGTTTTTGGTAACTACATGATTCCATGTGTTATTTCATAGTTTTGATGTGCTTTGCTGGTGACTGTTGTGATTTATTTATAATGTAGACTGGTTTATAGTAAAAATAAAGAAAACAATCGAGATTGTGAATGAGTTTATTTCATAGTTTTGATGTCTTCAATTATTCTATAATGCTGAATAGGTGTGTCCAAACTTTTGATTGGTACTGTACATTAAAAAAAGTCAAATAAATCCATTTAATATAGCCTACAACATCACGATAAATCCATTATTTATTTTAGACAGGTCTGAAGAAACATGCTATGAAGAAAATGTAGTCTATTTCAGAACAGAATAGCATACTCTGAGTTGTCCTTATGTTAGACCCTGATATGGCTGTGGGCTACACTAGGTTATTTAGCAGACAAGATTTGTTTAGTATTCCGTGGCATTATTTTATATTATTTTATAGTATGAAGAATAAAATGTAACATAGCTGAATGAAATAGAAAGGATATATTCTGTGTTGAGCGGTTAACAAAGAAAAATGTCTTCCTATATGCTTAATTTAGAGTTATTTATGCAACTTTATTTGTGATAAAATGTTGGGCTATACAGTGCATTCGGAAGGTATTCAGACCCCTTGACTTTTTCCTCCTTTTGTTATGTTACAGCCTTATTCTAAAATGGACTAAATAGTTATTTTCCCCCTCATCAATACACACAATACCCCATAATGACAAAGCAAAAACAGGTTTTATACATTCAGGCCAAAGAGTTCAATCTTGGCTTCATCAGACCAGAGAATCTTCTTTCTCGTGGTCTGAGAGTCCTTTAGGTGCCGTTTGGCAAACTCCAAGTGGGCTGTCATGTGCCTTTTACTGAGGAGTGGCTTCCGCTTGGCCAAACTACCATAAAGGCCTGATTGGTGGAGTGCTGCAGAGATGGTTGTCCTTCTCGAAGGTTCTCCCATCTCCCCAGAGGAACTCTGGAGCTTTGTCCGAGTGACCATCGGGTTCTTGGTCACCTCCCTGACCAAGGCCCTTCTACTCCCGATTGCTCAGTTTGGCCGGCCGGCAACCTCTAGGAAGAGTCTTGGTGGTTCCAAACTTCTTCCATTTAAGAAGGATGGAGTCCACAGTATTCCTGAGGACCTTCAATGCTGCAGAAATGTTTTGGTACCCTTCCCCAGAACTGAACCTCGACACAATCCTGCCTCTGAGCTCTATGGACAATTCCTTTGACCTCATGGCTTTGTTTTTGCTCTGACATGCACTGTCAACTGTGGGACCTTATATAGACAGGTGTGAATACTTTCCGAATGCACTGTGTTTAGATTTTTAAAACATTCTAAGGCTGCATGATGCGACTCTAATGATGATTTGAAAAAGGTCGCATGAGCTCTGCTTTGTTAATTTCTGCAGGCTGTACACACTTCATCAGTCTCTCATTCACGATTTGACAAGCACTTGATAATATTCTCACCAGGCCTCGAATTTCTGTGTGGCATCCCCCTTGTGTGGCCGCAATACCCCCTAAGGAATTCCATGCCTTTTGCAGCCAATGTGGCCGTTGTGGGATGAATATAATAATCATAATTCCCTTCTCCTGGCTGCCAATCAATTCTTATTAGCGAAGGCCCATCACGTGATTGGGTCCTTCTCACAGGCATCTCAGCTCCAAAGTAGGCTACAAGTGAAGACAGACACATCAGGGACACAACTGCGTGTGTCCTTATCGAATTCCAAGGCGCATATTGAAGATGTTGAAGATTGAAGAACTGTCACATTTACTTTTCGTCAGCCAACAAGATGAGCATGCCTAACGAACAGCAAAAGCACTAACCTTTGTCAATCTACTATCACCCATAGTACAAAAGTTTACCAATTCTATTGGTCAACTAGTCCTTTGTGAGAGAACTAAATATTCCAAACATACTCTGGGACAGTTGTTGGATGTGATAGATCCGAAATTAATACAACCATTCACATCAAAAAACATTTTAAAAGCACAGAGGCTGGGCTTCCCGAGTGGTGCAGCGGTCTAAGGCACTGCATCGCACAACCGGCCGTGACTGGGAGTCCCATAGGGCGGCACACAATTGGCCCAGCGTTGTCCGGGTTTGGTTGGGGAGCTTTACTTGGCTCATTGCGCTCTAGCAAATCCTTGTGGTAGGCCTGTCGCCTGCAGGCTGACAATGGTTGTCAGTTGAATGGTGTTTCCTCTGACACATTGGTGCAGCTGGTTTCCAGGTTAAGCATGCGGGTGTTAAGAATCATGGTTTGGCAGGTCATGTTTCGGAGGACGCATGACTCGATCTTTGCCTCTTCTGAGCCTGTTGGGGAGTTGCAGCGATGAGACAAGATCGCAATTGGATATCACGAAATTGGGGAGAAAAAGGGGGTAAAATACAAAAATGTAAAATAGCAAACTATTAGGCTATTTCTTTACTTATAAGCGCAGCAATGCGCACATGGCAGTAGGCCATAAGCGCAAATGTACCAAAATGATATCAATTAGCGGGATAACATCATTCTCAAAAGTGATGTGACTATCATTTATGTGATGATTGACTATTCATCGAAAAAAGACATACCACGTTTAATTATTACGCAATTAAATTAACCATGCAACAATTAATGAATTAGTAATCTGGGGAACCACGGGAAAAGTTTATTTAATGAGTTACCGTTTCCCTAATTAACTCAAGAATATATCAGCATATCTCCATATTCTACCCGTCATATCCTACCCATCAATCATTTCCTCATATCAGTCTCATTCTGAACGTCGTAATATTCTTTAAATCTGCACGAACCCTAGTCTACATGATGACTCAGCCTTACTTGTGACTTGTAAAACAATGACTTGGTCCCACCTCTGGCAGTTAACCTTTACACTGATTGTAAAGCGGATTAATGTGCTTAATTTTAAGAAGATATTTGGCCACATTAGTTGTGATACAAACCTTATCAACAGGCTACATGAGGTGTGTGACTATGATTTGAAAAAGTCGCAAAAAGAAGTCATGCACTGTTTTCTTGCCTTACTGCACACACTAGGCATCATTCACAAGCGATAGATAATACATAATTCACAAGTGAAAGGCTGATATTGTCACCCATCAGACCATTCTTAATTGAATCTTGTCTTTACATATATTAAATCATATACAGTACCAGTCAAAAGTTTGGACACACTTACTCATTCCAGGGTTTTTCTTTATTTGAACTATTTTGCCAAGAGGTTGCAAAGCTGTCATCAAGGCAAAGGGTGGCTACTTTGAAAAATATAAAATATATTTTTTCATTTGTTTAACACTTTTTTGGTTACTACATTACTCCACATGTGTTATTTTATAGTTTTGATGTCTTCACTATTATTCTACAATGTAGAAAATAATAAAGAAAAAAATAAAGAAAACCCTTGAATGAGTAGGTGTGTCCAAGCTTTTGACGTGTACTGTATATGATTTGTGTGTGAAATTAGTTTTGATTTATAATGGACCATTATCATGCAACTGTCTCGGAACAGGGGCAGGGTGAAAAAATACATGTCATCTATGCACTTAAATAGCTAATGGAGGATGCTTTTCCTGTGGTTCATTTTCATGCCAGCCAGGTAGGCTATATTCCTGTTGTAAAGCGAAGCAATATGCTAAAAATTAGGATAAATTGAGAAATAAATAGAGGCCTAGCCTATAAAAAGCTGATGGGATCCTCTTTTACTCGCGCAATTGTATAGCCTATAGAAATGTTGCGCAACATGAGCTCTCATTAAGTGTTCGATTTGATTTTCAATCACATTTGCATTTATGCCAGAGTGATTAGAGGGACAATAAAGTGCTGTGAGTACCAGGCAGTTAGCAAGTTTAATATGCTACTAATGACCATCAGAGCTTGGAGAAACTTAGGTACAGTGACTAAGCGGTCACGTGGAATTTGACTGCGGTCATGACTCATGACTGCCGGTGTTGCGGTAATATGGTCACTGTAACAGCCCTAACCATGACTGCTACATGTTACAGGGAGAGAGAGTGAGAGGAGGAGAAGGTGAAAAGGTGAGAAAGAGAGACAAGGTGTATGGATGGTATGCATGTAGAAAAATAACCTAAGGCAGGAAGAGAGAGTTAGAAGAAGGGAAAGATGAGAAAAAGAGAGAAGGTAGATAGGGAGATCCATTTAGAGAAAAACAGCAGTGGGAAATGGTTTTACAGTTTGTCTGTAACAGGTTGGGAGGCTTTTTCCCGTGTTTTCTGTCTGTCAGACAGACAGTGTGTTTGTTTATCCTGGACAGCTTTTTCCGGAGGCAAGCAGATGCTCACGACTCCCGGCATAAGAGATCAGCGCTCTCCCAGTCGATCCCATTAATGCAGCCACCACAGGCCTCCCATGGAACCGGTCCAGCCAGCGAGAACGCTGCCGGAACGTTGCCGGAACGCCATAAGCACGCCCTGCTCTTCTCGAGGGAACTGGAGCAGAGACAGAGGGAGAGGGGGTGTTCTAATCTGGACCTGGCCCAGCCCAGCCCCGTCCCTGCCAGCAACCTCCCTACCGTTGCCCACCCCCATCCGTGCTGGAAACCAACACGGCTTCGTTAAGGGGAATTAACCGCCATGCTCGTTAGCTAATTAGCCTTCATGTCTGTGGAGCGGCTGAGCACGTTCCAGACAGAGGGAAGTCATTAGGCGGATTTATCCTTCTCGCTGGCGTCCAGCCGGGCCCGTCCCAGGCCACGTTCTGATGTTGGGATCCATGGGCTTATCGTCTTTGGTCTCCCCCAGAAAGAGGAGCCATGGCTGGGGGTTTGGGAAGCAGCTGTGGGTTTGATGTGGGGCTCAGTGGGACTCGGCTGGTCTCCTCTGGGAGGAGTGGAGAGGCAGGTGGAGGTTCCTCCTGAGACACCTGCTCTCCCTGGGAGTCTAAGCAAATAGCAAAGCCTCAGAGAGGGGCTGTGCCACACCTGGCAGGCACACACACATGCACAGACACATCAAGATAAAGGCACAGAGAGTCGTGTCTGTGAGTGTGGACTCACCTGTCCCCCTTGGGTCAGTATTTCATATCAACATAATATTGAACAAAACTAATTTAGCTCCATTTAAAGAGTACCTTAGGGGTTTAACTGGCCTCCTTTTCTGTACCCCTCCATGTTACCCATCCCTACATACACATACACACCTCACGTGCCCTTGATCTGCCTCCAGGGGGCGCCGCCTGCGTTCTCCTGGGCCAGGTAGAGAGCCAGCACTCTGAGGAAGATGTGAAAGGAGTTGGCTGAGCGGTACAGCTGGGTGTGGCTGGGATGAAAGGAGGGGGGAAGGGAGCAGTAGATCCGGGCCTGGTCCAACAGGGCCAGGGGGGTTCTGCTCACGCTGCAGAGCCCTGACACCCCTAACCAGGGCACTGTGAACGAACCGCTTTGGAGGGTGGGGAGAATGTAAGTGGGATATTTCGAGGGGTAAATTTCATATTGTCCATGTTTTTAGAGTGGTGTGTTAGAGGTGTTCCTTACCAGGTTTTTGCTGTAATACTCCCAGAGTGTCGTGACAGTGCTATTGTTAGGTTTCCATAGCAGAGACAGATTCAGGCAGCAGAGCACGTGCATTCTGATCTGATCCCCCTGTAGCGTTCTCTGCAACACACACAGATCAATTAACAAACAAATTATAACTGTACACGGAAACCATGCTCCCATCCATAACCCATATCCTCTTTGAGCGAGAGCCTACCTTAGGGTTACAGGTGGACTTGAGCAGCTCACCCACAAAACTCCAGTTGTCCTCCAGCGGTTTCTGTGAGACCAGAGCATACCTTATATTACCAACAAAACATACAGTCTAATAAGCTTGGCAAGAAGTCAAAATTGCAGCCTGTGACTTTCATCTTAACAGGGGATGCGATCGGGACAAAACAGGATTTTGACTGTTTAAACTATAAATGGAGCACACATTTCACAAATTCAGCCATCTCTGATTAATCAGGAAAGATCACACCCCATACCCCTTATCATATCCCTCCTTATACCCCCTAATCTCAGGTAGATTACCTCGTTTTGGAAGACCCCGTTTCTGCTGTATTGTCCCAGCTCAGCCAAGTGAGTGACAAGCCATCAGGTGAAGCCCAGAAGGTCTTTACAGTGTGTAGGGAGCACACCATACTCCTCTGCTACAGGCTGGCCACTGATCAGAGACCACAGCAGTGTGTCCATGTAGTTCCAGAAAGACTACGGGGAAACACACAAGTGCGCACACGCACACACACACAGTTGTAAATACAAACACTATGTCAAATTTGATTAATTGCAGATAAAATCTAATGGTCACCCAATCATAGTTACATCAAGTGTGAATGCGTGTGTGTGTGTTCACCTATGTGTGTAACACTTTGCTCCTATGTTCCAGTAACTGTATAAGTAGTATCCACAGCTCTTTGGTGCAGGTGCCGTGGTAGTGATGGCTGGTCAGGGCCTCAGTAGGCCTTACCTAGAACAGAGGACAGAGTTAGGAATACCCTTTACCCCAAAAGCCTCAGCCTCGGAAGAGGCTACTAACTCTTATGGAGTTGTAAATGTTGCGTGTAGGTTTGAAATTACCTATCGATTACACCCGTTCCAGGCAGTATTATAACCATACAAAAAGGTTATTAGGAATTCATTTTTTGTTGTTCTTCTCCCCCAACTCTTAGACACAACCACATTGCTTACATCCGCCAGGACAGGCTCATTGTCCACCCTCCTTCCCAGAAGCCTGGAACGGATGAGGATGAGTGAACCAAGCCTATGGGTTCGTAGCTTCAACCCCGCAGCACACACACACACACACACACACACACACACACACACACACACACACCAATTGATTAATGGACTGCTGAATGTATATATTTTTTTTATCTTGCTTGTTTGCTCTTTTCAGTATTATGTCTATCTCTGATAAGCTACCAAGGAAAAGGCTGAAATTAGCCCAAATATATGTAGCCTTAGAAATCAATAACTTGCTCACATCAGATAACATTCATATATTAGCCATATCTGAGAGTCACTTGGATAATTCATTTGATGATACAGCAGTAGCAGTTCAAGGATATAAAATCTATAGAAGAGACAGAAATGCTTATGTGGGCTTATATATATATTCAGAGCCATATCCCTGTAATGCTTAGAGAAGATCTTATGTCAAGTGTTATTGAAGTGTTGTGGCTGCAGGTTCACTTGGCACATCTAAAGCCTTTTCTTTTAGGGTGTTGCTAGAGTCCACCAAGTGCGAACAGTCAATATCTAAATAATATGTGTGAAATGCTTGATAGTGTATGTGATGTAAACAGAGAAGTCTACTTTCTTGGGGACCTGAATATTGATTGGTTTTCATCAAGTTGTCAGCTCAAGAGGAAGCTTCTTACTGTAACTAGTGTCTGTAATCTGGTTCAGGTTATTAATCAACCTACCAGGGTGTTTACAAACACTACAGGAACAAGATCATCCACATGTATCGATCACATTTTTACTAATACTGTAGAACTTTGTTCTAAAGCTGTATCCGTACCAGTTCGATGCAGTGATCACAATATAGTGTCTGTATCCAGGAAAGCCAAAGTTCCAACAGTGTATAAGAGATCATACAAAATATTTTTCTGTGACCCTTATGTGGATGATGTTAAAAATATTAGTTGGTCCAATGTGATTAATAAGGAACATCCAGACCCTGCACTTGATAAATGTATGAAATTGCTTCTTCCAGTTATTGATAGACATGCACAAAACTGACTGCTAGAACTGTTAACTTCTTGCGGCGAGCCATCCCGGATCCGGGATTGTGAATACAGCCTCAAGCTCATTACCATAACGCAACGTTAACTATTCATTAAAATCGCAAATGAAATGAAATCAATATTCTAGCTCTCAAGCTTAGCCTTTTGTTAACAACACTGTCATCTCAGATTTTCAAAAATATGCTTCTCAACCATAACAAAACTAGCATTTGTGTAACAGTATTGATAGCTATTGATAGCTAGCATTAGCAAATGAGGAGACTCTCAGTTAGATAGCAAATGTTCAGTTTTTCCTGAAAGATTATTTGTTTAGGAGAAATCGCTCCATTTTGTGCGTCACGTTTAGCTACTAAAAAACCCTGTATCCAGGATTGTGTAAATCTATCCACAAGCTCATTAGCATAACACAACGTTAACTATTCATGAAAATCGCAAATGAAATGAAATCAATATGCTAGCTCTCAAGCTTAGCCTTTTGTTAACAACACTGTCATCTCAGATTTTCAAAAATATGCTTCTCAACCATAGCAAAACTAGCATTTGTGTAACAGTATTGATAGCTATTGATAGCTAGCATTAGCATTTAGCGTTAGCATTCAGCAGGCAACATTTTCACAAAAACCAGAAAACCATTCAAATAAAATCATTTACCTTTGAAGAACTTCGGATGTTTTCAATGAGGAGACTCTCAGTTGGATAGCAAATGTTCAGTTTTTCCTGAAAGATTATTTATGCAGGAGAAATCGGTCCGTTTTCTGCGTCATGTTTGGCTACCAAAAAAACCCGAAAATTCATTCGTCAAAAGGCCAAACTTTTTTCCAAATTAACTCCATAATATCGACTGAAACATGGTAAACGTTGTTTAGAATCAATCCTCAACGTGTTTTTCACATATCTCTTCGATGATATATCGTTCGTGGAAGTGTGCTTTCCCCTCTGAATCCCATGGCAAAATGCCTGCAGCTGAAGTTTACGCACCTATTTATAGACAAAGGACACCGGGCGGACCCCTGGCAAATGTAGTCTCTTATGGCCAATCTTCCAATGATATGCCTACAAATACGTCACAATGCTGCAGACACCTTGGACGAACGGCAGAGAGCTTATGCTTGTTCATGGCACATTCACAGCCATATAAGGAGACGATGGAAAACAGAGCCTCAAAAATTCTGCTCATTTCCTGTTTGAGGTTTCATCTTGGTTTCGCCTGTAGCATGAGTTCTGTGGCACTCACATATAATATCTTTGCAGTTCTGGAAACGTCAGAGTGTTTTCTTTCCAAAGCTGCCAATTATATGCATAGTCGAGCATCTTTTCGTGACAAAATATTGCACTTAAAACGGGCACGTTTTTTTATCCAATAATGACATAGCGCCCCCATAGGTTGAAGAGGTTAAGGCTCCATGGATTGATGAGGAATTGAACAACTCTGGAGAGATAGGTCAAAAGGAGTGGCTAATAAGTCTGGCTGTACACTACATTTCTGGCTGTACAGTACTGTAAATTGATTACTTCATTGGCAAAGTGGACAAACTTAGGCAGGAAATTACACCAACGAACAGGGAGCCATCGTATTCATGCAACAACAAAAATGTATGAAAGAAAAGCATTGCAAGTTTTAATTTTGTAAAGTTAATAATGACAAACCTCCTGGCATTGACAACTTGGAAAGCTACTGAGGATCGTAGCTGACTCTATGGCCACTCCTTTCTGTTATATCTTTAATCTGAGCCTAGAGGAAAGTATTTGTCCTCAGGCCTGGAGGCAAGCCAAAGTAATTCCACTACCCAAGAGAAGTAAAGCGGCCTTTGCTGGTTCTAACTGCAGACCTATACGCTTGCTGCCAGCTCTTAGCAAACTGTTGGAAAAAATTGTGTTTGACCAAATACAATGCTATTTCTCTGTAAACAAATTAACAACAGACTTTCAGCATGCCTATACAGAAGGGAACACAACATGTACTGCACTGACAATAATGACTGATGATTGGTTGAAAGAAATTTATAATAAGAAGCTTGTGGGAGCTGTACTGCTAGATTTCAGTGCAGCCTTTGATATTATTGACCATAACCTGTTGTTGAAAAACACTTGTGCTATGGCTTTTCAACCTCTGTCATATTGTGGATTCAGAGCTATCTATCTAATAGAACTCAAATGGAAGCTTCTGTAATGTCAAACATGTAAAGTGTGGTGTACCACAGGGCAGCTCTCTAGGCCCTCTACTCTTTTCTATTTTTACCAATGACCGGCCACTGGCATTAAACAAACCATGTGTGTCCATGTATGCTGATGATTCAACCATATATGCATCAGCAACCCCAGCTAATGAAGAGTTGCAGTCTGTTTTGGAATAGGTGGCTCGTAATAAACTGGTCCTGAACATTTCTAAAATTAAGAGCATTGTATTTGTTAAAAAATAATTCCCTAAGTTCTAGACCTCAGCTGAATCTGGTAATGAATGGTGTGGTTGTTGAACAAGTTGAAGAGACTAAATTACTTGGCGTTACCTTAGATTGTAAACTGTCATGGTCAAAACATATAGATTAAAACCTCTTAATGATTGTAAAGATGGGGAGAGTGTCACGACTTCCGCCGAAGTTGGCTCTTCGGGCGGTGCTCGGCGGTCGTCGTCACCGTCCTACTAGCCACCACCGATCCCTTTTCCGTTTGTCTGTTTGTTTTGTCTTATTAGTTTCACCTGTGTTCTGTTGTATGGCTTAATGAGCTTTCCTATTTTAAGTATGTGTACCCGCCCTTGTTTTGTGCGGGATTGTCTTTATGTTACGTGTGTGCGTTTTAGGTAGAGGTGGTTATATTTTCTGGACTTGGCACCCTGTGCTTTTGGGTAGTCACTTTTGGACTTGTCATTTTTGTGTGCCATATTAAAGAGCACTTTTCCCCAGTGGAACTCTCTGCGCCTGATTCCTTCACCCACCTAGTCCCGCGTGACAGAGAGGTCTGCTTTTTCTAACACCACACTCCAAAAAGCAAGTTCTGCAGGCTCTAGTTTTGTCTAATCTTGATTATTGTCCAGTCATGTGGTCCAGTGCTGCAAGGAAAGACATAGTTAAGCTGTAGCTGTCCCAGAACAGAGCAGCACGTATTGCTCTTTATTGTAATCAGAGGTCTAACATAAATACTTTCTCTTAGCTTAGAGTTTAGGAGAGACTGACTACATCACTTCTTCCATTTATAAGTAACATTAATGTGTTGAAAATCCCAAATTGTTTGCAAGGTCAACTTATACACAGCTCTGACACACACACTTACCCCACCAGACATGTCACCTGGGGTCTTTTCACAGTCCCAAATCCAGAACAAATTTTTAAAAGTGTACAGTATTATATTGAGCCATTATTGCATGGGACTCAGTTTCATCTCATATTGCTCAAATAAACAGCAAACCGGGTTTCAAAAAACAGATAAAGCAACACCTCACGGCACAACGCCTCTCCCCTATTTGACCTAGATAGTTTGGGTGTATACATTGATATGTAGGCTACGTGTGCCTTTATAAAAAATGTATGTAGTTCTGTCCTTGAGCTGTTCTTGTCTATTAATGTTCTGTATTATGTCATGTTTCATGTTCTGTGTGGACCCCAGTGTCACGTTCTGACCTTTATTTCCTTTGTTTTGTATTTATTTAGTATGGTCAGGGAGTGAGTTGGGTGGGCAGTCTGTTTGTTTTTCTATGTTTTGGGGTATTTCTATGTTTCGGCCTAATAGTATCCTAATAATCAGAGTACTGTAATCAGTATCCTAGTATTTGATACACTTAGATCCTAATAAAATACTTTCACATACTTACGAAATGTAATGTGACTGATTGAACGAATCCTCACTATCAGTAGCTGCAATTTGGCAGTACGCCCAGACCCTTGTTTTGAGAACTAAAGACATCTCAGTTCCAAGTTCTCAGCTTAGAGAAGCTTAGAGAAGAAGCCTTGTGAGGTATTGGTCTGTCACATTCATGACCCAGTATTGGTCGGTTACATGAATGAAGTTAATGTTAATTATTCATTCATTATGAATGATGAGTAAGCTAAATCTTGCAAATGTAAATGGTCTGCAGTATATAAGCGAACTAACGGGACTGCCCCGGTAGAGCTCCTGATCGACATGTGTACTTGGTGCATTGAGTTGGTTGGAACCTCTCCAGCACGCTGATAATAAAGAATGATTCATTTAAGATTGACTTTGAGTATCCCTGCGTAGAAATTCCACAACAGAAGTAAGTATTAAGATAGATTTTCTTTGATATTGATATTTTTATGTATTTGCAAATACACTTGCAAAGTATTTGATCAACTTAAATCCACTGACTCAAATACACTTCCATGCATTTAACCCAGGTATTTGAAAATAGCATTTGAAATAAGTATTTGAGCATTTGAGCATACTGTCAAATACAATTTGGTTTTACATTCAAATACTCAAATAAAAATACTTGTTTTGGGCAAAAGTATATTAAATACCAGATACTCAAATACACATATATTTGAACCCAGGTCTGGTATTCACTCACAATATTCATACTTTGTGTGTGTGTGGAGCGGGGCTACCTTGCCCTGGCGCTGTATGGTGAGGGCACTCTGGATGTTGGCCGGCAGGTCTTTGAGGCGCACTATGAGGAGAGTGACCCCAAAGAGCTCCTCTAGCAGAGCAGAGGGTAGCTGAGCCTCCAGCTCCTCATATGGTTGACAGGGGCCCTCCTCCAAGGGAGAGGTGGGCTCCAGGTACCTGCAGGGTGCAGAGGTCATTTCACTTATAATGAACTTTATCACAATTCCAGTGGGTCAGAAGTTTACATACACTAAGTTGACTGTGCCTTTAAACAGCTTGGAAAATTCCAGAAAATTATGTCATGGCTGTAGAAGCTTCTGATAGGCTAACTGACATCATTTGAGTCAGTTGGAGGTGTTCCTGTGGATGTATTTCAAGGCCTACCTTCAAACTCAGTGCCACTTTGCTTGACATCATGGGAAAATCAAAAGAAATCAGCCAAGACCTCAGAAAAATAATTGTAGACCTCCACAAGTCTGGATCATCCTTGGAAGCAATTTCCAAATGCCTGAAGGTACCACGTTCATCTGTACAAACAATAGTACGCAAGTATAAACACCATGGGACCACACAGCCGTCATACCGCTAAGGAAGGAGACACGTTCTGTCTCCTAGAGATGAACGTACTCTGGTGCGAAAGTTCAAATCAATCCCAGAACAACAGCAAAGGACCTTGTGAAGATGCTGGAGGAAACAGGTACAAAATTATCTATATCCACAGTCAAACGAGTCCTATATATACACAACCTGAAAGGCCGCTCAGCAAGGAAGAAGCCACTGCTCCACAACCGCCATAAAAAGCCAGACTACAGTTTGCAACTACACATGGGGACAAAGATCATACTTTGTGGAGAAATGTCCTCTGGTCTGATGAAACGAAAATAGAACTGTTTGGTCATAATGATTATCATTATGTTTAGAAGAAAAAGGGGGAGGCTTGCAAGCTGAAGAACACAATCCCAACCATGAAGCACGGGGGTGGTAGCATCATGTTGTGGGGGTGCTTTGCTGCAGGAGGGACTGGTGCACTTCACAAAATAGATGGCATCATGAGGGAGGAAAATATGTGGATATTTTGAAGAAACATCTCAAGACATGTATTTGGCTAAGGTGTATGTTAACTTCCGACTTCAACTGTATATGCCTAGTAAAGATAGCCTATGCCCAAGGCCAGGAACACAGTCAGTGAGAATCAGTAATAACTGACCAGCAGGCATTACCTGTATAGAAAGACTTTGACATATTGGAGAAACAGCACATGCTGTTGCCTAAGGTCTTCTGCCTCATAATGGAGGCTGCTGGCTTGGCCTGAAACATAACATTGTCAAGTACATTCAGTACATCAAAAACAGTACAATATTTCCCCATCACAACAACCTACAAAAAAATCTAACCACCACCATACCAAATCACTTCACACTTGGTTATTACCACAAACATTTATCAAATGTCAACTTATGAACTCTCACAAAACCTCTCACAGAACCATGAGCAGCAAGCTATACATTAAGTTAGCTTACTAAAGTCATGAGAGCTGGACTGCACCAGGGTCTCTAGTTTAAGAAGCTCTTGCCTGAAAGGTGACAACAAATTGTGACATTTACTGATCTCGAAACCCTGACAATTCGAGACAGTGAGGCAGCTATACACAGTCTGGGAAAAAAATGAAGGACATTATCTTGATTAGCCTTGATCTTGACGTGTCTGTGCGTGTGTGTGTGCCTGCCAGGTGTAGCACTGCCCATCTCTGAGGCTTCACATGATCTGTCTGTATTCCCACCTGAACAGGCCGAACAAAAGCTTGGTAGATTCCATCAGAGAAGTCTCTGTCACCCATGGGAAGCCAAAGATATCCACCGTGTCCTCCTCATAGTCTGCATGGGGCTGAGGCCAGACGCAACAGCAGCCTTTGGAAGACAATAGTAACTTAGATCTGCTGCAGCCTAAAAGACACTGAAGGCAGGGAGTTTTCCTCAAACAATATTGTCAGTAATGATTCTGTTGTATTGTAACAAGGTCAACATAATGTGTATTATTTCTGTCCACTGTTGTCAGCTGTCCAATCTAACAATCTTTTGAGTTTTTTTGTTTTGTTACATACGATATGAAAGTCCCACCTACTTCCTGGATCATGTCCCACGCTGTTATTGAATGGCCTTCAAGATTTTATTGTCAAATTCGTGAAAACACCGTCAATTAAGATATGTAAAAATATATTAGTATTTGTGGATTAATTTACTTCTATCTGATGTCTTTTATGAAGATTTCTGATTGACTGAGTAAATTAATCCACAAATACAAATATAATCTTACATATCTTAAATGATTGCTTTTTTTATTAATTTGATTATATATTCTTGAAGGCCATTCATAAACACTGTGGGACATGATCCATGAAGTAGGCGGGACATTCATACTGTATTTACCATGAGGAGTGTTGTTTTGTCATGTGTCATGGCAAATGCCTAATGTAATGTCTCTGTACTCTTAAACAATAGATTATACACTGAACAAAGGAGTACTGAGGAGTATTTATGTCAGTAATAATTTATTTAAATTGACTGATTTCCTTATATGAACTGGTACTTAGTAAAATCTTTGAAATTGTTGCATGTTGTGTTTATATTTTTGTTCAGTTTAATATTAGCCTGCTAGATGCTTAGATATGCCTCAGCTGTGTGCTCATAGAGACGTTACTGTTTCAGGGAGCCCCTTTGGTTGGGAAGATGAGGCATGGGGCTGGTGGAAGTGTCAAATTCATAGTTAGGCTAACTTGGCTAACTACATGTACGTTTACATGACATCCGGACCCCCATTTATTTTGTTAGTCAATCTCACTCAGATATCATATTAAAAACAGCAAACATTTCTCTCCACCCTATGGCAAAATGTGTAGAATTGCAGAGATTACTGTAAAAGTTCAAAAACGTATATGCCCCATCGCAAAATGTGTAGAATTGCACGAAATTAACTACAACTTAAAAAACAACAACAGGGGATGCTATTTTTTTTGCTCGCAATGTGGTGTGGCGTGGTGGGGTTGAGGTTATACACACGTGGATACGCACACCCGAGAGCAACTGCGGCCCCTCATTAAAAGTTCATTTTTTTCTGGCCCCCACCTCCGTCAAAGTTGACCATCCCTGGTATAGTTGATGAAATGCATTATATTTGTATGTCATTTGTGTAGCCTTGTATGAAAGTAACGTCCTTATGCCCTTCCCCGACAGTCGGTCTTTTGGTGTTCTCGTCACATTGGTGTTCTCGTCACATTGGTGTTCTCGTCTCATTGGTGTTCTCGTCACATTGGTGTTCTCGTCTCATTGGTGTTCTCGTCTCATTGGTGTTCTCGTCACATTGGTGTTCTCGTCACATTGGTGTTCTCGTCACATTGGTGTTCTCGTCTCATTGGTGTTCTCGTCACATTGGTGTTCTCGTCACATTGGTGTTCTCGTCTCATTGGTGTTCTCGTCTCATTGGTGTTCTCGTCTCATTGGTGTTCTCGTCTCATTGGTGTTCTCATCACATTGGTGTTCTCGTCACATTGGTGTTCTCGTCTCATTGGTGTTCTCGTCTCATTGGTGTTCTCGTCTCATTGGTGTTCTCGTCATATTGGTGTTCTCGTCACATTGGTGTTCTCGTCACATTGGTGTTCTCGTCTCATTGGTGTTCTCGTCTCATTGGTGTTCTCGTCTTATTGGTGTTCTCGTCACATTGGTGTTCTCGTCACATTGGTGTTCTCGTCTCATTGGTGTTCTCGTCTCATTAAAAACAGTACAACAGTCAAGTAAAATTGGACACAGGCTAACCCTAATTTCCATATGCAGATCTGTCTCTGCAAAACAGTATCTCGCCATCTCACCATGCTTGCATTCAAATGCATATTCACATATTTTCCTAAATCATTTTCGACAGCATCCGAATGTTGTTGTTTGCTGGAGTAGTTTATGATGGGATTTAATTTCCTTTCCTTTGCATACATGCTCAAGAACTAGGGAATATATAGGCTAGATAAGTCCACCTACAACCGCGTGTTTATACCACTGGGCAAATTTTTATGAATATCCCCCTACACACCACAGATAGAGACAATAAAGAGGACCGAGAGACATTGAATTGGATTCGTTTGTTTTGTGAGGCAACGTATATGTTTTTCATAACATCAAGAGATCCAGACCCAAAGCAAGCACACAGAGTCGTCTTGGATGTAAAATGGTAGGTTCCATCATTTCTGCTAACCTTTCTTTGGAGAGAGGGGAGGGCAATTTCAACCTGTGTCTATTAATACATCTCCTTCCTACAAGCGATTGTGTAACTTAAGTCTTTCCAAATGGTCCATTGTGCTGTGAGATGCTCAATTGTGAGATCAATTCTGTCGTTTTATTCGGGGACGTTTCTAGCTTTTTGGGGTACCTAAAAGCGAGACTTTTCCCAGAAAAACATTTGGCAGCATAAGGAACATTTTACAGTTTTAAAGTAAATATATGCAATTCGACCTCTTTTTTGACATGGGACAGAGAGAAAATGTTGCAGTTTTAAAACTAATTTCCTGCAATTCTACACATTGTTCCATGGGGTTGAGATAATTTATTTCGGTTTTTAAGCCAATTTCTTGCAGTTCTACGCATTTTGCCATGGGATGGAGAAAAGATGTTGCCGTTTTAAAGCTAATTTCCTGCAGTTTTGACATATTTTGCCATGACTTATGCCATGTTCATATGATATCTGAGTGAGAGTAACTAACACAACCTCCTCGAGGTCAGGGCTCCTGGGCACATGCGTGCCCAGCCAGTAATTCTGTCATGATTACTACAAAGTTTAGATAGCTGGCTAGACTAACTTACCTAGCAATCGATCAAATGTTAGCTGACATGTACTAATTGAGCGACAGTGACTGACATAACTTCTCCCTAGCTGCCTCTTATTAACCCACCATAATATTGGCCTGGAAACGGCACATATTTTATTATTATTATTATTTATTAGTATTGCATCATTTAGTGCAATTTATTATATTGGGCTAAAGTTTTTCCCCATTGGTGTAACCCAGAGTTGTGTAATGTATGTTGCATTGAAACATCAACTGTTTCAGTATTAGTTTTTACTTGTGAATATAATCAGCATGTGTAATCAGCATGTCGGACATGCCGGGACTATAAGGTTTTATCTGCAAAAAAAGATCATTCTGAAATAATTGGCTTTACCGAACCCTCATTGGTTTGAATGGTGTCAGCAATTCTTTTTTATCAAGTATTCTTTTGAACTTAACAACATGAATTGGGGTACTTTGAGGTACTATATAGGTAGAGAACATTGAACAATAACAACATTTTGACAAAAATGCAGATGGAACCTTATACACTAGTCCCAAACTCTCGAAAATGCATGTTGAAGGGGAAATTAGTTGGGGCAACTGATAAGAGTGTGTCCCGAGTGGAGGAAGCTAAGCTGTTAGCAGCACGCTGTCTCCCGTTACAGCGCTTTAACAGGGCTCAGCATGCTGCTCCACTGTCCGACTGCCCTATGCTGGGCTCAAACCAATTATCCTGTTTCACAACACACGTGACCGCCCTCCTTGACACTGTGCTAACCGATTGAGACATACAAAAGGGACCCCTTGCATGGCTCCATCGGCGACATTTCAAGATAGCTGTGGAGAGAGCTTCACGGTACGTTCTTAACTCTGTTACACTCACCCCTTCTAAACTCGCTAGACAGCGATAAACCCCGACCGTTGAGCTGAGGCCAACTGTCGATCCGGGCCACCGTAACGGGGTTCAGCGGGCTGCTAAAAGCATAGCAACCGCCGTTGTCCGACTGCCCCATACTGGGCTCGAGGGATCTACAGATACTGTTTGTCATGCTCAATGAGCGCCATTGTTTTTTACAGTAACAAGTCTGATGTCTACAGTAACAAGTCTGGTCTACAAGTTAACACCCTGGCAGTGCTGTGCAACCTATAGCCTGACCTCTGGAAATCATGTCCAATTCTACCACGAACTCTCTTATTTTTTTTAACGTTCTTTACAAAAAAAGAGCCATATAGTTAGTACCTCATATTGATTTAGCATAATGAGCTACATTCTCTTTCATTGGGCCTCCATAAGAATATCTCCTCATTGTGCTGAGCATAGTGGTAGTCACTTTTATCTCTGGTAAGGTGCTGCGGACTCTGCTTAATCAATTAACCTGGAAATGTATCATGTTTAAGGGAAACAGTAACCGTTTCTTGGAAATAAAGTACGTTTTCACTTGTTAATGAAAAGATGTCCTTCTGTAATCAGCATGGGAGACGTGGACGAAAATGCATGTTGATGGAGAAATGAGTTGGAGCAACTGATGAGTACGTCCTAATTTAACCCTGTTTGTCTGGGTGACACACGTTACACAGGCTACCAAAATAACCTCATGCTATAGCTAGAACTGTGTGGGTGTGAATGTGAATCCCAATATCCGCAGTCATTTATGTGATAAGCATAAAAGAGAAAACCCACCCACCCTAATATTGGCTTTACTCCTCATCTTACCAAACGGTTATGTCAAACAACACAACACCCTGCCAAATACACTCCCTTCTACTTTTATTGGAGAAGGAAGTGTTTGCAATGGAAATATCATGCCCAAATCCTCTCAAAAATATTTTTGGTCATGAAAGCAATATTACTTTATTTAAACATAATTTAAAGGTTTACAATAAACATAAACAATGCATACAGGTCCTTTGTTTTTCGGGTGGTTATTATAAGTTAGGACAGGTGTGCTAATCTCAATACGGTATTTGTATGTCGTGTTTGCCTGTATCAAGGGGAATATTTCAATAGTTGAAATTACCAATGAGTGACTTGAAATCTTACAGATTGTGACTACTGGTGGTCACTACCTGACCGTCGCTGCTCTGTGCTCTCTGGTTGTTTCTGGAGGCAAAGGCATAGAGGAATGGATCCAAGCTGCTGTTGATGAAGACCAGAGATCCCGCAATCCTCCAATTATCCTCCCAGAACACTCTCAGAGCCTTATTCTTTGCCAAGATGGCCGTCACTCCCAGCAAATTCATGACATGGTGAGGAGTCCATAGAACGATGAAGGTCCCAACGATAAGGCTCACTAATCTGGTCGTCCTGTGGCTCCTGAAGAAAGCTGTTTGGTTCACCCTTCGCTGGAGGCGCATATAGGCTGTGGCCATGATGAAGAAAGGAACTACAAACGACAGGAGAGTCTGCAGGAGCAACACAGCCACCAGCTCAGCATCTGATGCAAAATCATACTGGCACCGGACCCATCCATTATTATCCTTCACATCCCGCACCGTCACCCCATAAGGAATGGACAGAACCCCAGCTACCCCCCACAGGACAACCAGTAGCACCCTCTCCTTTGCCACTCCCGGTCTGGCCCAGCTGTGAGAATGCACCACCTGGAGGTAGCGCTGGATGCTCAGAAGTGTGACAGTCAGCAGACCGGTACAGATACTGCAGTAGAAGAAGTACATGTTGAGCTGACAGAGCACTAGACCCAAGCTCCAGGTGAAGACTAGGTTGTAGATACGCAAAGGTAGGGTAAGGATGCAGAGTAGGTCCGAGGCAGCCAAGTTCAACATCAGTCTCCTGCTCAAACTGGATAGATCTTGGTTCTGACGGAGGACGACTATAACTGCAATGTTACCAGGGATACCGAGCAGGCAGTACAGAGACAAGGCCATGCCAGGAGCCAGACCCCAGAAGGAGGCATTAGAGGTGGAAGGAATAAGTTGTTCCATTTCTTGCAGTAAGGCAAGCTGACCGGTCGACTGGCTCTCAGCAAAGTGAAACCCAGATATGTCATGTAGGGTAACAACCTAGTAATATTTCTGAACGTTCGCTATTCGTAATTGCAGAAGCTTGCTGATCATGTTACAAGGAAAATAAGGAACAAATGGCACTCCTTCGAGGTTTACGGAACTCAACATTTTACTATGAAATACATCATTATTTTAAGGAATATGTGGGCAACCCTTCCATGGATTGAAGAACTGAATGTGACACTTTCGGTATTAATCAAACCACAGTTCCATGGGTTAAGGTTCTCCAACCCTATTTACCATTAAGTATGTAGGATTCAGTGTTTTTAAACATACCCACTGGTTCTGAAACGGTACAAAAAATGCAAATGTTTTGTTAATGCATAGGCTCCATGCTAGTATTTTCAGAGCAATAAACAATGTAAGAATTCTCCCCCGTTTGCCATGTTTTAAACGTCATGCCCCATCATCTCAAAATAATTGTATACTAAGTCGTTGAGCAACACAATCCATTTAAGAGATCATTTAGGAAATAAATTGTAAACATGCTAAACAGGGGATCTACATATATGTCAGTTTTTTTTTAAATGAATGAGCAGCATTTAAAAAAAAAAGTATTTTAATTGTACTGAGTACAGTAACAAGTCTGGTCTACAAGTTAACACCCTGGCAGTGTTGCGTGACCTATAGCCTGACCTCTGGAACTCGTGTTCAATTCTACCACAAACTCTCTTTAAAAACTCTTTAAAAAAATGAGTCCCATATAGTTAGTGCCTCATAATGACTTTGCATAATGAGCTACATTCTCCTTCTTCATTGGGTCTCCTCCAAAATAGATCTCCTCATTGTGCTGAGCATAGTGGTAGTCACTTTTATCTCCGGTATAGCCCTGTGGCCTCTGCTTGATCAATTAAACTCCTGAAAGGCCTCTCCCCTGGTCCTTTCATCCTTCCGCATGGGAGGAATAGAAAGTTATCAGTCTTTCCAAGCTGATATGCAAGACGGAAATAAGTAGTTTGTCTATAAAAATGTACAGGTGCTTTATCAGCGTCACGGTAGGCCCCCAGGCCGCCTCTGCATTCAGTTTGCTGCTGCCGTTACGCCATTCGCTCCACGACCCATCTGGCCCCTTGTTCAGCCTGCCTTTGCCTGGGGCCTGCTTACATAGGGGGCCCATAGGGTACTGTACAGCCCTGCCCTGCAGACCCGGCTCCTCCAGCTCCACACAGGGATTGACTAGGGCTAAGTCCCCTGGCGATGTTATTGATTTCAGCAAGGGTATTCCTACTGTAGATTGGGCCTGAGTGATGGTGTAGATTTGAACCACGATGATCCTATTGATGGGGTAGTTTGGGGAGCAGTGTGGGTAGCCGTTTTCATATGGCTGACTGTTGAGTGTTTTGAAGGGAGGTGATGTGAAAGAGGAAGTGAAGGAGAAAGAGCATAACCCGAGCGATGTGTTCATCATTGCTCAGTGAATGTAGAGGGATAAATTGAAATGGCAGCGATAAAGAACAAACATGAAAAAAAATTATAGTCTAAGTTTAAGCTACTTTTTAAGGAAATGTAAAGCTAAATTATTAATTTAGGTAACAATTTTTTTTCTAAGATTTTTTTGTTGATGTGAGGCAGCAACAGTTCAGACTCAGTCAGAGGTTCAGATTCAGTCAGGTGCAAAAATATATATATATTTTACCGTGCAGATGATGAAGAAGACTGGATCCAGTATATAAAAAACAATCACCTTTCTTGGCCAATAGCAAAATGACCTCAAACACAGGGCAAAATGCCCATAAACACATGGCAGAGCTAAACTCAGCAAAAAAAGAAACGTCCTCTCACTGTCAACTGCGTTTATTTTCAGCAAACTTAACATGCGTAAATATTTGTATGAACATAACAAGATTCTACAAATGAGACATAAACTGAACAAGTTCCATAGACATGTGACTAACAGAAATGGAATAATGTGCCCTGAACAAAGGGGGTGTCAAAATCAAAAGTAACAGTCGGTATCTGGTGTGGCCACCAGGTGCATTAAGTACTGCAGTGCATCTCCTCCTCATGGACTGCACCATATTTGCCAGTTCTTGCTGTGAGATGTTACCCCACTCTTCCAACAAGGCACCTGCAAGTTCCCGGACATTTCTGGGGTGAATGACCCTAGCCCTCACCCTCCGATCCAACAGGTCCCAGACATGCTCAATGGGATTGAGATCCGGGCTCTTCGCTGGCCATGGCGGAACACTGACATTCCTGTCTTGCAGGAAATCACGCACAGAATGGGCAGTATGGCTGGTGGCATTGTCATGCTGGAGGGTCATGTCAGGATGAGCCTGCAGGAAGGGTACCACATGAGGGAGGAGGATGTCTTCGCAGTGTTGAGATTGCCTGCAATGACAACAAGCTCAGTCCGATGATGCTGTGACACAACGCCCCAGACCATGATGGATCCTCCACCTTCAAATTGATCCCGCTCCAGAGTACAGGCCTCAGTGTAACACTCATTCCTTCGGCGATAAACGCGAATCCAACCATCACCCCAGGTGAGACAAAACCGCGACTCGTCAGTGAAGAGCACTTTTTGTCTGAGCACTGATGGAGGGATTGTGCGTTCCTGGTGTAACTCGGGCAGTTGCCCTCCTGTACCTTTCCGCGGGTGTGATGTTCAGATGTACCGATGTTGCGCAGGTGTTATTACACGTGGTCTGCCACTGTGAGGATGATCAGCTGTCCGTCCTGTCTCCCTGTAGCGCTGTCTTAGACGTCTCACAGTACGGCAATTGCAATTTATTGCCCTGGCCACATCTGCAGTCCTCATGCCTCATGCACATTCACACAGATGGGCAGGGACCCTGGGCATCTTTCTTTTGGTGTTTTTCAGAGTCAGTAGAAAGCCCTCTTTAGTGTCCTAAATTTAACTGTGACCTTAATAACTGTGATCTTAATTGCCTACCGTCTGTAAGCTGTTAGTGTCTTAACGACCGTTCCACAGGTGCATGTTCTTTAATTGTTTATGGTTCATGCATGGGAAACAGTGTTTAAACCCTTTACGATGAAGATCTGTGAAGTTATTTGGATTTTTACAAATTATCTTTGAAAGACAGGGTCCTGAAAAAAGGATGTTTACTTTTTTGCTGAGTTCATAACAGCATGTTACCTGACAAGCAGCTCTCCCAAAATGAGGAGAATGAGTATCCTAAAAGGACCTATCTAACCTGGCATAAACCATTCATGCCTTTCCAGGTAAATTCTCAATGAACAGGGATAGGGCTAATACACTTTAATGGCAATTTGATTGCGAAATTCACATTACTCTGACCAATAGTAAACCTGTTAATGAAAACAACGGCATCATTAAACGTGTTATTATTAATCAAACAATCATCCCGTTTGTGTGGGGAGAAATAGAGGGAAATGTGTGATGTGGCTTGACTTGGATTTTTTCCACAAATGCTAAAAAGTTAGCATTTGGAAACAGTAGCCAGGTAAACAGACGTAGAAGACGTAGAATCTTCATTTCAGCCAGTTTTCAACAGCAGGAAAATAATCCTGCAGCAACAGGAAATGTGAATGATTTTTTGTAGGATTTTGTAGGGGACAAATGACTTACTTTAGAAACCTTTTAAAACATTGAATACACTACAAGTATGCAGTGACGGCTGTGCAAGTAAATACAATTGTCAGCCAAAAAAGATTGATCAAATTAAGATCCTACATCTGTACCGTGTCCTTAGACTGCTTACAGTGTAAGGAAACCAATATGTAATTTTGTAACTTGAAAGTATCGTTTCCTCAAAAAATGTAACAGCTGTTTTGCTGTCCGTATATCATATTCAGTCCTTCATAGATACACTACATGACCAAAAGTATGTGGTCATCTCATTACAAAATCATATATTAATATGGAGTTGGTCCCCCCACTTTTCACACACTCTGAAAGTGGGCGTTATCATGCAGTGGTTCCCCTATTTATCTATTTCATAATACTAGAAAGTGATTGTTGAATTTTGATACATAACTGATCATGTCATTTTTAAAGGCTTTCCACTAGATGTTAGAACATTGCTGCAGGGACTTGCTTCCATTTAGCAATAAGAGCATTTGTGAGGTCGGGCACTGATGTTTGGGCGATTAGGCTTGGCTCGCAGTCAGCTTTCAAATTCATCCCGAAGGTGTTCGGTGGGGTTGAGGTCAGGACTCTCGACAAACCATTTCTGTATGGACCTCGTTTTGTGCACGGGGGAATTGTCATGCTGAAACAGGAAAGGGCCTTCCCCAAACTGTTGTCACAACGTCAGAAGAATGTCATTGTATGCTGTAGCGTTAAGATTTCCCTTTTCTGGAACTAAGGGGTCTAGCCCGAACCATGAAAAAAAGCCCCAGACCATTATTCGTCCTCCACCAAACTTTACAGTTGGCACCACACTATGCATTGGGGCTATGCATTGGGGATTTGTCTATTGAACTGCCAGATGCTGAAGCGTGATTCTTAGAAGGCATTTCCACGACTCCAGAGTCCAATGGCGGCGAGCTTTACACCACTCCAGCTGATGCTTGGCATTGCGCATGGTGATCTTAGGCTTCGGCCATTGAAGCCCATTTCATGAATCTCCCGACGAACAGTTATTGTGGTGACGTTGCTTCCAGAGGCAGTTTGGAACTTGGTAGTGTGTATTGCAACCAAGGACAGACAATTTTTAAGCACTTCAGCAATCGGCAGTCCCATTCTGTGAGCTTGTGTGGCCTACAACCTCGTGGCTGAGCCGTTATTGCTCTTAGACGTTTCCACTTCACAATAACGGCACTTATACTGGAACGGGGCAGCTCTAGCAGGGCAGACATTTGACGAATTGACTTGTTGGAAAGGTGGCATCCTATGACTGAGCAACGTTGAAAGTCACTGAGATCTTCAGTAAGGCCATTCTACTGCCAATGGTTGTCTATGGAGATTGCATGGCTGTGTGCTTGATTTTATACACCTGTCAGCCACAGGTGTGGCTTAAATAGCCGAATCCACTCATTTGAAGGGGTTTCCACATATTTCTGTATATAGTGTATCATTCTTCCCTGGGAAAACCTTATGGCTTCCCTGCAGTTGATATATCTAAAGTCTCCTATACATCCTTTAAAGGCATAGTGCAGTTAAAAAAAAGATTTTCCCGTGTTTTATATACATTTCCACTCTATGAGGTTGGAATAATACCGTGAAATTGTGAAAATTATTATAATGCCCTTCTAGTAATAGCTGTATGAAAAGAAAACCAGAAATTTCAACCTCTTTTGGTGGGATGGAGTTTTGGCCTGTCTGGCGACAAATTAGTAAACAGACCGATAACAAAGAGAGTTCTTAACCTCTCTGCCAATAAAAGCTAGTTTTCAGTTTTCCCTCAGCTAGTTTTCAGTTTCCCCCTCACTCATACGACTCCCAGACAGTCCTAGTGAAATTCTTGCTTGAGAAATGTATCTTTGCTAAAAAGCTAGTTTTGTTCATTTTTTATCATTTTAATTGAAAAAAGTCACAGGACGGCACTTAATTGTTACCCAGGAAGGATGTGATATTGAAAAACAAATGACTCCATTGGAACTTTTATGCTCGGGGCAAACAGGTATGAGTAGGTTATAGCAGTAACTCAATGTAATAACATGAGCCCCACACAAATGGTGGCGCAAATAAAACAGGATAGATAGAGGGATGGCATAAAAAAAGGCAGATAAAGAGATGGTTTTGCATGAAGATGAAAGTCCACAGAAGGAGAGTGCTGTGTTTCTGCATTCGATACATTCGCATTAAGGCCAAGAGATTAAATGTGTGGGAAGAGAGTGTGTGTGTGAAAGTGTGTGTTTTCATGCTCTGGGCTCTTATGCCAGAGTTCTAACCCAGTTGCAGCATACGGGGAGAGACCAGTGAAAGATCAGACTCGGACACATTCTGCTGCTGCAGGTGGGTGGTATATATACTGTACGCTATAGGCTACATCCACTCTTTGCATGTGAATTTGATACAGTGGCTCACATGGGAAGTATTAGGGTCTATGCTGAAGGTTTGCTATTATTAAATGCTCCAGTATAATGTTATAGGCCTAGGGAGAGGTTGCTGGATCCTGTTACTAACCGTGCTCTAGCATTGTTACAAAGCCATAGTCATTGTCATATGATATGACAACTTGTAGACTGTGGTACTCTGCTGAAGGGGAACTAACATCTACACTATATGCTCATGCTTGAATTAGATTGGGTTGTTTCAGTACATTTACAGCAATAATCTGGCTAGTGGAATATTTAAATCTACATGATTATGTCTTATAACAACACTTATGTGTTAGGTCTCTCTATGCATAACATTTTTTACATTTTTGCTCATGGGAAGTCTTACAAATGTTATTCTCACCTAATAACTCATTTAGATGAGCAGGTCAGGCTCAGACGGGCACCTTCTTTTGCTTGTCTGTAGCTGGATGGCCCTCAGGCCTGCATTTCCCCAGTCACACACTCTCTGAAAGCGGGCATTATCATGCAGTGGTTCCCCTATTCATCTATTTCATGATGCTCGAAAGTGATTGTTGAATTTCGATACATAAATGATCATGTCATTTGTTATTGAACTGGACATTTTCTGTCAAACTTTACCTACTGTTGTACCTTTTGATTTTGTAACAACATTTTGTTATTCTTTGGCTATGCAGTTTCATAGCTAGTTAAAATGGTAATGCTGGTTAACAAACCATAATGAAGTGTAACTTGTAAACACAATTGATTTGTAATTGAGGATTTAGAAATGTAAGTTAAAATTCTGTTGTTGCTCCCTCACAGTAACTAGCCTCAGGCTTTAACTTGGCATGAGTTAAACCATATTTCTGTGTATCAGGGCCTTGGAAGGACAGGGCGGTGGTGGTTGTGCTGCTGACTGTATGCTGCCTGCTGCAGTGGCCTCTAGCGACCACAGGGGGGCAGCCCGGTACCAAGCCCCACTTCTTCTATGCTGTGGAGATGGACAGAGGCGCCACAGATGCACGAGCCCTGGCCGAGCAGCACGGACTACAGTTCATATCACGGGTCAGTGCATATTTAAAACCTGCCTTTATTACTTCATCTTATAGACCCTCAATTTTCATTCTTTAAATCAGTTTTACTGAGGGGCTTTTTGTCGGGAGATGTGTGAAAGTGCTGACTTCCATTTCCATTTGAGGATATCTGGCTTTCATCAAATTACAGCAGGCTTTCTGAATATTTCATATCTGATCAAAGACCCCCTCTCACCCACCCACACACACACACACACACGCACACACACTCACTTTCACTCTTACCTATCGTCACTGGCCAACCTTGGAATCCTATACTAAAATTTGAAAGAAGAAATCCAGTTGTCTTTAGAAATGATTAGGCCTATTGGCTTCCATTTTATCTATTGTCTTCTCGTCTGTCCATCTGTCTGTATGACTGATTCGTACCATATCAGTACAGTCTTTTGTAAAGCTACTAGGCCTATTCAGGGTGTTTGTGTAGCTGATGTAATTGATGTTTAGGGGACGTGAGTTTGAGTCAAGGTTTGTAATTGTGTGGCATAGTAGGTTCTGTATGTCAATGCGCCAAGCTATTCCGTTTTTTGTAGTTCGAGGAACAGTGTTAGTGTCATGCGGTATATTGTGTTTCCCAGTTCCTGTTTTGCCTGGTCAAACTATTGAAGGGAGGGTGAGCGAGTGTGAGGTTATTGATAAGTGATCAGGGATGTGTCCTTTGCCCTGGTGGTCGACTCCCTAATGTTCACCCTGAGGACGTAAGCACATTTCAGCCTTGGCTCTGCCCGCTGCTGCCTGGACTAGGGTTGCACATTTTGGGGAATATTCAGAGGTGGAAACTTTCCGTGGGAATTAACATAAATATATGCAAATTAATATTAATACCATTTAAATATATAGTTTTTTTGCATTGGATATATTTACCATATCATATGGAGACAGAACCATAAAACTTTTACCTTATCATAAGTAGACATAATTGCAAATGATTAAATCCTTCCAATAGAAATCAAAAAACAATTTAGTTACGAATTTAACTTTAATTAAATGAGTTGACTCTTCACATGGGATGTTTTCACTGAACAACAAAAGAAGGGGAATATTGAATCCCCAACATTTTCAACAAATATCGGTAAAATGATAGTCTATAAACTAAACATTTGGTTGTCTTCCTCTCAGGCTTCCATGTCTTCTCAATGTCCACCTCTTGAACATCAGACTCTGAGGCCTCATCTTCACTGTCACTTTCCAACCTTGTTGAGGATGGCTCCTTGTCAGACTCAAAACGCCTCAAATTTGCCCTGATGTCCACCGGTGTTTCAACCCTTGTATTGGTCAGCCTGTTGTGTGCTTTGGTGTGTGTGTTCCCAAACAAGGACTAGTTGCGCTCTGAGGCGGCAGATGTTGCTGGGATTCGGAGGATGATGGAGGAAACAGGGGAAAGAGCCTCAGATCCACAAACTCCCTTACACCAGGTGGCTGATGAGATATGTTGGCTCAACTGCCATATTACATCTCCATCCCAAAGCCCTTGCTTGGAAGTGTACTTCGCCAGACTGCCAAGAATCTTGCCCTCATCCAGGGCAAGGTGGCGAGACACCGTAGTGATGACACCATAGGCCTTGTTGATCTCTGCACCAGACATGATGCTCATGCCAGCATACTTCGGGTCCAACGTGTACGCTGTAGTGTGTATGGGCTTCAGGCAGAAGTCTTCACGCTCTTTGATGTATTTCAGAACTGAAGTTTCCTCTGCTTGGAGCAGCAGTGAAGTGGGCAGGACAGTACAGATTTCTTCTCTTACATCTGCAGCAGAGTCTGAACATCAGGCAGGATGGCATTGTCTCCCTCAATCCGTGCAATGGCTACTGTTATAGGTTTCAGGAGTTTCAGGCTGCTTACCACTCTCTCCCAAAATACATCATCCAGGAGGATCCTCTTGATGGAACTGTCCATCAAGGACATTATGATATGATTATGATATGGACATTTCTTGGAGAGACTACTTCCGCTCAAGGAGATTGTCAAACATGATGACAACACCACCCCAACGGGTGTTGCTGGGCAGCTTCAATGTGGTGCTCTTATTCTTCTCACTTTGCTTGGTGAGGTAGATTACTGCTATAACTTGATTACCCTTCACATACCTAAGCATTTCCTTGGCTCTCTTGTAGAGTGTATCCATTGTTTTCAGTGCCATGATGTCCTTGAGGAGCAGATTCAGTGCATGAGTAGCACAGCCAATGGGTTTGATGTGAGGGTAGAACTCCTCCACTTTAGACCATGCAGCCTTCATGTTCGCAGCATTGTCTGTCACCAGTGCAAATACCATCTGTGGTCCAAGGTCATTGATGACTGCCTTCAAGTCATCTGCAGTGCAGAGACCAGTGTGTCTGTTGTACCTTGTGTCTGTACTCTTGTAGAATACTGGTTGAGGGGTAGAGATGATGTAGTATATTATTCCTTGCCCACAAACATTCGATCACCCATCAGAGCTGATTGCAATACAGTCTGCTCTCTCTATGATTTTCTTGACCTTCACTTGAACTCTGTTGAACTCTGCATCCGGCAAATTAGTAGATAAAGTATGTCTGGTTGGAGGGGTGTATGCTGGGTGAAGAACATTCAGAAATCTCTTCCAATACACATTGCCTGTGAGCATCAGAGGTGAACCAGTTGCATACACAGCTCGAGCAAAACATTCATCAGCATTTTTCTGACTACGTTCCTCTATTGAGTCAACAAAAACTTCTGATTCCAGGAAGACCATGAGCTGTTGCTATCGATAAGGTGTCTGATTCATCATTTTCACATTGATTAGAAGTAGAGGGACTTTTGTCAGAGGTTGCTTGTTGTGAGCGCTGAGGGAACTTTATGCACTTGGCCAGATGATTCTGCATCTTTGTTGCATATGATTTGGCATAATATTTGCAAATGTACACAGCTTTTCCGTCTATATTAGCTGCAGTGAAATGTCTCCACACATCATAGTGCCCGTGGCATTTTCCTACAAAGATTAGAACATTTTTTGTAAAAAAAAAACAAATACAATTCCATGTACAGATAAATAGTTAAGCAGTTAGATTAAACAACTCCTTTGTAAGATTTTTTTTTTTAATGAAGCATGTATGGAAACAGGTGAATTAACACTCCTCAGTTACCAGGCTCTGTACCATCACTCATTCATATATCCTTATGTACATCTTCTTTATCCCCTTACACTGTGTATAAGACAGTAGTTTTGGGATTGTTAGTTAGATTACTTGTTGGTTATTACTGCATTGTCGGAACTAGAAGCACAAGCATTTCGCTACACTCGCATTAACATCTGCTAACCATGTGTATGTGACAAATAAAATTTGATTTGATTTTGATTTGATTTCAAGCAAGCTAAAACCCACACGGTAACTAACTAGCAGAAATTGTTAACAAGTTAGAAATTATGTAACACACTTTGCTGTAGGCTACATTTACATTTACATTTAAGTCATTTAGCAGACGCTCTTATCCAGAGCGACTTACAAATTGGTGCATTCACCTTATGACATCCAGTGGAGCAGCCACTTTACAATAGTGCATCTAAATCTTTTAAGGGGGGTGAGAAGGATTACTTTATCCTATCCTAGGTATTCCTTAAAGAGGTGGGGTTTCAGGTGTCTCCGGAAGGTGGTGATTGACTCCGCTGTCCTGGCGTCGTGAGGGAGTTTGTTCCACCATTGGGGGGCCAGAGCAGCGAACAGTTTTGACTGGGCTGAGCGGGAACTGTACTTCCTCAGTGGTAGGGAGGCGAGCAGGCCAGAGGTGGATGAACGCAGTGCCCTTGTTTGGGTGTAGGGCCTGATCAGAGCCTGGAGATACTGAGGTGCCGTTCCCCTCACAGCTCCGTAGGCAAGCACCATGGTCTTGTAGCGGATGCGAGCTTCAACTGGAAGCCAGTGGAGAGAGCGGAGGAGCGGGGTGACGTGAGAGAACTTGGGAAGGTTGAACACCAGACGGGCTGCGGCGTTCTGGATGAGTTGTAGGGGTTTAATGGCACAGGCAGGGAGCCCAGCCAACAGCGAGTTGCAGTAATCCAGACGGGAGATGACAAGTGCCTGGATTAGGACCTGCGCTGCTTCCTGTGTGAGGCAGGGTCGTACTCTGCGGATGTTGTAGAGCATGAACCTACAGGAACGGGCCACCGCCTTGATGTTATTTGAGAACGACAGGGTGTTGTCCAGGATCACGCCAAGGTTCTTAGCGCTCTGGGAGGAGGACACAATGGAGTTGTCAACCGTGATGGCGAGATCATGGAACGGGCAGTCCTTCCCCGGGAGGAAGAGCAGCTCCGTCTTGCCGAGGTTCAGCTTGAGGTGGTGATCCGTCATCCACACTGATATGTCTGCCAGACATGCAGAGATGCGATTCGCCACCTGGTCACCTGGCTACTATTTACTAGTTAACAAAAAGTCACGTATGTCATATAAAATGTATTCCCCCACCAGTATTGTAATCAAAACTTACCAGAAAGCATGTAGTCCTTGGCTCAGGCAGTGTAGTAGTGTGGGCTCAATAGCATCTCATTATTGTGCAGGATCTTGAGAATCAGCTGTACATGTGATGGAAGAGTGCACTGCACATGTGAAGGAAGAATGCACTGTGCATGCAGAGGGTTGCAATTCCATTGAATTGGGGATAGTTTAACCTAAATAGAATTGCCTTATGTGTGTCCCACAAAAAAAGGGTCACTAACTTTTTTGATGAATTTATGCTAAATTCCCAAAATTCCCAGGCTTAACTTCCCATGGAAAAATTCCTGGAAATTTACCGGAAAGTTTCCAACCCTTTGCAACCGTAGCCTGGGCCATGAATAATACATTGAGTTGACTTTCATCGGGAGTTATTAGACAGTGCCCCTCCATCTTGAACTCATACACACACACAGGCGCATACACACAAGCATACATGCACACACACACACACACATGTGTAAATGTAGCATCTCTTCTCCGGTATTAATGAGAGTGGGATCGGTCTCGAATCACCTCACTCTCTCTCTGTCTCTCTCTCTCTCTTTTTGTGTATAGTATAGTCTCAGCAACTTTTGTCTCAGCAGAAGAGGAACGCCAAGCCAACCATGTCAGGTTCCTGTAGCTCCTCCAATCTGCTGACTGGCCTGTTTTACCTGTCGCCACAGGCTGATGCTAAATGTCAATGACATTAAATCCCTTTGTTAAGTCAAATCCAATTTAATTGTGTCACCGGTGATTTGCTCATTGCATGCATACGACATTGTATATCAAGACGGGCACTTCACAGTTGACTGTGATATTTTTGAAAACATTGAAGTGAAATGAAAAGTTTGACAGCACGGCGGGCTTTGGAGGATTATGAGATCTGCTTCTGGCATTCCAGTGGTAATATCGTATGAACGGAATGGGAATCAAATGTCTACTGATGCTAGCACTCAACATATTGGTGGTCTCTTTGATTTAGTAGCGCACCTAGGAGAATGTCATCCGGTTTCTGTGCATTGTATTGTGCTGGCTTGACATATTCATTTCGACTGGGATAAAAAAGAAAGAAAGCAAAAAGGTAAAAACAGAGACAGCCTTTTTGACATGATACATTTTACAACAATATGCACTATAGGTCTCTTTACTTTCGGGGCACTCTTTCAATACTGTATAATACATCATAGCAGACATTATTGTAGGCAATTCAATATAAATTCATTCAGAAAGTAAAATGACGTTTCCAAATTCTAGTTTTCCTCATTGCTTTTTCAGTGGCAGAATATTCACCTTCCTGTTTTGGATTTTATTTTATGAATTGACTGTCACTGGGGAGATCCAAGAGGACACTTCCAGTTCGCTGTCCAGATATCTCCGTGCTCTTCTTCTTTGGTTTCTGATGATGATGGCCATGATTAAACATCATTTATGTTGTTTTTCTCTTACCATAGCGTACAGCTCCCAGATTTCACAGTCATATCAAAAGGGCCCTAAAGATACCTCTCATTTGAAGGGTGGTATTACAACCTTCAGCAAGCCTGTACTTTAGATGTCTGAACGTCAGAAAATCTTCACACGAGGCGCAGTGAAAATATACAACAGAACAAAACACACGTTTTAAGTTAGTTTCAGTTCTCTCAAGAGAGGATAAGGATGTGAGTTGTAGTATCATAAACTCCCCCATGCATGTGTTTGTGTGTACTCAGGATGGATTATTGTCAGAATGTGTGGTACAGGTACTCTTCCAAACCCATGTAGTATATGGTTGCAGTCAATTGTTGTGGTGTGTGTGTGTGTGTGTGTGTGTGTGTGTGTGTGTGTGTGTGTGTGTGTGTGTGTGTGTGTGTGTGTGTGTGTGTGTGACAAGAGCACGCTCAGACAGGGTAGGTAATAGCAGACATTACTGGTGTGAGGTTTCAGACATGGAAAACAACAGGATCGTTCTCAACCACTTCACACACACACACACACACACACACACACACACACACACACACACACACACACACACACACACACACACACACACACACACACACACACACACATTTCTCATGGCCCCTGGCATGTGTGAAGGATTGGCATGCATACACACCCTCCCCTTAATCTCCTCATACTCATTCTATTACACAGAACATCAGACTGACTCAAAGTACTGTACAGGCTTAAGAGCCCTCGCACTCACATGCGCAAATGCATGTGTATTTGCAAATGTCGTATCATGTTATTGCGTATTTGTTTTAATGACTGTAGATAGTGTGTATATGTGATAGTAGTATATATGACCGTATGTGTGTGTCTGTGTGTGGGTGTGTGTTTGTTGTTGTTGTTGTTGTGTACTCTGAGACCAGGAAGTCCCTCCTCTTCACCCAGTGGTGAAAGGCCTCCCAGAATTCCCCTCTCTCTAGTGATGTGGAACACTGCCGCCAGATTACCATATCATTACCATACCATTACCATACATTACCAAAGCACAGCTTGTGTTAGTGTCTGTGGACATTGTATCAGCTCATCAAGAGATTCAACCCCCCCCATGCCTATTTTACACATACCCTACCTTCCACCTGTCTCTCTCTACCAATCATACATGTGCTCTTGAGGTGTTTTTTCTATCTGAGTAAAGCACATGTAATTGATGTAGAGAACTGGATTTACTGGGCTAAATGAAATCAGAGCGCTCAGAGATCAGTCAACTCGGCTGTCAATCACGCTTAAAACTACCTTTGAACAGGGCTTAGTCTGTATGCTGTACCTCGTTTAGAATCTCAATATCCTTTCAACAAACGATACAAACCTGCGAGTTACAGACTGACCAGTCGACTGAGCGAACGTGCAATATCAAACCAGGACATGCCGACAAACATAAATGCTGCTTACATGAGCTAAAACAGATACAATATTGACAGTATCTGGCTAAATTATTAGAAAGTGCTGGTAAATACACAAATACATATATTCTATAAAGGTTTCAAGGTAATGGACATTTAAGTCTTCCGAACAACCTCCATTCCCGATGTGTTCATATGCATGGTGGATGGATGTTGGCTGAAATGCAATGACCAGACCCCAAAGCACACCTCTCTTTCCTCTCCCTCCTCCATCCCTCTCTCCTGTGTCCTCTCCCTCTCTTTGCGCAGGGCACTTAGGGGCACGGGGAGGAATACCAATACTCTAATGGCTAGTTGTGAGGCCCCATTCCATTAGTTAGAGGGCTGAAGGTTCACTCAACTCTCTCTCTCTCATATCTCTCTCTCTCTCTCTCTCTCTCTCTCTCTCTCTCTCTGTGTGTGTGTGTGTGTGCGTAATGGAGGCAGGTGATGGCCATTGCAGGAGGCTGGGCACCGCTGCACCAGCTGCACACTGTAAAAAGCACCGCATTTATTTGTATTATTTTTTTATTTGTTTTATTTTGTTTTAATTCACCTTTATTTAACCAGGTAGGCCAGTTGAGAACAAGTTCTCATTTACAACTGCGACCTGGCCAAGATAAAGCAAAGCAGTGCGACAAAAAAAACAACAACACAGAGTTACACATGGGACAAACAAACGTACAGTCAATAACACAATAGAAAAATATATATATACAGTGTGTTCAAATGGAGTAAGGAGGTAAGGCCATAGTAGTAATTACAATTTAGCAAATTAACACTGGAGTGATAGATGTGCAGACCATGATATGCAAGTAGAAATACTGGTGTGCAAAATAGAGAAAAAGTAAATAAAAACAATATGGGGATGAGTTAGATAGTTGGATGGGCTATTTACAGATGGGCTGTGTACAGCTGCAGCGATCGGTAAGCTGCTCAGATAGCTTAATGTTGGTGAGGGAGATATAAGTCTCCAACTTCAGTGATTTTTGCAATTCGTTCCAGTCATTAGCAGCAGAGAACTGGAAGGAAAGGCGGCCAAAGTAGGTGTTGGCTTTGGGGATGACCAGTGAGATATACCTGCTGGAATGCGTGCTACGGGTGGGTGTTGCTATGGTGACGAGTGAGCTGAGATAAGGCAGAGCTTTACCTTGCAAAGACTTATAGATGACCTGGAGCCAGTGGGTTTGGCGACAAATATGTAGCGAGGGCAAAGAGAAGAGGCAAAGAGTAGTCTCTGACTCTGGAAGATGGAGATGTTTCCCCCTTCCAGGTGGGAACGCCAGGAAGAAATGGAGGACGAGGAGGAAGAGAGCAGAATTATGTTGGGTGCTCTCTCTCTCTCTCCTCTCTCTCTCTCTCTCTCTCTCTCTCTCTCTCTCTCTCTCTCTCTCCCTCCCTCTCTCTCTCTCTCTCTCTCTCTCTCTCTCTCTCTCTCTCCCTCCCTCTCTCTCTCTCTCTCTCTCTCTCTCTCTCTCTCTCTCTCTCTCTCTCTCTCTCTCTCTCTCTCTCTCTCTCTCTCTCTCTCTCTCTCTCTCTCTCTCTCTCTCTCTCTCTCTCTCTCTCTCTCCCTCTCTCTCTCTAGGCTGAGATGATGTATGGCTGCAAAGGCCACATGTTGGCCGTGTGATGGATTAAAGCACTTTGTAGGAAAATTACCGAGAGCGCCTCAGCACCCCCGAGTCCAGCCTTAAATAAAACTCTCTTCAATATTGAAATGGAGAAAGGAGAGGACAGAGGAGGAAAAAGGTAAAAGAGGAGATGAGAGACAAACACAAACACATTTACCCACACAATGCACTTAAGCTATGTGAAAATAGACTTGCAATGAGAGATATTGCTGTATAGACCTTTCAGCGTATGGGGTTTAGCATTGTTATAGCTTCTGTAGATAAATGGTGATATTTGGAAGAAATTAGACTTAAATAAATGCGCTGAAAACTAAGACAAACACTAGCTTTTTTTAAATCCTTTATTTTTGTTAGATTAAAATCCTTCTTTTTTTTAATGTGCGGTGCAAAAATCATGTCACGCTCATTTTCATTCATAGGTTGTTTACAGTTTTTCTCAATTGCTAAAACACAATTTCTGAAACCCTGTTCCATTTCCTGAAAACATTAAACACAAAACCTCATCTTCAAGCACTATTTACATAACCTCTGACTCCTCTTGCAAAATGAAACATTCGCCTCAAAACAGTTTTTACCTGTGTTCAAAATCAAACACTGCTCTCAAATCATAAACAAAGTGATTAAAATGATATACACTCTCAAGCAGTCAGTGAACAATACACCGAAAAATGGAAAACACATTGATCAAAACATACAATTCTCAGGGAGAAGTACATTTTTTATCTAAAAAAATATTAATATTTTTCCATCATTGTCTTTTGATGAACGAAAACATGTTCTATCATAGTAGCTCAAAATTGATCAGAAATTACTACTCTGCTTTGCTCTTTGCAATTCTGTTTTTTGTTCTTCCTCCTCCTTGTACCCCTATTTTTACAGTACTGTACCCTGCATCTCACAAACGTGTCTTTTGTCTTTGTGATACTGTAATTCTTGTTCTTTGTTGATATGAACCTGCAACCAGTCAAAATCTATTGAGCAGTCAGTACTGTTACAGTTTTTCTCAGTCGCTTTGGTGCATTTTTCACATCATCCCTAACATGTGCAAAATAATAAGTGCATTTCTCAGAACAATTTGTACAAACTGCAATATACAATAGATATGTTTCTAAAGCTAGTCAGTCACTAAAAATCCTTAGTACATCTCTCAAAAGTAAATATTCATGCCAATGATCATGTCAGTGTCATCAGAATGATAAGTCATTGAGTCATTGTTCACGAACAAGGACGTCAAAATGTTTAGGCATGTTGTCAATGTAACTGTGATATCTCAAAGTGCTGTACAGAAACCCAGCCTAAAACCCCAAACAGCAAGCAATGCAGGTGTAGAAGCACGGTGGCTAGGAAAAACTCCCTAGAAAGGCAAAAACCTAGGAAGAAACCTAGAGGGGAACCAGGCTATGTGGGGTGGCCAGTCCTCTTCTGGCTGTGCTGGGTAGAGAGGAACCAGGCTATGTGGGGTGGCCAGTCCTCTTCTGGCTGTGCTGGGTAGAGAGGAACCAGGCTATGTGGGGTGGCCAGTCCTCTTCTGGCTGTGCTGGGTAGAGAGGAACCAGGCTATGAGGGGTGGCCAGTCCTCTTCTGGCTGTGCTGGGTGGAGAGGAACCAGGCTATGAGGGGTGGCCAGTCCTCTTCTGGCTGTGCTGGGTGGAGAGGAACCAGGCTATGAGGGGTGGCCAGGCTATGGCCAGTCCTCTTCTGGCTGTGCTGGGTGGAGCCTATGTCCTCTTCTGCCTCTTCCTCTGTTTTGCCACCATGCATCCTTGCTCCTCTTCCTCCTCCTCCTCTTGGCTGTTGACCCTGTTCATTTCCTGGTCCATCCATTATTGGAAAATTGCAACTCTGTGTTTTTGGTCTGTCTATATATTGCCAATTGATTCTTCATGAGATGCACCTTTGAGAAATTTAGACAACTGGTTGATTGTTGGTTGAACTAACACTTTACATTCCTTCATGAGTGAGGGTGAATTTCACCTGCACGATTCATCAATTCACGTTTTTGTACAAAAGGTCTAATAGAAATGTGTAAAACTATGCTTGACAGTTTATGACAAATAGTTCAACAATTTTGCATGTAATGGCTTATGCAAGGAACTAATGCCTAGATGTTTTGAGGGGTAAGACTATTCAACAGAGAACCATCTACTACATTTTGATCAACATGACATGAGCAATTGATAATGTGGAAAAAAGCTGACACGTGTACATTATCAATTGCAATTTGCTCAAAAGGAATAAGAAATTGCTTTAATGATGTGCACAAGTGACGAGATGATTTGGAATTTGTACAAGTAGTTTCAAGAATTGCACTTTTGATCTAAGAAATGCACCGAAGCGACTGAGAAAAACTGTAATAAATGGAAAGCACAGTGTTCAGGGCCATACAATTCATCCATTGTACTACAGTATCCATTCTCATACTTTCTCCTTCCCACCTTCAACAACCTGTTTGCTCTCTGAACTGGCTTATATTGGGTGTGTCGCATCATTTGAAACAGGTTAAATCATGTTCTCTATTTGTATTTGATTGTTGCCACTTGTGTTTACCAGTATGGATGACATGTGCATTAGAGTGCAGAATGTGTTTTGAGAATGAGAATGTGTTTAGAGTTTTGCTGAAAAGTCTAAGTGAGATCTGCAAATTGTGTTTTACCATGTGAAATGGTTTAAGGTATTGACAACAGACTGCATAATTAGCTAAATGAGTCCAGGCAACTGAGAACTTTGTTCAGCCAATTGGTTTTAGTGTTTTAGCAATTGAGAAAAACTGTAATCATGTAGGTCATTCTGTGTTTTTGATTGGTCAGTGTATTAGTGCTGTTAATGGTACTCTGTTCAGATTGGTCAGTTTAAGGTAGCATGCTGTCTTCCTCTGCTCATCACTTATTGTTCATCCAACCACAGGCAGAAATGAATGAATATTTCACATCTGTGGATAAGCAGTGTGAGGAGGACTCTAGATTAGCGGGCGATGTAAAGACGTTTCAGAACCACTACCACATTACTACCCTTCCCTCTGTGTTAGCAGCAGAGCAGACTTTCATCTAAAACACCTTTGTCCAACTACATAGCCCAGATTTCTCTACCAACCCTGAAGCCAGCAAGACATCACTGCTCACCCCACTTACCCCGTCCAACATGGCACCATTACAGCCCCCCCCCCCCGTTCTCCCTCTCTCTCTATCTCACACACGCAGACACATACACACAGATGCACACACACGCCTGGTCGTATCTCTTAGTTATTGCTTCTATTGGCTTCCACAGGTCTAAACCCCTGTAGAGCAGTAAGCATACACACCAGCTGTCTCTCTCTCCATAGGGTGGGCCCGCCACACGTGGCTCTTGCACATCGCCTCAGTGACTCTTGATGTCTCTGTTTGTTTTTGTTTTTCTTCCACGCTGTCCCCTCCCTTCCTTTGTCTGTCGGAGGCTGTCAGTGGGAGCGGCTCATGCGGCTTCTTTGATAGATGTGTCAGAGAGCTGTTCAAACCCATACTATGGCAGACCTAGGATGCGTCCTAAATGGAACCCTCTTCCCTTTATACTGTACTACTTTTGATCAGGGTCCATATGGCTCTGGTCAAAATGAATGCAAAATATATAGGGAATAGGGTCCCATTTGGGACGCAGGCTGAGAATGGAGGCGGGCATGGCTATAAAGGCACAGATAGGCTGCTACGCATCAGTGTATTGTGACCTGTTAACTCAAAGACATTGACTTGTAGCCCCTTCCTGCACTCAAATAATCAAATCATCCTCTAGTGACCTCATGGGTGGAATGTTATTCATATTTTTCATAATTTCATAATGAATAAAAACCCGCTGAAAATTTCTACGTCAAACGATTTTGTTATATGTCATGTGATGTATATAAAGCATAAAATTGGATGATACATTTCAACTCTTTATCTGACATGGTGTCTTCTTTTATTTAAACTCATTTTTTTTATTACTTTTATTTAACTAGTCAAGTCAGTTAAGAACAAATTCTTATTTTCAATGACAGGAACAGTGGGTTAACTGCCTTATTCAGGGGCAAAACGATTTGTACCTTGTGAGCTTGGGGATTTGAACTTGCAACCTTTTGGTTACTATCCCAACACTCTAACCACTAGGCTACCCTGCCGCCCCATAGAAGCATATCTTGAGGAGGGTTTCAACACCTAAACTCTACATAGATAAACACAAAGCAGACACGCCGTTGTGCACACGCACACACGCACGGACGCACACACACTCAATTAAGGATACCCTTTTCTGCCCATTATGCAATGTGAGTATCCCCCCCCCCCCCCCCTTGGTGGTCCTTATTGCAAAAGGTCACCTCCATAAATTAAAAGCCAATTAGATTTTTTTCCGGTTTAAAAAGAAGCAACATGTTTTCCGTCATATTTCTCTCCTTTCTCTCTTAAAGAGGGACTGGCAGAAATAGGTGCTTCTTTCATAGGTCAGGTCTAGGGGAGAGAGGGGAAGTGCTCGACACACAGCATTAACTGCATCCTCTGTAAACGAGGATCAGAGGGTGAAGGCTGAGAGGTTGGTTGGATGGCTGAGGTCAGTCCTTGGCTGTGAGAATGTTAGGATTCAGCTCATGTTTTATTAATATACAGTACACCAACATCAAGGACCCATGCACTCAAGGCCAAGACCACTTCTATTCTGTACTGCTTTATTCCACTCAGTATCGAGCTTTCGAGACAACACATTATTTTGATGACTCCATACTAAACACAACCTGAAGCTGGACTGATACATTGGCTGATGGGTTATGAGATAAGTTGACGTGTTAACACATAGCGAGGGTTGTAGGGACAGAGGTTCTGTCTGCTCCCGTCTGCGATATGATTAGTGTTCTCTCTCATTGGCGTGTGTGTGTGTGCGCGTGTGTGCGCGTGTGTGCGTGTGTGTGTGTGTGTGTGTGTGTGTGTGTGTGTGTGTGCGTGTGCGCGTGTGTGCGTGTGTGTGTGTGTGTGTGTGTGTGTGTGTGTAAGGCAGACAGGCCTTATACTTCCACACTGGAGGAAATGAGTGAAGGAGCGAATAATTGATAGTGACAAGTCTCTCCCCGCTTTAATTGCTGGTGGTGAATTAGATTACCTTTTCAAAGTGCCTTCATTAGCAGGGGGAAGATCCATACCAACTCTAACTCTGATTGTCCTCATATTGTTCTCCGCTGAACCTGCCCTGGCAGGGTGGCTATGTTTGCTTTGGCGGGATTGGGTAGGGATGTTTTGGTGGGTGTCATTGGTAGATGGATGCAGTCATTTTGTGTAATGTAGGTTGGCTTCCATGGTGTGTGTTCGAGTACAGCACCACCACCAGTCAGAACCCCAGCTCTATACCCTATCACCAGCCCCAGTCATACCCAGCCCCATCTATATCTATCCCTATCCCTATCCCCATCCCCATTGATCCCTATCCCTGTGTCTTATCCCCAGCCATAGTCATCCCCATCCCCATCCTATAGTCTCAGTTCACTTGCCAGCCCCAGTCAGCTCCATCCGCAGTCCCTGTTTCCAGCCTGCCTCCCACTGAGTCTAATGTAGTGTGCAGGAGCCAGGGGAGTCGCATGCGCTCAGCACAGCTCAGCTGGGCTCAGAACGGCCAGCATTATAAACTTACCGTGTGATTATTGTCAGAGCGGGACTCTGCTGCCCGGGGGGTCTGCACTGATGGGTAGTGTGTCACTGAGTACAGCCAGCCTGGGAGGGCGGGAGGGAGGAGGAGGAGAGAGAACAGGGAGTGGAGAACTCTGACTGAAGAGGGAAAAGAAAGCAGAGGGAGGGAAGGCTGAGATGATACATGGTGTGGGAGATAAAGAGAGCACGTAGGGGAGTGATATATAGAGAGAGGAGGATAAGAATAGAATAGTGTGGAAGAAAAAGGTAAGAAAGGAGAAATTAGATGTACCTTGGGGTTTCTCTCTCTCTCCACTTCCTCTCCCTCTCTCTCTAAACGATGAATCTGCCAAGGAAAAGGAACTGAAACTGAAGGAAGATAGAAGAATGAAACTGAAGGAAGATAGAATCAGCAAGAGACACACACACACACACACAGTCCACATACACAAACCCCTCTCGTACAAGGCACACAATTGCCACAAAGTAGATTTCACTTAGTTAGGTCTCCCAGGCGAGTCAAAAGGTTTAAGTTCATAAGGCTTGGAAATGAAAAGCCTGGGATTTGGCCAGATGAAATGTGGGCTATTGGATTTTAGCACCACCACCTCTTACAGAGACAGATGGTCAGGGTAACTGTTGAAATCGTGTTGTGGAAGGGGCCACATGGGTAGTAAAAGGGTATCTTCATGATATGCTCTCGTTTCTACACTTAGCTCAGGTGGAATCCAATCATAAACCTCTCTAACCCTCTACGTACGTAACCCCAACTTGGGGAAAGAGGTCCTAAACGTCATACTGTGTATGACTGCACAGGACATGAATGGAGCGATACTATAGCCGTGTGCTAGCGTAGCGTAGCGTGTGGTGTGTGTTTGTTTTTGTTTGTGTGTGTGTGTGTGTGTGTCAGTAACATGTCTGTGCTCGACCCAAACAGATAGGCCACCTGGAGGGCCACTTCACCCTGAGAGACAGCAGGGGGAGCCCTGGCAGAGAGAGCAGGGGTGAGTGTCTACTGCACTTCAGGTAGAATATTTAACCACTGATCTAGGGTCAGATAACCATATCCCTAATCCTAACCATCAGGGCGATGATAAAATAGCTGACCCCATATCAGTGGTTAGGAGAAGCTATTACCTATTCCATCTGCTATGAGCACAGAGAGACACATAACACCACCTGTGTTGTATCCGTACTGTATATGTATTTCCAAGCCTTTCTAGGGAGTTTTTCCCAGCCACTGTGCTTCTACACCTGCATTGCTTGCTGTTTGGGGGTTTTAGGCTGGGTTTCTGTACAGCACTTTGAGATATCAGCTGATGTAAGAAGGGCTTTATAAATACATTTGATTTGATATGATATGCACACATTATGGTGGGGTTATATGTTATGTGGTGACATGTTGCTTGAGTGTAAGCTGTCTGTAGGAAACTGATGTGAAAGAGAAACTATTCCATTTTATTCCGATGTGGCTATTGTATATATTTACCACGGCCCTGTTCGAAGCAAATTCACACCAACGTATTGAGTTTTAATTTTACGCAGCATGTATATGCAAATGTGGACTCATTTGGTTTTGCGTTGCCGCTTTAATCAAAAGCCTAGTGTTGATGAGAAAAGAGAGAGAGTGTGTGTTGATGTTTACCTCTTTGGTATGGACCCCCCCTAGCACCCCCGCCCGCCCGCCCGCCCTCCCCACCATCCCAACCCTTTTGTACCACCTCTATCACCCCATCCCCGCTCTGCATAACCCTCCGAGCATGCAGCCTCCTCGCACCGAGGCGTTGCTAGGGCAACTGTCACCCACGGCGACATCCCATGACAGCATGGGGCGACTGGAGGGGAGAGAGGGGCTGTGGCACATCCTGTGTCCTCTCTCTAAGGTCCCCTCTCTCTTTCTCCCCTGTAGACCTGGCCCTTTACCAAACCCTGCGCCCCGATCACACCCTTCATTCACTGTCCTGACCCCTCACACACATGCACACGGACGCGTGCAAGCAGACACACACACGCTCGCACAAACAGACATACACCTAGACGCACAACACACACACACACACACGCTCGCACAAACAGGCATACACCTAGACGCACAACACACACACACGCTCGCACAAACAGACATATACCTAGACGCACAACACACACACACACACACGCTCGCACAAACAGACATACACCTAGACGCACAACACACACACACACACGCTCGCACAAACAGACATACACCTAGACGCACAACACACACACACGCTCGCACAAACAGACATACACCTAGACGCACAACACACACACACACACACAATACCCCCTACAGCAGAGAGAAGATCCTCTAACTTTTACCATCTGAATCAGACTCCGTGTGATTAATTGAAGTAATTTATGCATCTCTAGTGACTCCATGTATGCTTCATGATTTCATTAAATTGTAAGTTTAATTACTTTTCTAGCATCTTAACTTTAGGTGAAAATGAATTCACACTCTGACAATATTGCATATTTGATAATGAGTCTCAAATGTAATGGATGGCGCAAATAATGTTTTGTAATCATGAAATATTACACAAATATTGCATATTTACATTGTACAACCATGGCAGTTTCCTTGCTATAACCCTCATTATACAGGTATGTTGTATTTGCATTATATTTACATTCTCCTCTCCATTCCCATTGGTTGGTGTTTGCTGTTTAACCCGCCTGTTGAGGATGTAGTTTAGAGCGGAACTACAGCTCTGACATCACTCTCTATAACATGATTAGAGAATTCCTATGTTTAGGAGTGTGAGACCTAGAACTCCTATGTTTCAGACTAATATAATCAGCTTAATTGATTTTTGGGGGGTTTAAAACAGTCAATATTGTAATAGGGTTATGAGAGACTTTTATTTGTGTGTGTGTGTGTGTGTGTGTGTGTGTGTGTGTGTGTGTGTGTGTGTGTGTGTGTGTGTGTGTGTGTGTGTGTGTGTGTGTGTGTGTGTGTGTGTGTGTGACAAATACAATTAGTGTGCTTCCTGGGCTGTAGCCAAGGCCTGCTGCTCTGCTCTGCAACCCCTGAGCCTCAGCTTTTCTCTGACTTGTTTTCAGCTCAGTTGATAGCAGTGGATCTGTCTACCAGTATAATGTACGTGAGATAACTCTATGGGGCTTACATCTTTATTTGATAGGATTGGTGGTTAGTCTAGTCTTGTTGTCAGTCTTGGTGTGCCGACAACAGACCTTTATGAAATGCAGAAGCAGTCCCAGCCTATGATCCCAATGTAGACCATATTGAGTTTTGAGTTGAGTCTTATTTCATGTGTGCTATGGCAGCTACTGAGTTGCAGACACATTTAAAGCAATAAACTGAGACACAAGAAACGTATAGTTTACTATAACATCCGGATTGCATAGAGATCAGTGAGTTTGTGGATGGGACGTGAGGTAATGTGGGAAGATTGCAAATAGACATTATCTCTCTCAGAGAGAGAAAGAGGGGCATGGTGGAAGAATGGTCTGTTGTGGTCCCCACGAGGGAGTGTGGGTTTGTCACCATGTAATCCCGACCCATGCAGCCCGAGCAAAGCAACAATTAGCCATTGTGCTAATTACACTGCTAATTACATGTTTACCAAGCCTCTGGAAAGCAGCTCATCACAGAGATCTTCAAGGTCTGAGACGACACGCAGATAAGGCCTCAACATACGCACACACGTGCATGAACAGCACACACTCGCACCTGCACACACCACACACACACACACACACACACACGCACACACACAGACTGACTGACTGAGTCTGCTGTGCTGAGTGTAGCTGCTAGGCTTCAGACTGCAGAGTTCCACGCTCTGACAGTAATATCATTTCCCAGTCTTCAGAGGGCATGTCTGTGTGACGTAAAACAGAATGAGATCAGACTCTCCCTCTCTCTCTCCCTCTTCCTCTATCTCTCTTTTTCCCTCTCTCTCTCTCTCTCTCTCTCTCTCTCTCTCTCTCTCTCTCTCTCTCCTCTTCCAGCTCTATGGCACACACTCTTGATTCACCTATCTCAGCCATCTCACCTGAATCACGCTCCCTGGGGGAACACACACACACACTGATTCTCAGAGACTGAACTCCACAGTGACCTTTTACAGAGCGTCTCAGACACAGACCCCCCACCTGCTTCTGACCTACACACACGTCACTGCTAGTGCGGAATAAAAACACACACACACACACACACACACACACACACACACACACACACACACACACACACACACACACACACACACACACACACACACACACACACACACACACACAGGCACACACACACACACACACACACACACACACACACACACACACACACACACACACACACACACACACACACATAGGCACACACATAGGCACACACATGCACACGTATACTCCCAGTGTACATTCAAATCCCCCCCAGTGTAGAATACACTAATTCACACTTAATTGGTGCAAAACCTGAAAGAATGGGACACCAACAAAGATGTCAACAATAGAGCAAATGCAAATGCAAAAAACATGAAGCTATAAATCATTTGTTTACCCGTCACAACGAAAGTAAAACAAAAATATTTTTCGGGGCTTTTTTATGTGGGAAAGATACGTTGTTTTTTTGTTTTTTTTACTAATCTCATGAAGTTATATCATGTAATAAAAATTGAAAATATCGTTATTAAATTACAGAAACATTACACACTGTGGCTTCAATATTCATTCATTTATACATACATACACAGAATACAACACTGTGTGCACTCAAGTACAGCTGACTCATGTAAACACTGTAAATAACAAAAATAGTACACACTATAAGGATGGTGCTCTGTGTCTACAGTGTTTCTCTTTGATGACCCCCCCCCCCCCCCCGTTTCAACCTCATTGTTGTGTGAAGGTTTGATTTTGCTTCTGATTCTAACGATACCCCACAATACCTTCTCTCCTCCCCTCCCGCCCTTCCCCTTCTCAATGCTCCTATCCTCCTCCCAAGGATGGAAAACATTAGATTTATTTTTTCTCTCTTTCTCTCCAACCTCTCTCTGTCGGTGTTGTGTGTGTGTTTTTTAAGACTCCAGTCACATCCGCAATCCCACGGCCCTATAAGGAGCTTTCACGCTTTTTGGTTTGCTTTAGATGTTTAATACCCCTCTCTTTTGTGTCAGGGAGCTGGAGAGGCGTTAAGAAGCACTGATAAACCCACTTAGATCCCTTCCTGGCCCGTCACCCCGGCCTGCCAGGCCGCTTTAGCAGGGAGCTGATCTGTGACGGCCTGCCACTCAAACTGAGAGCTTCTGAAGGCTGACACAATAGAGTGAGCAGCGCACAGGGCCCCGGCAGAGGGAGAGATGGAGGGAGGAGAGAGAGTCTTGGAGGAGAGGGTTGGGAGGGAGTGGGAGAGGGAGTCCAGGGGACAAGAGGTGCAGGGAAGAAGGGGAGAGGGGGTATGAGTCTTCCTTGACCCTCCCCTGTCTTCCACTGTGGCCTCTTCTTTCTGCTGTCCATCGTTCCCCCTTTCTCTCTCCTCTGTCATATCCTCTAACCTTTGTTCCGTCCATTTGCCTCTCACATTCAGCCCCAATCAATCTCCGTTTTGTTTCTCACTCCGGTCCATCCTCCCTCTCTTCATTCTCCACCTTTCTTTCTTCCTATCACAGCCCCTCTCTGTGTTTCCCCCCTTCTCTCCTTCCCTGTCTCTTTGTCCGTCAACCTCCTCCTTGTCTCTCTTTCTCCCCCTCCCTTCTCCCGTCTCTATGGTCAGGCTGTCAGTGAGGGAAAGGATGGAAAGGGGAGAGGAGAGAGGAGGAGATAGGGATCAGTGGCGTGCGTCCAGGCGTGGGGTGGCAATGGTGGTGGTGGTGTGCGACCCCACTCCGCTTCACCATAATGGGCTGGGGCAGACAGACAGACAGACAGCCGGAAGAGTGACAGGGAGTGGGGTGATTGACAGGGGCACACTGGCTCTGGCTCCCGCATCCCAGGGGGCCGTGGGGGGTAGCCGAGCCCGAAATGTCAGCCGTGATATCTGCACAGTTCCCAGTGTCTGCTCTGCCCGTATCGCACGGCTGCAGCTGGCTGCCATCGCCCGCCCTCACTCACACTCGTTCCTGCTCGCCCTCTGTCTCTCACTCTCCTTCACTCTCCCTTGCTCTCTCTCTCCCTCACTCATTCCCTCACTCACGCTCATTCCTGCTTACCCTCTGTTTCTCTCTCTTTCCATCTCTGTCCTCTGTCTCTCTCTCTGTCTTCTTCTCTCTCCCCCTGTTTATCATCTCTCTCTCTCTCTCTCTCTCTCTCTCTCTCTCTCTCCCACTCTCTTGCTGCCTCAGAAACACGCATACTCTTTCAACCAGTTTGTTTATCATAGCTGTCTCCTCATCTCTTTCTCCATTCATCTCTCAATCTCTCTTTCAGCCTCTCCTGTTCTCTCTCCATCTGGCCACACTTCATTGTGATTTGGAAAATGTCAGCTTCAGGTGGTCATCTTTTGTTTTGAACTTGGGTTTGCATTACAATGGCTCACTTTGTGTTCTCTATGAGAGAGAGAGAGAGAGAGAGAGAGAGAGAGAGAGAGAGAGAGAGAGAGTGTGTTTTTCTGGGTATAGAGGCAATAGGCTTTGTTGTGCGTGTGTGTGTTTTATGTTTGCTCATGTCTGTTTGTGTTACGCCCCTGAAAACAGGGGAGAAATAATCACGAGAGTGATACGGTGTTGTATTCTCAATTCAACTTTTAGTTCAATCATTTCACAAAAGTAACACATTACAAAACAACAGAAAACCCATTATACAAATAACACAGCAAAATATCTTATTAACAACGCACATGTTCATTCACAATCGATATAAGATGGCAGCTACTCTCAGTACGATGCTATTCTTCGCTACAACCGAGCAGGGCTAATATTACTCTCTGCAACCTTAACTCTAACTTCCTCAAGACGTTACTAAGACACACCTTACACACTCTTAACATTAGCGAGTTATAACATTTAAATTACTATTTTTATCATCAATAAAGTTTCTGAAAACAGGGGAGAAATAATCACGAGAGTGATACGGTGTTGTATTCTCAAATCAACTTTTAGTTCAATGAGAAAAGACCGCGATTTTCCCCAGGAATATGGGTGGAGACCAGTGCAATCGATCTCCGGCTCATAGATTAAGAGCATTTCGTAGATCACAGATTAACACTTTTAGGCACCACAAAATAAAGTAATCAATATAAAGTTTACACATTACTCTCACAATTCGTACCCTTTGACAGATTTTAACTTTAACACAATTATATGAATGTTATCAATCTCTATCAACTAATACTGAATGCATCTTTTTAACCTTAGATGTTTTAAGATCCTCACATACTATGAACTTACTAATACTTTTTAATGTATAACAGGCTATGAATATTTCCTTTAACCTGTCACACTCTCCCCGACAAAATAAATGTTGTCCCAACATTACCAACATTGTCTTCTTCAACAGTCCGTATGCACTGGACCTAGAAAATCCTCTTCTGTAAGGTAGTACTTGAGCAGAGGTCAAGGGTCACAGTTCAAATATAACTAACAAGTTATATTCACAGTCCATATCTGTTGACCAGCTATATAACATAAGCAGTATTTTCTCATACTATTGATCAACAGTCCATCAATTTTAATGATCTATATGCATAGTCTGCAAATTGTCTCTTTTGACAGTCTGTGAAATCAGACAGTAGTCCATGGTCAAACATGTCAACTCTGTAGCCTCATGTTTGCTGAAGCCCATACATGTAAGGTGGCTGAAAGTAACATTGCTGTAGTGATGGCAGCCATGGAACCAGTCCTGGTGCAGAGTAGACAGGGAACAACTGTGGCTGTGGCTGTATACTGTAGCAGGAAGGGATACCAAGCTGATCATAGGTGATACGTCTTGGAGGGTGTCTCTCTCTTTGTGGCAGCTGGTAGGCTGATTCCTCAGGTTCAGCAGCATCAGTATATGAAGGAAAGGCACTTGGTGGACGATCATCAGGCAAATTTTCAGCAGGCAGGTCTTTAACTGTTGTTGTCTCCTCCAGCCGCTTTTCAACAAGAGGCTGTGCTGGTAGCGTATCAGGGACTGGCACTGCAACTGTCTGTTTCACTGTTGGGGGCCTGTGTTCCCACTCTCTCGCTGGTTCAACATTCCTCTCCTCAGGTACTGTAGGAGATGTGGGAACCTGTAGCGGCTCATGATGAAGGTCATATTCATCCCCACTGTCTTCATCAGAATCTAGAGTCTGTGATGCAGGCTGGTGTCTCCTCGTTTTCTGACTTTTGTCCACTTTGGTCATTTCTGGTTGTGTATCAAAAGGTAAGTGGTCACAGGACATGAGCAGATTTCTGTGCAGGACCCTGGAGCGTCCCCTAACCTTTTCTGGTCTCAATTCATAAATCGGCAGGTCTGAACCCATTTGTCTCACCACTGTGTGAATTGTATCTTCCCAATAGTTACGGAGTTTTCCTGGTCCTCCTCTTGGTGTCAGGTTTTTAATCAGAACTCGCTCGCCAGGCTGTAGCACTGAACTCCTAACTTTAGTGTCATAGTACTTCTTACTTCTTTCAGCAGCTTTCTGAGCATTTTCATTTGCAATGGCGTATGCTTCTTCCATCCCTCGTTTCCAGTTCTCCACGTATTCTCGCTGGTTACTGGAACCTGCCTCTGTGCACAATCCAAAGAGCATATCAACTGGAAGCCTGGGTGATCTCCCAAACAGAAGATAAAATGGTGAATAGCCAGTCACTTTGCAACGGGTGCAGTTATAGGCATAAACCAGTTTGTTCAGAGACTCCTTCCAATTTGACTTTTGTGTCTCAGTTAGTGTCTTTAACATTTGCAACAATGTTCTGTTCATGCGTTCCGCTTGACCGTTTCCCATCGGGTGATAGGGTGTTGTCCTGGACCCCGCCATGCCACTGAGTTTCTTTAACTGATGGAACAACTGATTTTCAAATTCTCCCCCTTGGTCATGGTGGATGCGGGACGGGAACCCAAACTTCAAGGCAAAATCATTGAAGATGAGATTTGCAGCAGTTTTACCTGACTTTGATGTGGTGGCGTAGGCTTGAGTGAAACGTGTAAAATGATCAACAATCACGAGGATGTACTCATATCCCCCTTTGCATCTGTCGAGATGAAGGAAGTCAATACATACCAGTTCAAATGGCTGTGTTGTCACAATGTTTGTCAGAGGAGCTCTTGTTGCATGGGCTGGCTTTTTCTGCTTGACACAGCTACAAGTTTTAGTCACATAGTGCTCGATGTCAGATTGCATATATGGCCAGAAGAAGCGGTCACGTACTAGTGATACAGTGCGGTCAGTACCTTGGTGTCCCATGTTATTGTGCAACTCTTCCATCACTTTACCTTTGTACTGCTCTGGTAGAACTAACTGCTTGCGGGCTGTAGTGATTCTGTACAGAATGCCATCACTGTCTATTGTCAATTTGTCCCATTCTCTGAATAGGCATTTTGTCTTTGGACTGAATTTCTTTTGCTCTTTAACTGGCGGTTTGGAACCAGACAGTTTGAAATTGAGCACAGGACGGATGACCGGATCAGATTCTTGTGCTTCTCTTATCCCATCTTTTGGGATCGAGCTGGTTGTTGCAGTGGTTGTCTCCTCTTCAGCTGATACTGACATAGATGTAGCTGAAAATGACCAAGGTACAACAGCCTCTTTCTGTACCTCAACTGCTTGTATCGTGTCGGCGATGGTGTCTGGTGGAAGCTCCTCAGAACATTCTCTCATCAGTGACTCTACATCCAGTGGCATCCTTGACAAAGCATCTGCATCACCGTTCTCTCTGCCTGGCCTGTACTTTATTGTAAAGTGGAAATCAGCCAAGTCTGCAACCCACCTGGAAGTCGTTGCGTTCAGTTTTGCAGTCGACAGAATGTAGCAGAGCGGGTTGTTATCGCTGTATACAGTGAAGGTCGGAGCATAGTACAAATAGTCATGGAACTTATCAGTGATTGCCCATTTTAGAGCTAGAAATTCTAGCTTGCTCGAGTGGTAGTGATAGTTCTTCTCAGCTGCTGTTAAGGTTCGAGAGCCATAAGCAATGACCCTAAGCTTCCCCTCTTGCTTTTGATAAAGAACTGCTCCCAAGCCTTGGTGTGACGCATCAGTGTGTACAATAAATGGCTGAGTGAAATCAGGGAAACCTTAAACTGGTGGGTGAAGCAAACACTCAATCAGCTGTTTAAGTGCCTGTTGATGCTGGTCAGTCCACAGGATTGGCTTGTTTGAGGGCACCACATGACTTACTTTATTTGTTTTTGTTTTCCGTGGGTGGTCAGGTAATTTCTCTGAATCTGCTTTCAGGAGGTCATACAGGCAGCTGGCACTTTGATGTACTGTCTGTAGTAAGTGAGTAAACCAAGCATTTTTCTGAGCTGGCCCACTGTCTCTGGTCTGATTTCTTTCAATGCTCTTACTGCTTCAAAATCGGCTGGGTCAACTCGGCTGCCCTCTGCAGACACTATTCTGCCCAAATAACGGACCTGGGGTTTAAAGAGATCACACTTACTTGGTTTGAGTTTAATGCCATACTCTCTGAGACGCTGCAAAACTTTTCGCACATCATTCACATGGCTGTTGAATGTTTTACTGAAAACTAGCGTGTCGTCCAGATAAGGAATGCAGATGTTATCCCGGAGCCCTTCCAAACACTCCTCCATACACCGCTGAAAAGCTGCAGGAGCGTTCATGAGGCCGAATGGCATACGTATCCACTCATAGAGTCCCCACGGTGTCACAAATGCTGTCAGTGGTCTGCTTTCTTCAGAGATGAACCCCTGGTGATACGCTTTCCCCTGATCTAAGAGGGAGAACCAGGAATTACCACCTAAACTGTCCATGATGTCTTGGACCCGAGGGATGGGCTGGCGGTCTGGATGTGTCTTTCTGTTCAGGTCTCTGTAATCTATACACAACCGGAGGGTCCCGTCCTTCTTACGAACGCACACGACAGGTGAAGAATATGAAGAGTTTGACTTCCTAACCCAGCCCTGGACTATGAGGTCATAAATGTAACCCTTCATCTCCTGATACAGTGGCCTGGGCACTGACATGTATGTGCGCTTTACTGGTTCAGAGTCCTTTAGAGAAATAGTCATTTTCAATCGTTCAATGCAGCCAATGTCATTGTCTGATCTGGAGTGACACTCTTCTCTAAGCATTTGCCTAACAACCTCTCTCTGCTCTTCGGTTAGGTGAGTTAAACCTACTGGTGGATCCCACTGTTCAGTAGCAGTACATGGGGTTCGAACGCTGGTGTGATTCACTGTGGCTGAGGTGACAGTTTTTTCAAAGACTTGGGCTGGTAACACAGTCATAATGGTGTGTACTGTACCGATTATTGTGCGTCCTAGCAGGGCAATGTCGTGGTCAGTGGGGTTAGAGACATCAAGCAGGATAACTGGAAAAACACCTTTCCTGACTCTGACTAGTGTGTCAAAGAACTCAAGGTCGTCTGGCCACTGCGGGTTCAGGTCTGGCTGGAAAAGCATTGTCATGTCATCTTTGAAAGGCTGGGAAGCTACACGGCACTCAATCTGAATGCTACTGTGTTTTGGTACAGCAACCTTCTCTTTCTTGGTTTTCACTGCATATTCATCTGTCTGTTCTGCGCTAACAGCCTGTATAAAAGCTCTCACCTTGTTTCTTTTGAGGCTTGGGAAAGCTGTTTGTACTGTACTGTATCGTTTAGTCTTTTCGGTCATTGTCAGGATGTGCTCGATAACATTGAAACCTATGATGGGATGAGATAGGTGACAGCCTTTCATTACCAGCACTGGGATGATCAGTTCATTTGTTTGGTCAGTTTCAGAGGCTAGCCGAAAAGTTGTTTCAATCCATCCCAGGTACGGCATTTCAGTCCCATTTGCTGCAGTCAACCTTAGATCATCAGGTGAGTCCAGGATTTCTGAAACATCTCTCAGCCTTGCGTTTGGGAGAGATTCCTCTTTCCATCGTTCATCAATGACCGATACCTGAGAGCCTGTGTCCCATAGAGCTTGGAGGTGGTGGTGATTCAGGTGACACTCAATAAGGCACTGTCTGCCGACTAGCGAGGTGACCTTACGGGGGTGGCAACCTTGAGCTAGGGATGGTAGGAGTGGGCATTTTCCTCTGTGCAGGAAAACCTTTTACTGGTAGAGTCAATTTTCAGGTGAGTGCATTTTTCCTTATGTTTAGTCCAATGTTGGTTTTGACATACTTTGGAACAGTACAGTGTCTCTTTACATGATGTACATTGTTTCAGGTTCTCAAATGAATCTTCTCTGGCACAATTTGCACATTTCTGGGACTTTTTGGTAGCTACGGTTAACACTCGTCCCTCAGCGGTAACCCGTTTCCGTTTAAAGGGGCCTCCCTTGATGGTCTGGCTCCCCGGATTTTACATCCAGCTTGAAAATGTTCTCCACTCTCACATCGGAAGCAGTGTGTGCAGCGTGCATCTGTTCTGGCCTGCTGGCAGACAAAACACCTCCTTGGAGCTTGAGCAGAGCGGTTGGTATACCAGTTAGGTGCATATTGATGCTGCGCAGGGTCAGGTGCTTGGGACCGACTGTAGCTGCTGTAATACTGCTGCTGGGAAACAGGTGGCTGGGGGTCCCTATCTGGCCTCCTAACTGGGGGTGGGGCATAGGCACAAGGCGGTGACTGAAACATAGGCTGCTGTAATGTCTCCTTAATCTGAGCAATCTCTGCACTGAGACCTTTTAGAGAAGCTACACCTGTCTTAAGTTCAGCTAACTCTGTTAACAGTTCTGCGGGTATCGTAGTTTTGGCTTCCTTCACAGGACACTTTGCAGATGGCGTATCTTCTAACTGGACTACACTTACAGTTGTAGCAGGCTGTGGGGCATTAAACCGCTTTTTGTTTCGTCTTTCTCTCTCATTAGCACAAGCAATGTTAAGCTTCTCTAGCAAAACCTCATCTGATGTTTCGCTCTCTAGCAGGAGAGGCTGCATGTCTATCCTGATACTGTCACTCTGGAGACCCGTAAGGACTGTGTGTAAACACATGCTCTGGACTAGAGCAGGGTCATACTTAAGTCCTGATTCTGACTCCTGGGATGCAAACAGTACTTTTTGCCTCAAATCTAAAACGCGCATCAGGAAGCTTTGAGGGGTCTCCTTGCTATGCTGTGCTTCTGAAGCTAGCTGTTTGTAAAGCTCTGTTGCACTCTTCTCTTGGAAGTGGGAACGCAGGATACATCTAAGTGTGGGAAGAGTTAGCTGGGGTTTACCTTCCAAGTAGCTGCGTAGCTGTGAGCCTGGAGAAATAGCCCTGACTACTGCGTCTACTATTTCTACCTCAGGATAGCCTCTGTTAAGTCCATTTTCAATCTGATGGGCAAGGCTGGAAAAAATCTGTTTTTCTTTCTGGCCCGGTTCACCTATCTGACCAGAAATGTTAAACTCTTTGCGCCAGTATGAGCTGGGCTGTGCATTGGGTGAGAGCGGCACGCTCCCCTGAAGATTGGCATGGTGTTGGGGCTGACGCAGAGAATCACTGGCTTTGGCTGCAGTAATCTGCTCAGTTCCCACCCCTTGTTGTGGGGTTACAGTTCTCAGTTCCTCTATTCTGTGATGTGTTCCGGCTGGTTCAATATCATGGTCAATTTGCCCTGTTTTGTTATCTATGCCACTGATCATCTCTGTCATTTCGTCTCTAAATAGCAACAATTCCGACATGCCGCCATCTTCTAACTCTGCGACTTCCTCTCTTTCAAGGAACATCATAATGCGAGTCATTAATGCTATGCGGGATTTGTCTTTAACATCTCTTCTCTGTTCGCCTGATATTTCAAGGAAATCACATATCTCTAGTAATTTGTCTTTAGTCAGGGTGTGCAATTACCCTACTACCTCTTCCTGTAGTTCTTCCAAGGCGCTTGTCATGTTGACAGAACAGGAGGAACTTTTACTGTGCAGGAGTTGACTCTGAATTAGATGGTCCTTACTGTCTCTGATGGTCGATCAATGGCCTCAGTTGACACGTACTTTAACCACTAACTTCCAACTTCCCTCGAACAGCAACACTTTCCTCACTGCAGCCTGCCTGAGTTGTTATGTGGAGATTTAGCTGGCTCGGAATTCAGCGACCAGGGTGTGGAAACTGGACATCTGAGCAGCTATCTCAGCGGAGCCTCCAAAAATATTACGTCCCTGAAAACAGGGGAGAAATAATCACGAGAGTGATACGGTGTTGTATTCTCAATTCAACTTTTAGTTCAATCATTTCACAAAAGTAACACATTACATTTGCTTGTGTGTTTGCGAATGCGTGTGTCTGTACAATGTGTGTGTGTGTGTGTGTGCCTGCATACATGTCATTGCTGGATGATGAATGCATTGACTGTGGAGAGGTCAGTGTCACAGACTGGATGGTCAATGGCCCATGTCCCTGGAGCGGAACCGTGAGTGAGCCTCCCCATAGACTCTGAATCTGCCATTAAGACACACACACAGGCACGGCCACACATGCATGGACACACACACACACACGGCTCCCCTGTGAGTGTGCCATTAGGAGCTGGCAGGCCCCGGTCCTGACAGAGAGCGATTAGCTCCCTATCATGTGTATTGATCACTGTGTTCTGGCTGGCCCTTTCTGGGAGGGGAGGTGTGAGGTACAAGGGCACACGTCCAATCAAATGGCCATTATCTGTGTGTGTGTGTGTGTGTGTGTGTGTGTGTGTGTGTGTGTGTGTGTGTGTGTGTGTGTGTGTGTGTGTGTGTGTGTGTGTGTGTGAGTAGACTGAGGAGAATGAGTGTGTATGAGGAAGTGGGCAGCATTGCTCACTTGACTAAGCTGTGGTGGCTGGCTCGGTGAAGGACAGAGGGGATTGGGGTTGGTGTTTGCCAACAGAGCACCAGAGGTGTGTGTGTGTGTGTGTGTGTGTGTGTGTGTGTGTGTGTGTGTGTGTGTGTGTGTGTGTGTGTGTGTGTGTGTGTGTGTGTGTGTGTGTGTGTGTGTGTGTGTGTGTGTGTGTGTGTGTGTGTGTGTGTGGTGTGTGCGTGCATGCATTTTGGCCTGCCAACACCCTGTCTCAACCTAGCGCATTTCTCCCAGTTTCCTTATTGTTTTTCCCTGTGGGGATACAGATGTTGTCGCTGCTATGGAAAGACTTACACACACACACGTGGCAGGTGTCACTGATGGCAGGAATAAGGGACCTACCTACCTACATTTGGGGTATTATCAATAGCAAAATACTGTGAAACGTTTTACTGCAGCATACTGTAAAATGATAGTGATTGTGGAAAAATGTTGTTGGTGGAGATAATTCCATCCTACAGAATAGATTACAGTACCGTATTTTGGGTGGGTGAATGGTATTGTTGATTCTGTCTCATTCACACATTTTCAGTCGTGCCTTGTAAAAGAGGTTACATTGGCGCCCGTTCGTGAGAGTGCTGTACCAATTGAACTGGTATGTGGGAATAGTGCCCCATCAATTTAAAATGTAGAAGGGACAGATTGGAGTGGCATCACGTCTTCATCGTTGAGCATTTTGCCACGTCTTTTTGGTCTGATTTGCCCTGTAGCCGCTGCCAGTTTGGAAGCCTTTGCTAAGGTCTCTAGAAGTGCATGTGATATATATATATATGATAACTGTTCGCTGCTCTGGCCCCCCAATGGTGGAACAAACTCCCTCACGACGCCAGGACAGCGGAGTCAATCACCACCTTCCGGAGACACCTGAAACCCCACCTCTTTCAGGAATACCTAGGATAGGATAAAGTAATCCTTCTCACCCCCTTAAAAGATTTAGATGCACTATTGTAAAGTGGCTGTTCCACTGGATGTCTTAAGGTGAACGCACCAATTTGTAAGTCGCTCTGGATAAGAGCGTCTGCTAAATGACTTAAATGTAAATGTAAAATGTATATAAAACACAACATATTCATATAGGCTGAAATGTGTATAAAAATGACCTAGCCGCCAACCTACTTGCACCAATCCTATGTAATCCTAAAACACAGTGGAAATATACATTTCATCTCCAATCAATGAATTCCGTTCATCCATCCATTCATTCATTAATTACAATTACAGTAGTATTGACTTGATACAGCCAATTCTGCGGTATTGTACTGTTTGTAATTGCACAGTACTCGCTTTGATACTGTCTTTAGATTACAGTAGGTGTACTGCAATATGAACACTGTAACTTACTTGCCCTCTTCACTCCCTGTAAGTTACTGTCAAATTCACTGCAACCCCAAAGACCTCAGTCTTCTAGGATGGCACTGGCAACTAGATGCTGTTGGTTGCCGCTATGAAGTCCTTACTCGCGTTGGTACCTGTATATACCCAAATAAAAGTGTTACCTACTCAGCTGTAGCATGTTGCTGGTTTTTAATACAGATCTGTGAATGGCTGACTGCCCCACATCCTCAACCGGTCTATGTGTGTGTCTACCTGGCTGTGGGGCCTGTGCCAAGCTTCCCCTTTCCCTCCCACTCAGGTCCATTCAGCAGTAGGCAATAATTCACACACTCCAGCCAAAAAGAGGACACATTTTCAAGTGGACATGTGAATTAGAGGAATTCAGTGTCTGTAGGCGTCTCGCATAGCCCAGTTGTATCTGTCGGTGTTATCTGTTTTTTTTTTAAAGTGTGCTTTTTGTTGTTGATGAAAACTCTGAAAAACACCAAAAAAATGATGACGAAGCCTCGCATGGTTTGTCTATAATTGTTATTCAGGACTTGAAAAGCCATATACAACTTGAAACATTCTCAAGCGTGGTTTGCTTTCATTTGTCCTTTTTAATGGTTCATGATATGTGTAGATGCGTCTTTAAATTCATTTGTTTCATATCAATGTTCCGAGTGACCCATTAGAATTCTGAAGCACCTGTGAAGTACACACTCTGTTAAACACTCTCTCCTGCGTGTATTAGTCTACTCTAGATAATATAGAACAGACACAGTATTGTACACACACACACACATCCTTGTTGGTCCTGACAAGCTCATTTTAAATTGAGCCTAATTGAACAATTGAAAGGGAAATAAAGCCAAGAAGCTTTTAGCACATGAAAGATGCCAGTGTCCTATTGAACGTTATTTATTTTAGCCTCCTCCTCTGTGCTTCAAGTTCATGTCAGATACGGTGTGAGAGACTACAATAGGAGTCATGCACATATCTAAAAGTGGAGCTTGTGTGTGTATGGCAGTGTCCTATTGAACATTATTTATTTTAGCCTCCTCCTCTGTGCTTCAAGTTCATGTCAGATACGGTGTGAGAGACTACAATAGGAGTCATGCACATATCTAAAAGTGGAGCGTGTGTGTGTATGGCAGTGTCCTATTGAACATTATTTATTTTAGCCTCCTCCTCTGTGCTTCAAGTGCATGTCAGATACGGTGTGAGAGACTGCAATAGGAGTCATGCACAGATCTAAAAGTGGAGTGTGTGTGTGTGTGTGTGTGTGTGTGTGTGTGTGTGTGTGTGTGTGTGTGTGTGTGTGTGTGTGTGTGTGTGTGTGTGTGTGTGTGTGTGTATGGCAGTGTCCTATTGAACGTTATTTATTTTAGCCTCCTCCTCTGTGCTTCAAGTGCATGTCAGATACGGTGTGAGAGACTACAATAGGAGTCATGCACAGATCTAAAAGTGGAGCGTGTGTGTGTGTGTGTGTATGGCAGTGTCCTATTGAACGTTATTTATTTTAGCCTCCTCTGTGCTTCAAGTGCATGTCAGATACGGTGTGAGAGACTACAATAGGAGTCATGCACAGATCTAAAAGTGGAGCGTGTGTGTGTGTGTGTGTGTGTGTGTGTGTGTGTGTGTGCGTGCGTGCGTGCGTGCGTGCGTGCGTGCGTCCGTGCGTGTGTGTGTGTGTCTGTATGAGAGAAAGAGAGAGAGGAGACAGGAGAGGGTGCTGTGTCGAGAGAGAGAGAGAGAGAGAGAGAGAGAGAGAGAGAGCCATGAGTGATGCAGGTGGGTTGGAGAGGGGATTTTTTTTTTAGGGCCGATGTGTTTAACCTGGGTGAGAGAGCTAGAAAGAGAGATTGAGAAAGAGAGCGAGAGAACATCCCTTTGAACTGATGAGGAGGGATAGCTGTGGCATCAAAGGCTTCCTTTGTTCCCTGGTCCGTCCCCAATGGAGACCCCAGACCAGTGTCCTATCCGGTCCCATCCACCCTCTGCTCCTACACTCTATTGGGGCTAATATTAGCATTAGAAAGTTAGCATTAGCACCAGGTCGTTGCTGTGTTTTCTGTTTACACTTTGCCACATTCTGTCAATGTGCATACCATCGGAGGCAACCAACAAATACAATGGAGAAAATGTTTTCACATTCAAATAACTTCTCGATTCCTATAAGGAAAATCATTCTGTATTAATGTATTAAAGCTGAAATATGTAGCTTTTTGGGCTATCTGACAAAATGAACATAGAAATGTGAGTTATAGATATTTTATTCTCATTGAAAGCAAGTCTAAGACGTGGTAGAGTTGTTCTATGTGCTCTATTTCTATGCTTCCCATTTTTAAGTTTGGTTTTTGTGTATTTTATTCTCGGGTTTTGTACACCAGCTTCAAACAGCTGAAAATACAATCATTTTGGTTATGGAAAATATATTTCAGTGGTAGAATATTTTAGATGGTATAATGATTCTCTACACTATACTTGCTTGTTTTGTCACATAAACTAAAATTAGGGGAACTACTACATTTTTAGAAACAGGAAATGGCGGGGTGATTTCTTCATAATGAATCTTTAATGGTTGTGGTTGTGTTAATGTTGTATTTACAGTGGGGCAAAAAAGTATTTAGTCAGCCACCAATTGTGCAAGTTCTCCCACTTAAAAAGATGAGAGAGGCCTGTAATTTTCATCATAGGTACACTTAAACTATGACAGACAAAATTAGGAAAATAAATCCAGAAAATAACATTGTAGGATTTTTTATGAATTTATTTGCAAATTATGGTGGAAAATAAGTATTTGGTCAATAACAAAAGTTTATCTCAATACTTTCTTACATACCCTTTTTTGGCAATGACAAACGTTTTCTGTAAGTCTTCACAAGGTTTTCACACACTGTTGCTGGTATTTTGGCCCATTCCTCCATGCAGATCTTCTCTAGACCAGTGATGTTTTGGGGCTGTTGCTGGGCAACACAGACTTTCAACTCTCTCCAAAGATTCTCTATGGGGTTGAGATCTGGAGACTGGCTAGGCCACTCCAGGACCCTGAAATGCTTCATACGAAGCCACTCCTTCGTTGCCCGGGCTGTGTGTTTGGGATCATTGTCATGCTGAAAGACCCAGCCACGTTTCATCTTCAATGCCCTTGCTGATGGAAGGAGGTTTTCACTCAAAATCTCACGATACATGGCCCCATTCATTCTTTCCTTTACACGGATCAGTCGTCTTGGTCCCTTTGCAGAAAAACAGCCCCAAAGCATGATGTTTCCACCCCCATGCTTCACAGTAGGTATGGTGTTCTTTGGATGCAACTCAGCATTCTTTGTCCTCCAAACATGACGAGTTGAGTTTTTACCAAAAAGTTATATTTTGGTTTCATCTGACCATATGATATTCTCCCAATCTTCCTCTGGATCATCCAAATGCTCTCTAGCAAACTTCAGACGGGCCTGGACATGTACTGGCTTAAGCAGGGGGACACGTCTGGCACTGCAGGATTTGAGTCCCTGGTGGCGTAGTGTGTTACTAATGGTAGGCTTTGTTACTTTAGTCCCAGCTCTCTGCAGGTCATTCACTAGGTCCCCCCGTGTGGTTCTGGGATTTTTGCTCACCGTTCTTGTGATCATTTTGACCCCACGGGGTGAGATCTTGCGTGGAGACCCAGATCGAGGGAGATTATCAGTGGTCTTGTATGTCTTCCATTTCCTAATAATTGCTCTCACAGTTGATTTCTTCAAACCAAGCTGCTTACCTATTGCAGATTCAGTCTTCCTAGTCTGGTGCAGGTCTACAATTTTGTTTCTGGTGTCCTTTGACAGCTCTTTGGTCTTGGCCATAGTGGAGTTTGGAGTGTGACTGTTTGAGGTTGTGGACAGGTCTCTTTATACTGATAACAAGTTCAAGCAGGTGCCATTAATACAGGTAACGAGTGGAGGACAGAGGAGCCTCAAAGAAGAAGTTACAGGTCTGTGAGAGCCAGAAATCTTGCTTGTTTGTAGGTGACCAAATACTTATTTTCCACCATAATTTCCACTAAACTCATTAAAAATCCTACCATGTGTTTTTCTGGATTTAAAAAATAATTTTGTCTGTCATAGTTGAAGTGTACCTATGATGAGAATTACAGGCCTCTCTGATCTTTTTAAGTGGGAGAACATGCACAATTGGTGGCTGACTAAATACTTTTTTGCCCCACTGTATGTTAATCTGTGTTTTGTGTTGGTTCTCTAGGTGAGGTGTGTGTGTGTGTGTGTGTGTGTGTGTGTGTGTGTGTGTGTGTGTGTGTGTGTGTGTGTGTGTGTGTGTGTGTGTGTGTGTGTGTGTGTGTGTGTCGTAGACTGTGTACTTGTGTGTATTTGCACAGGCTTGGTTTTGTAATTGTGTGTCTGTATATGTGTGTCCACACGTAGGTAACGTTAAGCATATGTGTGCATGTATGTGTTCTCTCTGCTTTGTGTGAGTGGGGGTTGTGGGTGGGTTTGCAGGAGTGTGTGATGACTCACGTAGGGCTGCGGTGAGCCTCCTCTCTCTCTCTCTCTCTCTCTCTCTTTCTCTCTCTCTCTCTCTCTCTCTCTCTCTGCAGACTGGGACGTGCTTCCAGCCGTGGACATGCCTCGCTCTCTCTCTGCTCCTGGAGAAGGGAGAGGCCAAGGGAAAGAGGGAGAGGGTGTATGTGTGTGAGACAGCAAGGGGAGTGAGTGAAACATAGAAAGAAAGACTGACCGAGTGAAAGAGAAGTGAGCTCTAAGGCCAGCGAGGGACATATTGACACATGAAAGGCAGCGAAGCACTATGCCTACCTTTCGGGGTCTGTTAGCTGGCAGTAAAAGGTAGACACACGCAGGCGCAAATCATGTCAATGCCTTGCATTGTGTTTGAAGGACTGAAAAGGCAGGCACACGGCAAGGCTGCCTTTCCGCTGGCCTTGCGCATTTTTGTACCAAATCATTTTGTACCCGTGTTTGGAAATCTTTTTTTTTTATGCAGGAAAAACATGAAGAAATGTATTATTGATCAAATCTATATAGATTTTTCATTACAGTTCTTTTTTCATAAATTTTCACTACCTACTCTGATCGCACATCAATGTGAGAGAGAGAGATGTGCAGCCGGAGAGAGTGATGAGAGAGAGGCAGACAGTGAGTGAGAGAGTGATTGAGAGAGCGAGAGAGAAAGAGAGTGAGAGAGTGATTGAGCAAACGAGAGAGAAAGCGAGTTAGAGAGTGAGGGAGAGAGAGTGGTAGTGTGTGTGATATATGTGGGGTGAGGTGAATCTCTTGATGAGCTGATATCATGTCCACAGACACCAACACAAGCTGTGCTGTGGTAATGTTATGGTAATGATATGGTAATGCTATGGTAATCTGGTGGCAGTATTCCACATCACTAGAGAGATGGGAATTCTGGGAGGCCTTTCACCACTGGGTGGAGAGGAGGGACTTCCTGGTCTCAGAGTACACAGCAACAACAACACACACAAACACGCACGTGCGCACTCGCGCGCACACACACACACACACCAAAATAAATACACCAAAACAAATACACGCACTTATTCACACACACGCAAACACACAAACACAATGGCTAAAATAAGTACATATCCCCATTTCAATGGATTAAAAAAACCTCATGTAAACAGTTTAGAGCATGTATTAAAAGTGCAGTGAAATGCTTGCGTGCTAGCTCACTCATAGGCTAACACTAAATTGTAGAGCTTATTCATACCCACATCTCATATATGTTCCTGTCTGTCTGTCTGTCTGTCAGAGTTGCAGGAGAAGCAGAGTTAAGTTACCCAGCTGTCGACAGGACACTTTGAAGACTGAAGACCAACTGGATCATGCCCTGACCTTCAACGACCCTCTCTGGCCCATGCAGTGGGAACTGGTGGGTCTCTCCCAGAGTGTGTGTTAGTATGTGTGTGTGTCTGTGAACAGAAAAAGGCCTGGGAAGCATAGTATAGTTGATGTAGTAAAACACACAAACACACTTGCACACACACATACACTACATAGCCAAAAGTATGTGGACATCTGCTCATCGAACATCTCATTCCAAAATCATGCTCCCCCCTTTGATGCAATAATAGCCTCCACTCTTCTGGGAAGGCTTTCCACTAGAGGTTGGATCATTTGCGGGGTGGCAGGTAGCCTAGTGTTTAAAGCGTTGGACTAGTAACCTAAATCGAATCCCCGAGCTGACATGGCAAAAATCTGTCGCTCTGCCCCTGAACAAGGCAGTTAACCCGTCATTGAAAATAAGAATTAGTTCTTAACTGACTTGCCTACTTAAATAAAGGTTTAAAAAAATGATGTGGGGAATTGCTTCCATTCAGCCACAAGAGTATTAGTGAGGTCGGGCACTGATGTTGGGTGATTAGGCAGTCGGTGTTCCAATTCATCCCAAAAGTGTTCGATGGGGTCAGTGCTCTGTGCAGGCCAGTCAAGTTCTTCCACACCAATCTCAACAAACTGTTTCTGTATGGACCTTGTTTTGTGCATGGTGACACTGTCATGCTAAAACAGGAAAGGGCCTTCCCCAAGGCAGAATTGTCTGGAATGTCATGGCATGCTGTAGTGTTAAGATTTCCCTTAACTGGAACTAAGGGGCATAGCCCCAACTATGAAAACAGCCCCAGGCCATTATTGCAGTCAGGCACCATTATGCAGTCGGGCAGGCAGCATTCTCCTGGCATTCGCCAAACCCAGATTCGTCCGCCAGACTGCCAGATGTTCACTCCTGAGAACTCGTTTCCATTACTCCAGAATCCAATGGCGATGAGCTTTTCACCACTCCAGCCAACGCTTGGCATTGCACATGGTGAACTTAGGCTTGTGTCAGCTATTTGGCCATAGAAACCCATTTCACAAAGCTCTTGTGCTGACGTTGCTTCCAGAGGCAAGATTGGAACTCAGTAGTGAGTGTTGAAACAGACGACAGAACATTTTTACATGCAACGCACTCAGCGGTCCCTTTCTGTGGGCTTGTGTGGCCTACCACTTTGCGGCTGAGCCGTTGTTGCTCCTAGACGTTTCCACTTCACAATAACAACACTTACAGTTGACTGGGGCAGCTCTAGCAGGGCAGAAATTTTACAAACTGACTTGTTGGAAAGATGGCATCCTATGACGGTGCCACGTTGAAAGTCACTGAGCTCTTCAGTATGGGACATTCTACTGCCAATATTTGTCTATGGAGATTGCATGTCTGTATGCTTGATTTTATGCACCTGCCAGCAAAGGGTGTGGCTGAAATAGCTGAATCCACTCATTTGAAGGGGTGTCCACATACCTTTGGCCATGTAGTGTATCATACAGATATTCACATGTCCAGACAAACAAGTACACACACAAGGTTGTGTAGGTTCATTTCTAAATGTAATCCATTACAGTTACTAGTTACCTGTCCAAAATTGTAATTAGTAACGTAATTTTTGGGGATTACCCAAACTCAGTAACGCAATCTGATTACTTTCACTTGCCTTTGGATTACTTTCCCCCTATAAGGCATTAGTGGTCTCTGACTTGTGGTTTGACTCACTCAGGTGGAACAAACTTAAACTTGCGCCTCTTTTCAATATTGAATTGAATGCCATTGAGAAAAGAGAAAGGTGTCATAATGTATTTTTTGCAAACATCCTTTCTCAATTTAAAAGTAATCCAACAGGTAATCATCTAGTTTTTCAAAATTCTCTTTTTCAAAATTCTCTGTAATCTGATTACAATATGTTTGCCGGTAACGTAACTGTTTACAGTTACAGTTTTTTTTGTAATGAGATTTCATGTAACTCATTATGTAATAATTTACTCCACAACCCTACACCTAAGGCTGAACTGAACAACCAATCAATACAGCTGTGAGTTTTGATTGACATGTGAGTGTGTAATCTGACGCAGGTTGACTTTTATTTTCATGAATCTTGGACCGGAGGCAGAACTGAGTGATTTCCGCTATATGGGCCAGCTGCAAAGTAAAAAATTGGCTATATTGTACAAATGAATGAAAACAAAAATGTGCTATTTGGTCTTAAAGATCAAATATGCAGAAATCGCTCCACCATTTCCTGGTTGTTAAAATTGTAATAATTTGCCTAATTTCCGTTTATATTACAAAACAAGCACTCATAGTGTAGAGAATCATTGTACTGTCTAAACCATTGTGAAATATATTTTCAATAAGCCAAAATATTGTATTTTCAGCTGTTTGAAGCTGGTGTACAAAACCGAAAGTAAAAGACACAAAAACCACATTTAAGAAAGGGAAGCATAGAAATAGCATACATAGAACAGATCTATTGCTTCTTAGACTTGTTTTCAATGCGAATGACAGATCTACAACTCACATTTCTATGTGCATTTGGCCAGGTCGCTCAAAAAGTTACCTTTTGCAGCTTTAATTTAAGGTTAGGGTTAGGCATTAGGGTTAGCAGTCTGTTTAAGGTTAGGGTTAAGTTAAGGGTTAGGTTTAAAATCCTATTTTATGACTTTGTGGCCATGCCAGCGAGTGGGCACTCTACAGACCTGCCTCCAGAACAACATTCATGACTAAAAACACTAAACTGCTAATCTGACAGCCCTGTGGCTCAGGGGTGGGCTATGTCCCCAGTTCTGATGAACCATGGCAACGAATGACTGACAGGTCAGTTCTCAGGGGAAGATGGAGGGTAGAGAGAGAGACAAAGAAAGAAAGAATCGTGAGAGTGGAAGAATTAGTTTTCTCTGTTGGATGTGAAGTAATTCCAGGTTTCATATGGTCAGGCTAGAGAGGTTTATCCTGACTAAAATCTGTATGTATTCCTTTCTCTCCCCTTCTCTTTCTCTCCATATTTCTCTCTCTCTCCCCCCTCCCTCTCCGTCTCTCTCTCGCTCTCTCTCTCTCCGTCTCTCTCTCGCTCTCTCTCTCTCTCTCTCTCTCTCTCTCTCTCTTTTATCTGTTCTGTTTAATCAGCCTCTAGTGGACATGGATATTGATTGAGGGTCAGTAATCTGCCCAGGGTTGGTAGCCTGCCAGGACCAGATGTGGTGTGTGTGTGTGTGTGTGTGTGTGTGTGTGTGTGTGTGTGTGTGTGTATGTCTACTGTATCTGATCTCATAGTGTGTGTTTGTCTACTCACTCACAGTTGGTCTACGTCTGTGTTCGGTATCATGACAACAGTGTCACATGCACTTTTGTAACACACATACATTCTATTCTAGGAACGCTCCTGTGTATCCAGTGTTGTTCTGTCAATGTGGTTCTCTCTGGAAGTTGTGCATTTGTGTATGAAAGGTGTGTTTGGAAGTGTATCTGCGCATGTGCATTTTGTGTGTGAGTGTGTGTGCGCGCGCGTGCATGTATAATTGCAGTGGCGATTTTAGCATGAAAATCTTGGTGGGGAAAAACGGTGACAAACGGTGCCCACAAACTGCTAGGGCCTAAATAGAGCTGTCCCAACAGCAGTGCCAGCATCTTACCACTGCTACACCTGGCTATCAGTGTTGCCTTGTCCGGCAGGGAAACAGTTCATTCAGCCTCATTTACTGCCTTTAAAAAAAACTAAGCTGATATGGCTGACTTGCTTAAACAAATGTGGTTTCTAATGACAATTGAGACGTGCAAACTATAGCATAAGGGGACGACAAGCGCATGAGTGGCAATCCATAATTTCGGTTATGCCATTAATGAGCGAGCTAGGACGGACGTGGTCTATGTAACTATTTGTTTAGCACTTTTGAAATGTACAGCGACAGAATTCAGAACATGGGCCATTCTTACAGTGTTCTCCCTGTACACCAAGTCAGAACCGTAGGATAAATAAAGGGGGCATATAAGCGGACAATGAAACCTCTTACAATATTCAATGATTACATTTCTCTAAAACAGGTTATAAGCTACATGTGCGCCACCAAGTCAGAACAGTAGGAAAAATGAAGAGGGGTAAATTGACCAAATTATTAGGGTGAAGCACATGGGCTACTAATATCTTACTGCACAACATACACTTAGTATTGCTTTCTTACCTACAGTATACATACCTCCATGGCATATTACATCATTTTTTTGCAGCAGCATACAATACATTTTTGGACTCACCTTGTTGTGCTGAACAGGAAGGTGGCGCGGCGGTCCTTCGTGGGCAAATTTTGTCATCAAAGTCTGGCACTCTGGATTTATGGTGCTTTCAAAACAACTGGGACCTCTGGAAAAAACAAGGTCGAATCATGATGATGGTATTGATCTTCAGGTCGTAGCTCTAGTCTAGAACGAGGCCGGATTTACAGTTCCGAGTTGGATGACCGTTCAAAATGTATTTTCCCAGTCGGAGGTTATTTATTTATTTTATCTATATTTTCTCTTCATTTTTTATCTTCATATGACAAGGATTAAAAAGGATTTGTCAGTAGATTGTCGACTTGATTGCTATCTAAGGTTTTTAAAGTATGATGTTGACATGATCAGTCCATTCAAAGCTACTGTACATATAACATGATTTGACGTAATTCTATCTGTGGCCAATGACATTGAGCCTTCTTGGATTGGCACTTCTAATGTAACTCTGTGGCAGCACCCAAGAGGCTAGAATAGTCTAATTCTACCCGTATACTTGGATTTGACGTTATGTCCCCATGAGTGACAGAACATTGAGCTAATCACGGCGCAACGCTCTGTTTTCTGCTGGCTTGTCCCACCACCACAGAAAGCACTGAGCTAGGCTGAAACACCTGCATTTTGGAGCTGCCTTACTCAAGAAAACAAAATAGAGACCAAGTTTGTATGTGGCTTTATTAACTCAATTTTATATATTTTATTACATTGTCTGCAAACTGATATGTGACATGTATTAATGCCAAAATAACATGCAAACAGGCAAGCCCCCCACCCCCCAATTATTTTTTGTTTTTGCTAAAAATGTAGGGCTCAAAACAGGTGGGGTTCTCCCACCGGTTTGTATGTAAGGTACTTGTGTGTGTGTATGTGGATTTTTCTGTATGCGTGAAAGTGTGTGTGCACTTATTTCTCTCTCTCTGTGTGTGTGTGTGTGTGTGTGTGTGTGTGTGTGTGTGTGTGTGTGTGTGTGTGTGTGTGCATCCGCCCGTATGCTGAGCGCCGTCCCCCCAGTGTGCTGGTGGATTCCCGAGGGCCAGGCCTGTTCTGGTGGACGCTGGCTCCATTCATCTGGCAGGCCTTTTCTTCTTCCACTACAAAGCAGCACCGCTCCCCTGGCGCACCCCCCCCCCCCCCCCCACAGAGCACTATTTATCTATTGTATTTAGTTAGACTCATCTGAGCTGCTCGCTCTCTCTCTCTCTCTCTCTCTCTCTCTCGCTCTACATCTATTTTTTGCTCTCTTCCCCATTTTCTCTCCTCTCATTCCATCCCTCCTCCCTCGCTCATTAACTTTCACTCTTTACCTCTATTTATCTCTCGCTGTCTCTCCCTTTTTTCTCTTCTCCTCACTTTATTTTCCCTCAATCCACTCCACTTCTCTGTATTTCTCTCTCTTCCCCTCTCTCTTCATTATGAGAACAATAACAGAATAGAAACCTCTCAAAACACTCACTTTAAATATCAAATTGTCTTTGTGCATGTGAGGGAGTTTGACATTTTGGGGAAGGCTCTTGTTTGTTTTGTGCCCGTGTGGGTTCACCTTGTTCGTGTGTGTGTGTGACTGAATGGGCGCTGTGCGCTGGTTGTGGGGACCGGAGAGGCTTCTGGGTAGTTCTGCTCCTAGCTCTCTCTACTCTCTCTCCTCGTCACATGGGGTGTGTTATGGAGGCTGTTTTGATGTGTGGAGAGTAGGGCCTCTCTCTCGAGCGCTACACTGAACCTTTTCAGCCCTGTGCTTAGTCAAGGGGCTGTGACATTCGGGTATACACTCTCACACACACACTCACTGAAGAAAACACACAAATGCACATGCATACATGGACGGACACACACACGCACACACACACACACACGCACACACACACACACACACATGCACACATGCACACAAAAATACACACACATTCCCCCATTTGAATGACTGCATTTCTCCTAATCTTACCAATCCGCTTTTGTTCTCAACTTCTACGTAGCATGAGATTCAGTGGCCACTAAGGTAGGTTTTGTGATGCCTTTTGTTGGCAGAGTGTTGAACAGAAGAGGGTGAAAAGGCTTCCCTACCTGAATGGATTTAAATAGCACTACAGGAGTGAGTGATTTTAAGCAGTGAGAGAGGAGAGGGAGTGAGCAGATGAGGGAGTAAGACGTGGATTTAAATGACCATAAGTGAGGGACATGAACATATGATTAGTTATGTGATAGTACAGTAGTAGAAACTTTGTGGTTCCAGGTAGAACCCTTTTGAGTTCCATGTAGAGCCCTCTGTGGAAAGGGTTCAAGGAACCCAAAATGGTTCTACTTGGAACTAAAAGGTTTCTACCTGGGACCAAAAAGGGTTCTTCAGAGTGTTCTCTTATGAGGACAGCTGTAGGAATCATTTTAGGTGTTATCTTTTCTCCAAGAGTGTTTTGTCTTATAGCTATTATCTATGTGACATATATATGACTATGATGTGTGTGTGTGTGTGTGTGTGTGTGTGTGTGTGTGTGTGTGTGTGTGTGTGTGTGTGTGTGTGTGTGTGTGTGTGTGTGTGTGTGTGTGTGTGTGTGTGTGTGTGTGTGTGTGTGTGTGCGCGCGCGTGCGTGCGTGACTATGTTTTATTTTATATACCTGTGTTTTACTACAGTTCAACCATGGCCAATACAGCTCCTGTCACTTTGACCTGAACGTGATGCCAGTGTGGAGCAGGAACAGCACAGGGAATGGAGTGGAGGTCAGCATCATCGATGACGGTATGGCAAGACCAATCCAATACAAGACAGGGCCACGTTAAGCAGCGCACAATTTCTACAGATAGAAACCAATAATATAGAACAAACATGCCTCTATGACACATAGAATAAGGAATCACATCAACTCAATTCATGACTTTTATAACTGCAAGTTCCACAGCCATTGCCTACTGAACGTGGCTCAGCCATGCAGGGCATTTTATTCTGTATTAATGAACATCATTATTTATTTGTTTGTATTTTAATCTCCTCTCCTGTGGATTCTCTGCCTTCATTAACATAATAAGGGGTCGGAAAAAATAATCATTATTGTATTAGCTAAGGACTAATACAAGGTGTTTCAGATGTGTATATTTATACGTCCAAATCTGTTTTTATAATAGGAGGAGAGGATAGTGTAGGTAGTTTATTCGAGAAGATGTGTAGAAAGTGTGAAGGAGTGAGTCAGGGAGTCCCGTGTAAAAGTTGTGTATATCTTATCCCATCCACCTCGTCTACTGTTGGAATAGAGTGGTGTTATTTAGCCAAGCCAGCCAATCAGAGTGGCTGGTACTGGTCGCCTCTCAGTCACAGCAGCGCAATGAGGATACTTTTCACTACGATTAGTGGAATATCTGGCAACAAGGGAAATGAAAGAACAGCATCTTATGGGCTCATTCATCAAGAACTAATTAAGGCCTGGGTACACTCAAGTGCTGATAGAAATGGAGAAGTGTGCGTGTGTGTTTGTGTGAAAGCGTGTATGTCAGTGTGTGTGTTTGCGCATGTGTGTAGCTGAATTGTGCTGTGTGAGATTTGTTTTCCATGAGGAAGTGGCTCCGTGTAGTGGCAGGGTTGCTGTAGGCGGACGACTCCTATCTGCTCTGCATACTGAGAGAAGGAGAAAGAGAGAGAGAGAGTTAAAGAGAGAGAGAGAGTTGAAGGGAGAGAGAGAGAGAGAGAGAGAGAGAGAGAGAGAGTTAAAGAGAGAGAGAGAGTTGAAGGGAGAGAGAGAGAGAGAGAGAGAGAGAGAGAGAGAGAAGGATACAGATACAGAGAAAGAGAGAGAGAGAGAGATAAGGATACAGATACAGAGAATGAGAGAGAGAGAGAGAGAGAGAGAGAGAGAGGGAGAGATAAGGATACAGATACAGAGAAAGAGCAAGAGAGAGATAAGGATACAGAGAAAGAGAAAGAGCGAGAGAGAGAGAGAGAAGGATACAGATACAGAGAAAGAGAGAGAGAGAGAAGGATACAGATGCAGAGAAAGAGAGAGAGAAGGATACAGATACAGAGAAAGAGAGAGAGAGAGAGAGAGGATACAGAGAAAGAGAGAGAGAGAGAGAAGGATACAGATACAGAGAAAGAGAGAGAGAGAAGGATACAGATACAGAGAAAGAGAGAGAGAGAGAGAGAGATAAGGATACAGATACAGAAAAAGTGAGAGGGAGAGATTAAGCATAGAGAGGATGAAAAATAACAAGGAGAGAGAGAGAGTGAGAGAGGATGAAAGAAGACAATAGAGGAAGAGAGAGAAAGTATTAGACCTGCACCACTGACTCTCCTTTGAGGACATTGTTCCACCTCTCTGTATTGATTCCACCAAGCATGAATTCTCCCTCCGTCTTTCTCTCTTTTCTCTCTGTTCTTTATCTCTTTATTCCTTCCTTCCTCCTTTCATTTTGTTTCTGCCAAGCTGTCATCTTACCTTTCTCTAAATGCACTCCCTCTCTGTATCTCTTTCGCTGTCTCTCTCTATCCCCCTCTCTCTTTCTCCCTCTCCCTATCTCTCTCGTATGTCTGAGAGCCAGACTCTGAGACCTGAAGGATCATGTACACACACACATCACCTTTAGCCACCTTTAAATCAATGCTTATTGATTTTAATAGTGAAGGTGCCCACCTCTTCTCCTTCCTTCCATTCCTCCCTCCTCTATCTCCATCCTTCTATTTTAGAGGTAATGTCATCAGAGACTGAGACTATTCTTGCACAGAGCTCTATCAAATGTACCCCGCCACCCCCAATCTGGGTATGTGCTACATGAGTGAGAGTGTGTGTGTGTGTGTGTGTGTGTGTGTGTGTGTGTGTGTGTGTGTGTGTGTGTGTGTGTGTGTGTGTGTGTGTGTGTGTGTGTGTGTGTGTGTGTGTGTGTGTTTCAACCACTCATAATTGTTTTATACTGCAACATTATATTATAAAAATAGTATGATACTTTACATCAATATTTGACTTATTCTAATTATTGTACTGCATGTCATGGATTATCTACTAGTATGAAAAAAACATAACTTTTCATCATTTGATTAATTCTAAATGTTAGTGGCTTAAACCTAGACAGAAGTTCATTAAAAACAGTGAGAATAGGCATTGGTCTGAAGCCAAAAAATAAAGAAATTCACATGGGCACCACAAAGCCTACAGTACTTTCCCCAGGCTCTACCAAGGTCTTCCAGCGCACAGCTTTGACCTACTACAGTAGCTATGTTGGTATTGTACTTCAAACTATGTGTAGGAAGGTTGCTTAGGATTCAAACCTTCTCAAACAGCCTAATTCACACTCTTAGCGGAGGTGCTTCCACAATAATGTGATTTGTACCTCATACAAGGTAAAGTATTGGATTCTTCACACACCACAGTAAGACAGTATTCCATTACGCTACATTTTCATACTTTTAAAAATTAAAATAAAAACAAGCTTTGCTTTTATACTTACAAGACCACCAGGCTTGATTGAGCTGTTTTGTATTGTAGTAATGTGCTGCATGCCTGTATTTCCTTCAGTCCTTATTTTAGCAACACATGTCATAGAACAACGAAAAGCAGTAGGTGCCCAACATAACAACAGTTGGTGGTGTGTTGGACACAGTAGCTCAGATAGAGAGTCTGTCTGTATTCCTGATTTCTGTAACTATTACCTGTGTAATATTGAATTAAGCTCAGAACCACTTGTGTTTCAAACATGCTCCTGTTTTATCAGTTGCTGTGCTGATCCAATGGACAGTTCATTGACCTCTGCCGCCTAATAAAGCAATGTTTGTATTTGCATTTCTTTTTGCGATAAAGATGGTAATGCAACGATAATGCACATTCACAAATAAGCCTATATCAAAAAATATAAACAGCCAAACGTAACATATCATACGAATTTCAGTGTCCCGTATTTACTTTAACTATGTTACGTCTAATCTATGCGACCAGGCTGGCACGCAGCATGTCATGCAAGCAATGATCCTGATGTTGTTTTACCCTGATGCACCGTGGGCAGCCAGCCCCCTGACTACTTTCTACTTGTGTTTGGCAACTTCCGCATTTTCCGTGAACACACTGAAAAGTCATGTGAAACGGTGTTGATCAGTCAGCACAAATGTGGAGTATAAGACAGACAAAGACGGCAGGAGAGAAAGTGCATGCCGGATCCGGGAAATGTATTCTACACATGTTTGAAACAGTTCTTGATTAACCTCAGCTTGAATACCACCATATAGCTAGCTATGTACAGTAGCCTTAGTTTGTTCACGTACACTTCTATGACTGGCAGCCTGGTGCAAGCGGCTGCGTTGTTGCAGAGCAACCGACCTGGTGTTATTGAATTCTGAGCTTCGGCTAAAGAAGAGGTCAGCATTGTCAGAAATGCTACAAAAAGGTTGCACATCGTTGGTTAGTAACAGACGGGAATGTGCATGTGAGAGCGATAAATTATAAATGTAATAGAAAAACTGCTCCACCTACAAAATGAGTCAATCTGGCATTGTTTAAGTCACTTTGTGGACTCTATAGTCTAGAATATGAGCTAGGTAGGCGCAGGAAATACTCTTAAAACTCAATCGCTAACGACCCTGTTACAAAATCTGATATGTGTTTCTCGGTAGCGGACAAACGGCTCATGACGAGAAGCGGGGGGAGTGTGTTGTGTACCTCCAATCAAGTTGATCGAGATTGGTGTCATATTGACTTAGATATGATGGTAGAGAGATTTAAATTTAACACTGAGCTTCAACCAGTACCTATATATTGTTATTATAATACACGGTAATAGACGATCTAATGAAACTAAAAGTCCTTGGTCAATCACGTGAAAGGAGAGGGAACGTCATAAAATGCAAAAAAACACAATTCTTCATGTCCAATGCATTGCACTTCAACATCAACTGGAGAGATTTAGTCATATTATGATGATCATGAGAAGTGATCCGTAGTGCTGGGCAGATTAATCAGCTAATGGTGATGCCCCACCATCCCAGAGTGTCCCTGTCACCACACCATCAACACTGATTGGCCACTGTTCATCTCACCCCTAGTGCACTCAAACATCCATTCCCTACCTACCATACACCACTCTCCTTGCATGTCATTGGAACAGAGATAATAGGAACTCAGTTGGATGGAGAAAGGCTTGTCATGTTATCTCAAATCAAATCAAATTTTATTTGTCACATGCGCTGAATCCAACAGGTACAGTGAAATGCTTCCTTACAAGCCCTTAAGCAACAATGCAATTTTAAGAAAAATACCTACAAAAATATGAAGTAAAAGCAACAAATAATTAAAGAGCAGCAGGAAAATAACAATAGGCTATATACAGGGGGTACCGGTACAGAGTCAATGTGTGGGGGCATTGGTGTCGAGGTAATTGAGGGTAATATGTACATGTAGGTAGAGTTATTAAAGTGACTGCATAGATAATAACAGAGAGTAGCAGCAGTGTAAAAGAGGGGGAGCAATGCAAATAGTCTGGGGAGCCATTTGATTAGATGTTCAGGAGTCTTATGGCTTGGGGGTAGAAGCTGTTTAGAAGCCTCTTGGACCTAGACTTGGCGCTCCGGTACTGCGTGCCGTGTGGTAGTAGAGAGAACAGTCTGTGACTGGAGTCTGACCATTTTTAGGGCCTTCCTCTGACACTGCCTGGTATAGAGGTCCTGGATGGCTGGAAGCTTGGCCCCAGTGATGTACTGGGTCGTACGCACTACACTCTGTAGTGCCTTGCGAACGGAGGCCGAGCAGTTGCCATACCAGGCAGTGATGCAACCGGTCAGGATGCTCTCGATGGTGCAGCTGTAGAACCTTTTGAGGATCTGAGGACCCTTGCCAAGTCTTTTCAGTCTCCTGAGGGGGAATAGGTTTTGTCGTGCCCTCTTTATGACTGTCTTGGTGTGCTTGGACCATGTTAGTTTGTTGATGTGGACACCAAAGAACTTGAAGCTCTCAACCTGTTCCACTACAGCCCTGTCAATAAGAATAGAGGCTTGCCTCGGTCCTCCTTTTCCTGTAGTCCACAATCATCTCCTTTTGTTTTGGTCACGTTGAGTGAGAGGTTGTTGTCCTGACACCACACGACCAGGTCTCTGACCTCCTCCCTATAGGCCGTCTCATCGTTGTAGGTGATCAGGCTCACCACTGTTGTGTCATCGGCAAACTTAATAATGGTGTTTGTGCCTGGCCACGCAGTCGTGCGTGAACAGGGAGTACAGGAGGGGACTGAGCACTCACACCCGAGGGGCCCCCGTGTTGAGTATCAGCGTGGCGGATGTGTTGTTACCTACCCTCACCACCTGGGGGCGGCCCGTCAGGAAGTCCAGGATCCAGTTACAGAGGGGGGGTTTAGTTCCAGGGTCCTGTGTATAGGTGGGTGTTTGCTTGTATTTCAGAGGTACAGTATTTGAGACCACTATTCCTAAGGGATCTTGATCTAGTAGACATAACACTGTTATTAGCATTCACAGACTCTTACGAAGTGTCATGGAGCAATCAACACTTTCTAACGTCATGGCATGATACGGTATAACACCATTTACAGAGGCGTACGTAGAAGCACTGTATACTGTTTGTTGTATTGTCATACCGCCTTAGCTAATTGAGGTAATATACAGTAGGTATACATTACTTACATGACAAGCATTTATATGGTCACCTTGGGGTTAGTAGTGACTTAAAGTATTAGTAGTATGATGCATCTGTAGTGCTGCTAGTTAATTGACTCATGCAATAATAAAGACAGCCATTTTTCCACCTTTGATTTATTTAATCGCATCCTTCTTTGTGTTATTTCATGTCAAGGGCATATTTGTTTAATGTGTTTTATCCAAATGAGCCTTTTACATACAGTATATCCACATACAAGCATTTTGTTTCATAGTTGTTGAGTACCTGAGATCCCATAACAATATGTGAGCATGACACGAGTGGAAACGGTTACAAGGTACAGGTCTTAACACTTTGTGTTTGTGGTCATTTCTAAGTGTGTTTGTATGTCCAGTAAGTGGGCTTTTGACTTCAGTTTAACCCATCCTTTAAAGGTGCGTGTGTATGCGCGTGCGTCTGTTCGTGTGTGTGGATGCGCGCGGGCGCAGATAATATATCCACGCTTGCGTCCGTGTGTGAGAGTGCATGATTGCTCGTGTTATAGGGTTGAGATGTGTGTATGCGGGTAGCCTAGTTGTTTGGTATAAAATGACACTGTAAAAATCTTTCTGACAGGGGGAGTGACTGGAGTCAGCGCTTTTCCTCCCCCTTCTTCCTCACCCCCCAGCCCCCCTCACTGTTCAATCCATCCAGCCGCTGTCACGGCGGGGGAGAAGACAATCTATCAAGGCATCGGGAGGCATTCTCCTCACCTGCACCGCGCCTTTAATGAACAGCCAACGTGATCCCGGCTGACAAGCAGGAAATGGATGTAATAAAGATTGTTTCTGCATGCTCTTTGCATCCCTGATAAATCACCTCGCTGTGCAACAGATACGGGAGCCACATGGAAATTTGATTTCACACGGTGAGGCAGAGAGAGAGGAGAGGGGAGAAAGTAAGAGCTGGCAGTGGCAGGGTCACTTTATATTTTTTGTTCTCTATAGCTGGGACGTGGGCGGTGGCGGTGGTGTGTATTGGTTTATTGGGACCCTCCCTGGGTCCTCTAGTCCTGCCGAGCGTTGCTGGTTCTGTGGTGCCCCCAGCGATCGGATGATTTTCCTCTGAGCGGCCTCCTCCACACCTACTGCTCAACCATCTACACTTCTCACACCCACACACCTACCTTTCCCAAATCCTGTTCCACGCATACTGTAGTCTCCCTCAGTAGGTTTCTGAGGGCATTGAGGTCAGAAGGTCACTGTGACCACTCTTCTCTACGTACTGTCCAGGCTCTCCATCACCACCCACCCACACTCATCTGCCCTAACATCCCTGGTTCCCTCGAGACTTTGAATATGGCTTGTGAGATTACTAGTACTCTAACAGTAGAGAATGCAGGGAGGGGACAACGTGGGAGGATAGGGGAGAGGAGGGGACAGCGAAATAATGATTATAAGAGTAAGATAGAGGGAGTGAGGGGGCAAAAGCAAATGCTGGGAAGATGGAAAGGGGGGAGAATTAAAGGGATTGAGAGAGAGACAGGGAGATGCAGATATGTATAGAGTGGGCAATTTATGATTTAATCGAATGCAGCCCAGGTCTGCTGTAACTCACCACAGCAGAAAGAGAGAGAGCGGGAGAGAGAGGGGGGGGCTAGAGAAAGGGATAGTGAGAGACATTAGCCTTTCCTCAGAGAGACGCGAGCCGTTTTATCTGACTACACTCTTAGAAAAAAATGTTCTTTGGCTGTCCTCATAGGAGAACCCTTTGAAGAACCCTTTTTGGTTCCAGGTAGAACCCTTTTGGACCCTTTCCACAGAGGGTTTTTTACGTTGAACCAAAAAGGGCTCTCCCTGGAATCAAAAAGGGTTCTCCTACGGTAACAGCTGAATAACCCGTTTGGAACCCTTTTTTCTAAGTATTACCATCCACCCCACGTAAACCTTGGGTCTCCTCTCCTTTCCTCTTATATCCTCTCCCTCTCTTCCTCCTCATCCACCCTTCTCTACCCTTCTCCACAACCACCTCACCCAACATAGAACCTCGCCCTCCATATGCCTATAGTAGCTGTGTGTGTGGCAGTCTTTCACAACACCCTACAGTCAATTAATGCATTTTCAGAATGAATTACGGCCAGCCTCTTTGGTCTCAAGACTAGTCTTCATTATCATTGCACTGAATGAACCAATGATTTCCAACCACAACATCAGGAATGAGCCAATGAGACTGAGTAAGTTGGTGGCTGAGAGGCCAACTTGCCTCTCTCTTTCTCACTGCGACTTGTATGTATGTATTTGTATTTGTGTGTATCTCTCTAGAGACACATTAGCTAGGCTCTACATTGGTTTGGTGGCTGCCCCATTACATTTACATTTAAGTCATTTAGCAGACGCTCTTATCCAGAGCGACTTACAAATTGGTGCATTCACCTTATGACATCCAGTGGAACAGTAGTGCATCTAAATCTTTTAAGGGGGTGAGAGGGATTACTTTATCCTATCCTAGGTATTCCTTAAAGAGGTGGGGTTTCAGGTGTCTCCGGAAGGTGGTGATTGACTCCGCTGTCCTGGCGTCGTGAGGGAGTTTGTTCCACCATTGGGGGGCCAGAGCAGCGAACAGTTTTGACTGGGCTGAGCGGGAACTGTACTTCCTCAGTGGTAGGGAGGCGAGCAGGCCATGTAATGGGTTATGGGTTATGTGATGTTGTCTCTCACCGCAGCGTTGTCTGCTGTGGACGGGGATGGTGGATAAGCATCTGCCTCTGATTCCAAAGTCTGAATCCAGTGATACAAAGTTGTCTCAAAAAAAAAAGCCTATTCCAAACCTTAACTGTTACCTTCACCATTTGGAGTTAATGTCTGAACTTAACCCTAACCTTAAAAATGTGGAGTTAATGTCTGAACTTAATCCTAATCTTAAAAATGTGGAGTTAATGCATGTACTTAATCCTAACCTTAAACATTTGGAGTTAATGTCTGAACTTAATCCTAACCTTAAAAATGTGGAGTTAATGCATGTACTTAACCCTAACCTTAAAAATGTGGAGTTAATTCATGAATTTAACCCTAACCTTAAAAATGTGGAGTTAATGCATGAACTTAACCCTAACCTTAAAAATGTGGAGTTAATGCATGTACTTAACCCTAACCTTAAAAATGTGGAGTTAATTCATGAATTTAACCCTAACCTTAAAAATGTGGAGTTAATGCATGTACTTAAACCTAACCTTAAAAATGTGGAGTTAATGTCTTAACTTAACCCTAACCTTACATTACATTTACATTTAAGTCATTTAGCAGACCCTCTTATCCAGAGCGACTTACAAATTGGTGCGTTCACCTTAAGACATCCAGTGGAACAGCCACTTTACAATAGTGCATCTAAATCTTTTAAGGGGGTGAGAAGGATTACTTTATCCTATCCTAGGTATTCCTGAAAGAGGTGGGGTTTCAGGTGTCTCCGGAAGGTGGTGATTGACTCCGCTGTCCTGGCGTCGTGAGGGAGTTTGTTCCACCATTGGGGGGCCAGAGCAGCGAACAGTTTTGACTGGGCTGCGCGGGAACTGTACTTCCTCAGTGGTAGGGAGGCGAGCAGGCCAGAGGTGGATGAACGCAGTGCCCTTGTTTGGGTGTAGGGCCTGATCAGAGCCTGGAGGTACTGAGGTGCCGTTCCCCCTCACAGCTCCGTAGGCAAGCACCATGGTCTTGTAGCGGATGCGAGCTTCAACTGGAAGCCAGTGGAGAGAGCGGAGGAGCGGGTGACGTGAGAGAACTTGGGAAGGTTGAACACCAGACGGGCTGCGGCGTTCTGGATGAGTTGTAGGGGTTTAATGGCACAGGCAGGGAGCCCAGCCAACAGCGAGTTGCAGTAATCCAGACGGGAGATGACAAGTGCCTGGATTAGGACCTGCGCTGCTTCCTGTGTGAGGCAGGGTCGTACTCTGCGGATGTTGTAGAGCATGAACCTACAAGAACGGGCCACCGCCTTGATGTTAGTTGAGAACGACAGGGTGTTGTCCAGGATCACGCCAAGGTTCTTAGCGCTCTGGGAGGAGGACACAATGGAGTTGTCAACCGTGATGGCGAGATCATGGAACGGGCAGTCCTTCCCGGGAGGAAGAGAAGCTCCGTCTTGCCGAGGTTCAGCTTGAGGTGGTGATCCGTCATCCACACTGATATGTCTGCCAGACATGCAGAGATGCGATTCGCCACCTGGTCATCAGAAGGGGGAAAGGAGAAGATTAATTGTGTGTCGTCTGCATAGCAATGATAGGAGAGACCATGTGAGGTTATGACAGAGCCAAGTGACTTGGTGTATAGCGAGAATAGGAGAGGGCCTAGAACAGAGCCCTGGGGACGCCAGTGGTGAGAGCGCGTGGTGAGGAGACAGATTCTCGCCACGCCACCTGGTAGGAGCGACCTGTCAGGTAGGACGCAATCCAAGCGTGGGCCGCGCCGGAGATGCCCAACTCGGAGAGGGTGGAGAGGAGGATCTGATGGTTCACAGTATCGAAGGCAGCCGATAGGTCTAGAAGGATGAGAGCAGAGGAGAGAGAGTTAGCTTTAGCAGTGCGGAGGGCCTCCGTGATACAGAGAAGAGCAGTCTCAGTTGAATGACTAGTCTTGAAACCTGACTGATTTGGATCAAGAAGGTCATTCTGAGAGAGATAGCGGGAGAGCTGGCCAAGGACGGCACGTTCAAGAGTTTTGGAGAGAAAAGAAAGAAGGGATACTGGTCTGTAGTTGTTGACATTGGAGGGATCGAGTGTAGGTTTTTTCAGAAGGGGTGCAACTCTCGCTCTCTTGAAGACAGAAGGGAGCCAGCGGTCAGGGATGAGTTGATGAGCGAGGTGAGGTAAGGGAGAAGGTCTCCGGAAATGGTCTGGAGAAGAGAGGAGGGAATAGGGTCAAGCGGGCAGGTTGTTGGGCGGCCGGACGTCACAAGACGCGAGATTTCATCTGGAGAGAGAGGGGAGAAAGAGGTCAGAGCACAGGGTAGGGCAGTGTGAGCAGAACCAGCGGTGTCGTTTGACTTAGCAAACGAGGATCGGATGTCGTCGACCTTCTTTTCAAAATGGTTGACGAAGTCATCTGCAGAGAGGGAGGAGGGGGGGGAGGGGGAGGAGGATTCAGGAGGGAGGAGAAGGTGGCAAAGAGCTTCCTAGGGTTAGAGGCAGATGCTTGGACTTTAGAGTGGTAGAAAGTGGCTTTAGCAGCAGAGACAGAAGAGGAAAATGTAGAGAGGAGGGAGTGAAAGGATGCCAGGTCCGCAGGGAGGCGAGTTTTCCTCCATTTCCGCTCGGCTGCCCGGAGCCCTGTTCTGTGAGCTCGCAATGAGTCGTCGAGCCACGGAGCAGGAGGGGAGGACCGAGCCGGCCTGGAGGATAGGGGACATAGAGAATCAAGGGATGCAGAAAGGGAGGAGAGGAGGGTTGAGGAGGCAGAATCAGGAGATAGGTTGGAGAAGGTTTGAGCAGAGGGAAGAGATGATAGGATGGAAGAGGAGAGAGTAGCGGGGGAGAGAGAGCGAAGATTGGGACGGCGCGATACCATCCGAATAGGGGCAGTGTGGGAAGTGTTGGATGAGATGAGAGCAAGAGGGAAAAGGATACAAGGTAGTGGTCGGAGACTTGGAGGGGAGTTGCAGTGAGGTTAGTGGAAGAACAGCATCTAGTAAAGATGAGGTCGAGCGTATTGCCTGCCTTGTGAGTAGAGGGGGAAGGTGAGAGGGTGAGGTCAAAAGAGGAGAGGAGTGGAAAGAAGGAGGCAGAGAGGAATGAGTCAAAGGTAGACGTGGGGAGGTTAAAGTCGCCCAGAACTGTGAGAGGTGAGCCATCCTCAGGAAAGGAGCTTATCAAGGCATCAAGCTCATTGATGAACTCTCCGAGGGAACCTGGAGGGCGATAAATGATAAGGATGTTAAGCTTGAAAGGGCTGGTAACTGTGACAGCATGGAATTCAAAGGAGGCGATAGACAGATGGGTAAGGGGAGAAAGAGAGAATGACCACTTGGGAGAGATGAGGATCCCGGTGCCACCACCCCGCTGACCAGAAGCTCTCGGGGTGTGCGAGAGCACGTGGGCGGACGAAGAGAGAGCAGTAGGAGTAGCAGTGTTATCTGTGGTGATCCATGTTTCCGTCAGTGCCAAGAAGTCGAGGACTGGAGGGAGGCATAGGCTGAGATGAACTCTGCCTTGTTGGCCGCAGATCGGCAGTTCCAGAGGCTACCGGAGACCTGGAACTCCACGTGGGTCGTGCGCGCTGGGACCACCAGATTAGAGTGGCCGCGGCCACGCGGTGTGGAGCGTTTGTATGGTCTGTGCAGAGAGGAGAGAACAGGGATAGACAGACACATAGTTGACAGGCTACAGAAGAGGCTACGCTAATGCAAAGGAGATTGGAATGACAAATGGACTACACGTCTCGAATGTTCAGAAAGTTAAGCTTACGTAGCAGGAATCTTATTGACTAAAATAATTCAAATGATACAGTACTGCTGAAGTAGGCTAGCTGGCAGTGGCTGCGTTGTTGTTGTTCTATCTCTCTATAGTGCTGTTTCTTGTATTATGGTCTCTTGTTTCTTTAGAGGTTTCACTTTGTTGTCCTTTTTCTTTTCCTTTTTCTTCTGAAAAATTCTTCTTAAAAATGTGGAGTTAATGCATGAACTTAACCCTAACCTTAACAATGTGGAGTTAATGCATGAACTTAACCCTAACCTTAACAATGTGGAGTTAATGCATGAACTTAACCCTAACCTTAACAATGTGGAGTTAATGCATGAACTTAACCCTAACCTTAACAATGTGGAGTTAATGCATGAACTTAACCCTAACCTTAAAAATGTGGAGTTAATGCATGAACTTAACCCTAACCTTAAAAATGTGGAGTTAATGCATGAACTTAACCCTAACCTTAACAATGTGGAGTTAATGCATGAACTTAACCCTAACCTTAACAATGTGGAGTTAATGCATGAACTTAACCCTAACCTTAAAAATGTGGAGTTAATGCATGAACTTAACCCTAACCTTAACAATGTGGAGTTAATGCATGAACTTAACCCTAACCTTAAAAATGTGGAGTTAATGTCTGAACTTAATCCTAACCTTAACAATGTGGAGTTAATGCATGAACTTAACCCTAACCTTAAAAATGTGGAGTTAATGCATGTACTTTTTTTCTAACCTTAAAAATGTGGAGTTAATGTCTTAACTTAACCCTAACCTTAAAAATGTGGAGTTAATGCATGAACTTAACCCTAACCTTAAAAATGTGGAGTTAATGCATGAACTTAACCCTAACCTTAAAAATGTGGAGTTAATGCATGAACTTAACCCTAACCTTAACAATGTGGAGTTAATGCATGAACTTAACCCTAACCTTAAAAATGTGGAGTTAATGCATGAACTTAACCCTAACCTTAAAAATGTGGAGTTAATGCATGAATTTAACCCTAACCTTAACAATGTGGAGTTAATGCATGTACTTAACCCCAACCTTAAACATTTGGAGTTAATGCCTAAACGTACCCCCCCTTCCCCCCAAATCACACCTCCACTACTACACACAACAGAACATAACCACTACCTGTTTAGGCTGCCCCCATGCTCATTTGCATGAAATAGGATGGAAATGCAGCCCTTATTTATGCCAACAGAAATGGAGTGTTACTAAGGGCACCATTGTGCAACAGTGACGGTCGCACTGAGAATACATTACAGAGGCTATTTCTGGAGAGGCTCCAGCCACACAGAGGGTAATGCTTTACTGCTCCCTGATGGCATCGTCACTCCAGGTACCAGGGCTCTGTGTGTGAGTGTGTGTGTTTGTGTGTTTATAGGGCTCTCTGTGTGTGTGTGTGTGTGTGTGTGTGTGTGTGTGTGTGTGTGTGTGTGTGTGTGTGTGTGTGTGTGTGTGTGTGTGTGTGTGTGTGTGTGTGTGTGTGTGTGTGTGTGTGTGTGTATGTGTGTGTGTGTGTGTGTGTGTTTGGGGCTGTGCAGGTGGGAGAGTGGGTGCGTGTGTGTGTGTGTGTGTGAGCATATTTTCCGTGATTGTCAGTGATGGAGAGGTTACCAGTGATTGACAGTGTACGCTGCCCCTGCTGAATAACAGTTTGTGAGCTGTGGGTTGAGGTGAGAGGCAGATAGAGCCACAGTAGTACTCGCCATCTGTCTACTGGGCTGTGCAGCACGGTGTAGTTAGAAATGATCCTGTGTCAGATTCTATTCTTAATCCTACAATTATTAAGGTTATAACCAAAGAGGAAATCTGGTCTTAGACCAGTTTAACACACTAACATACACCCTCTAGAGTGACCCTGTTGGCCAGCCAGTAGCCTCAGTCTGACCTGTTCCCAGACCAGTCACCCCTGACCTCAGTTCACCCAAACCTGAACCTGCTCCCCACTGATCCCCCTCTGTGACCTTTGACCTTTGCCCTGGCTAGGCGCCGTCACTTGACCACGACTTCCTTGGGTAAATATGATGAGTTTCTCAACTGCATGCAGCTGCACGGGAGCAGAGACAAAGGACAGAGGGAGAGGGGGAGGTGTGTGTGTTCGTGTGTGTGTGTTTCAGAGAGGTTTAGCATCTTATTTAATGCTATGCAGGGGGTGGGGGAAGCCACCTGGGTGTGTGTGCTGTGATGTAGGGATTGAGTGAGTGAGTGAGTGAGAGCGAGAGAGAGAGAGAGAGAGAGCGAGAGAGACTGATTTGTGGACATGCTGCCTTTTTAAAGGCCTTGTAATGGATTTTATTAGCATGTGAGTAGCGGTAGGGGAGCATATGTAATCTGTCCTGTGCAAGGGTGGCCATTTTGAATACAGGATGGTAAAACAAAAGCAAAACAAGCTTGAGTCCATTAAATGAAAATCTTTCCTAGCTGAATGAGTACGTGTGAATGGTATTATTCCCCTTGTCAAAGAGATATTTAATGTTATGTACCGATGCCTAGTGTAAATTATATTGTCAGATAGGTGTATAGAAGTAACAGATCTGTTCTATGAATGTATCTACCCACTGAGCTGTGTAACTGTCCTCGCACAACAACATTTGTCATCATCTGTGTGTGTGTGTGTTTGTGTTTGTGTTTTTGTGTGAGAGAGAAAGAGGGAGAGGGAGGGTGAGAGAAAGAAAAGGAGGGGGGGTGACAAGGACTGGAAAAAAGAGAGAGCGAGAGAAAGAGAGTGGGTAGCCCGAGACAGCTGTTGTGTCTTGGAAAATACAGATCAAATAAGTTAATGTCAAGGCCTGCGCCGGCCCATAACTTCTCCATTCAAGCAGAGGGCAAACTGAGGTCAAATTCTATTGATTCTTCCGTAGGCTTGTTGCAATATATCTTTCTACTGAACCAAGTAGACCTTTCCAGTATTAACATTGGAAGTATTTCTGAGCAACATACATTATGAGAATACTATTTTTAGTGTAATTTTTTAACTAAATATGTTACTTGACACTTTATGTCCATCATACACGGGCAACATTACTTTGGAAACATCCCATTTTAAAAACCGATCCCTGTTTGTGATGGGTATTCCCCAAACCAATAAGCTTAATGTGGTCATTTTGAGTTTGAGAGGCTCTATAATAGTTGTGTTTGTGAGCGACCATGTGTGCGTGTGCAGTTGTGTGCATGTTTGTATGAATTTCAGTATGTGATTATATACATTAAGTGTTTATCAGTGTGTGTGTGTAATATGTGTTTATCAGTGAGTGTGTGTATATGTGTGTTTATCAGCATGTGTGTATTTGTGTTTATCAGCGTGTGTGTGTGTGTATTTGTGTTTATCAGCGTGTGTGTTTGTGTGTGCGTGGGTGATGGATCGCGCCCGCTCCGTGTTTACCTATCCCATGATTTCCTGTGTGCGTGCGGGTAACAAGTGGAGTTTGTCAGGATTAATGAGCGTGTGGGTGCTGAATGGATGTTTGGGGCTGTGTGGTGCTCCATCATGGTCCTAGCAGCCCAGAACCCCCCCAGAGCTTAGCCTCAGCCCCACCACCGCCAGCCGCCACAACCGCTAACGCTAGCTACCGCTCAGCCTGCTCTTAATTATGCATGCTTAGCAAAGTCCCATTAAACAAGCAGCAGCGTTAAACAAAGGCAAAGCGTTCACATCCTTTACTTACTTAGAGCTGTGGTTTAAAGGACTTCTCCAGTAGGGGGGGGGGGGGGGACGTCATGTTTGAAATGAAGGTACAGTAAATCAACGATAGTTCAAATCACAGGGTTCATTTACTCTACTGGGAGTTATCGTAACCCTCAAGAGAGTGATATGCTCCCTTGAGTTAGTGTTGATCACTGGAGCTCATTATGACGGAGTACTTTTAACTCCATTAAGAATAACCAGAGACAGGGAGTTAAAGCTATGGAGTTATCCACAGATGTGGGAGGGGCAGGTGAATTTTTTTAATTGTTTGTTTCAATATTTGTGTTTGTCGCATGTACATTGATTGTTTTTGATCTCACACAAAGATAAGAAACGTGCATTTTTGTAAAATAATCCAATCTTTAAGTGGTTCGATTTATAGCAACCATTAGTCAAGTCAAATGTTATTGGTCACATGCGCCCAATACAACAGGTATAGACTTTAAAGTGAATGCTAACATACGAATGCTAACATACGAATGCTAACATACGAGCCCATTCCCAACAGTTAAAACGTAAGACAAATATTTGCAAAAAGAAAAAGAAAACTATATATACAAAGAGTAATATAGTATGTACATGTGAGGAGGGGTAAAAGTGACTAGGCAATCAGGATATATAATAAACAGAGGAGAAGCAGCGTATGTAAAGTGTGTCGATGTGTGTGTGTGTGTGTGTGTTTGTGGCATCAGTATGCATGTGTGTGTGTGTGTGTTTTGTGTGTGTGTGAGCGTATGTACTGTGCGTGAGCGTATTGTGTGTGTGTGTTTGTGGCATCAGTATGCATGTGTGTGTGTGTGTGTGTGTTTTGTGTGTGTGTGAGCGTATGTACTGTGCGTGAGCGTATGGTGTGTGTGTTGGGGTGAGTGTGCATAGAATCAGTGCAACACTATTAAGACAAAGAAATAAATAGTAAAGGGGTCAATGTAAATGTTCCGGATAGACATTTGATTAACTGTTCAGCAGTCTTGGGGGTGAAAGCTGTTCAGTTGCCTATTGGTCACAGACTTGCTGCTCCGGTACAGCTAGCAGAGAGAACAGTCTATGACTAGGGTGGCTGGAGTCTTTTACATTTTTTAGGGCCTCCCTCTGACACTGCATAGTATAGAGGTCCTGAATGGCTGGGAGTTCGGCCTCAGTGATGTACTGGGCCGTACGCACTACCCTCTGTAGTGCCTTGTGATTGGAAGCCGAGCAGTTGCCATGCCAAGCGGTGATGTAGCCAGTCAAGATGCTCTCAATGGTGCAGCTGTAGAACCTTTTAGATGAATCCCGGAGCATATCCCAGTCTTTGCTAGCAAAACAGACCTGTAGCTTAGCATCCATATCCTTGGACCACTTCAGTATTGAGTGCGTCACTGGTACTTCCTGTTTGAGTTTTTGCTTGTAAACAGGATTCAGGAGGATAGTGTTATGGTCCGATTTGCCAAATGGACGGCGGGGGAGAGCTTTGTATGCGTCTCTGTGTGTGGAGTTAAGGTGATCTAGAGTTTTTATCCCTCTTGTTGCACAGGTGACATGCTGGTAGAAATGAGGTAAAATGGATTTTAGTTTTTCTGCATTGAAATCACCGGCCACTAGGAGCGCCGGCTCTGGATGAGCATTTTCTTGTTTGCTTATGGCCCAATACAGCTCATTGAGTGCAGTCTTGGTGCCAGCATCAGTCTGTGGTGGTAAATCGACTGCTACGAATAATACAGATCAACAGTCTATTGATAAAAATAGTATGGTCTACAGCTTGTCATGGGGTATTCTAACTCGAGACTCTAGATTTATACATTATCTGCCGTAGTCTCACCAGGGTGCCCGCACAATGGCCTCTATAGTGCCGTTTTCGCCTTTTACGAGTGTTGGGGATTAGGGCCTGGTCCGGCTCGTTGAAGTCCTTGTCCAAATTGAGGATAGTGATAGCTGTTTGAATGTCCAGAAGCTATTTTGGGTCATAGGAAACAATGGCAGACACATTATGTACAAGAAAAGTTATGAAAAAAATTCAGTTAAAAAAAGACACAAAATAGCACAATTGGTCAGGGGTCGTAAAACGGCCTCCATTCTGTTGATACACCCTAGTGAGATATTGTTCCAGTTTACATCGTGTCGGTAGTCTCCATGTACTGTATTTCTTTCCTTACTCTGACAGGAACTTTAAATGCAAGTGGTGATGTACAAGTGCTGTATATCTTCCTGCAAGTTGGATTCCAACAGAGATTGCATATCACATTGTAAACCACCATAATGTGACACATTAAGAAATATTCCAACAAGGTCTTACACCCTTGTAACTCAAAATAAGTTAACCCGGAAGAGAAATGTACTCTGCTGGAGTTGATTGTAAAAGAAAAAGAAAAATACAAATACAACTCTGAAAACAGTCAAATGGCAGTTGGAGGAAAATTTGAGAAACTCTCTGAAAGTTGAATATTTATTTAATTTAGTGTCGTTTTAACTCCAAAAATATCAACACCATCACCAGAGTAGTGTTAACACAAAATGGGGGAAGGGACCAGGTAAATCCCCAAATAGTCTTAAATTTGACTCCGTAGGAGTTGACTTAACTCCTATGGAGTTATGGTGCATTATCCAAGGAGAGTTCCGAAATCGAATATGGTGACTAGCTATGAAGTGCAATTCATTTTTGTTCTGTTTACGCATGACCCTTTTTGACCTCCGACCTCCAATGTTATGACATAATTCCCCAACATGACATTCTGTTGAGAAAGTAGACCACAAGTCATGCTATTAATTAACTCACCATCGAACCAATATGATTGATGAGGACTATGACTGTCTTGGTGGGGGACGCTGAGTGAAACAGGCAGATATTTTGTAGCCATTTTGACAGTCGGTTATTGGTGCTTCACAGTGATAATTCTAGAAGTGGTGTTTTCCATATTGGCAAAGATCACTTACTAACTTTTTTCCTCATCAATCTCCTCAAGGTGATTCCGTCAATTATTTATGTGTTGCAGGTGTCGGATGATGCTAATGCTTAGGTGGGATGTATAGTGGGAGTACTAATAAGCAGTACATACTGTATTGCCAACTCTTTGCATGTATGTGTCTTTATATATATGTGTGTGTGTGTGTGTGTGTGTGTGTGTGTGTGTGTGTGTGTGTGTGTGTGTGTGTGTGTGTGTGTGGTGAGCAGGGCTGGGAGAAAGGGACAGCATGGTAGAGCAGAAATCAAATCACTTAATTGCAGCATTTTTCATCTCCATCTTTTGTTTTATGGCGGTAGAGGGCCGGCGAGTGGCTGCCTGTGATTCATGGGCATCACAGCGCCCGCGAGCAGTGCCATCCCTCATTGCCGCCCGCCACTGCTACCCAAAGCACCCGCACAATTACGGTGATGAATATGACTTGTTTTTCTTTTTTTTTACTGTGTTTTTAGCAGGAGCAGGTTGTGCTTAATGCAGCCACTGAGCCGGGGAATCAGGGACAGCCTCTCTACCTCTCTCGCTGCTGCTCCTTTTCTCTGAGGAGAGCCTGCTGGGCCCACTGGGACTTTGAGTCACAGGGAGATACAGGGAGAGAGATACAGAAAAATAACGATATGGGGAGGGAGGAAGAGGGAGATATAGGGAACGAGAGAGATATGGGGAGGGAGGAAGAAAGAGATACAGAGGGAGAGAGGGAGAGATGGGGAAGGAGGAAGCGAGAGATACAGGGAGAGATATGGGAAGAGAGGAGGCGAGAGATACAGGAGATAGATCCAGGGAAATAATGATACATGCAGGGAAGGAGGAAGGAGGAGGGTGAAAAGGGAAAGACTGAAGGTGGAGAGGGGAGGGAAGTAGAGCAGATATAGCTAGAAAGGGAGGAAGATGAAGGTTGTAGTGGTTGAGGGAGGAATGGAGGTCCTACAGTAGCACATGGCCTTTAGATTTATACAGCCAAAGCATCACCGCAGAGAGCACTGTGTCATTCAATTCTACCTCTCCTCACAGTGACTCCTCACCTGAGTTCCTCTGATTTGGTCCAGACCGGTTTGAGTATGCCATTCTTTTCCCCGCTCCCAGATGCAGGCCTCCAGATCAACCCGTCAACACACACCCTTTGATCACACACTCTGGAGTGTAAACCCGTTCTGTCAGGCAGGGTTACCTCCCCATTGACTTTCCAAAAGGAGTCTCTGGGAGAGTCCCAAATGACACCCTATTCTCTATTCACTGGACTACTTTTAACCAGGAGCCGATAGGGCTCTGGTCAAAAGTAGTGCGCTGTATAGGGAATAGGGTGCAATTTGAGACACGGCCTCTCTCTTGCTTTGGGGGCTTCACACAGTGTTAAACAGAGAGGAAGAAGAAACGAAACCAAAGGTTCAGCTGTCACGCTTTTTCATTTGTTTGTTTGTTTGGTTTTGGACTCTTCATAGAGGGCGACAGGTGCGTGTTTGAGAGTGGCGGGGTGTGGGGTTTTTTGGAGCGTACAGACCTCGTCTGGCTCGCTCTCTGATGGTTGTGTGTTTGTGTACCGCTTCTCCCCTGGCCCCTGCCTGACTAAATGCGGGAGAGGAAGTGAGATGAGAGGATTCTGTCATGAAGCGAAAATGTGGAATCAGACGTTACTTCCATTTTCTCAGCCCCCAAACGGCTTAAGATACAATTTGCTTTCCCACCCAGAGAGAGAGAGAGAGAGAGAGAGAGAGAGAGAGATTGAGAGTGAGAGAATGGGGAGGCGGAGAATGATAGAGAGGGTGAATAAGGAACAGAATGTGAAAAAGGAGATGGACAGGGAGAAAGGATAGGGGGAGGAGGGAGGTTGGGGCAGGGAGAAGAGAAAGATGGCATGTGATCGAGGCTATATGCTCTCCCATCCAGCCTTCCCCACAACAACACTCCTCCTCCATCTTCTCTCACAGGCACTCACGCAAAAAAAAATTATAATAAGGAAAGGCTTCTAATAAGGAGGGCTACGTCAATGGCCAGCGGGTTTACAGTCTGCATGAGCCTTTGTGTGTGCTTTGGTGCATGCGTATATGTGTGTGTGTGTGTGTGTGTGTGTGTGTGTGTGTGTGTGTGTGTGTGTGTGTGTGTGTGTGTGTGTGTGTGTGTGTGTGTGTGTGTGTGTGTGCGCGTGCGTGCGTGTTTGTGTGTGTGTGCATGTTTGTGTGTGCGTGTTTGTGTGTGCGCAAGGGCGTTTGTGTGTTTAGAGACAGACAGTTTTTAAATATTAATCTCAAGGTCAAAGGCATAGAGGGTTTTGATATTCATGCAGCAGCCAGAATGTTGTTACCCTGTGTACTGGTGTCTCACCCCTACTGCTGCTGCTGATGCTACGCTCTCTGGCTCTCTGGGTCATTAGGACTGCTTGTCTGCTTCCCTATGCCTTTATATCGTTCGTGTGAGTGTGTGTCTGCATACATGGACTCAAGTCTGTTTGTGCTTAAAGTGTGCTGTGTGTGCTGTGTGTGTGTGTGTGTGTGTGTGTGTGTGTGTGTGTGTGTGTGTGTGTGTGTGTGTGTGTGTGTGTGTGTGTGTGTGTGTGTGTGTGTGTGTGTGTGTGTGCGTGCGAGCAAACATGTGTCTGTGTGTGTGTTATGTGTGTATATGCAGGAGTGTGTGTGCTTGTGTGTCGCCATTGTTTTCTGTATCTGTATCTGAGGCAATCCTACAGTCTAGTTAAGTGGAGAACTCCTGGGACTCTTTCATTATTTAAGTAATTCATCAAACTGGCCACCTCCTCCCCTGTGCCCCAGCATAGATCCACCACACACACACACACACACATACACACACACACACACACACAGAATCAACACATAATTTACAGTAGCAGTGTGAGAGTGACTAAAGGGAAAAGAATGACTAAAGTAAATCTCAATTCTCAACCTCTGCCTAGGATGGTGAGGTTTCCATATAGAAGGAGATGGGGTTTATTATGAATCAAATCAATCACATTTTATTTGTCACATGCGCCGAATACAACAGATGTAGACTTACTTATGAGCCCTTTAATGCAGAGTTAAAAAGTAAGAACATTTGCAAATAAGAATAATGCAAATAGTAACGCAATAAATAACAATAACAAGGCTATATACAGTACAAGGAGGACCAGTACTGAGTCAATGTGCAGGGGTACGAGTTAGTTGAGGTAATATTATGTCCACGTAGGTAAAAGTTAAAGTGTGTGTGTGTGTGTGTGTGTGTGTGTGTGTGTGTGTGTGTGTGTGTGTGTGTGTGTGTGTGTGTGTGTGTGTGTGTGTGTGTGTGTGTGTGTGTGTGTGTCAGTGTAAGTATGTGTGTGTGGGTAGAGTACAGTGAGTGTGTATAGAGTCAGTGCAAGAGAGTCCGTGCAAAAAAGTGTCAATGCAAATAGTATGGGTAGCCATGTCATTAACTGTTCAGCAGTCTTATGGCTTGGGGGTAGAAGCTGTTCAGGAGTCTTTTGGTCCCAGACTTGGTGTTCCGGTAACGCTTGCCGTGCGTAGCAGAGTGAACAGTTTGTGGCTTGGGTGGCTGGGCCATCTGCACCCCCCTCTGTAGTGCCTTGCGATCAAGGGCGGTGAAGTTCCCATACCAAGCGGTGATGCAGCCACTCAAGATGCTCTCAATGGTGCAGCTTTGTAACTTTTTGAGGATCTGAAGGGCCATGCCAAATCTTTACAACCTCCTGAGGGGGAAAATATGTGTTGTTTCCTACCTTCACCACCTGGGGGAGGCCCATCAGAAAGTCCAGGATCCAGTTGCAGAGGGAGGTGTTTAGCCCCAGGGTTCCTAGCTTGGCGATGAGTTTGGAGGGGATTATGGTGTTGAACGCTGAGCTGTAGTCAATGAACGGCATTCTTACATAATTTCTCACATAGTAGAATGGAGTGGAGAATAGTCATTTGATATTGATGATCTCCTTTCATGTTACTCCATCCATAATTTTGGAACCCAGAACCAGATCTTGGGACAATTAACATTCTAGTCACAAGAGCCTACTTCATCTATTACACCAATGGAACAGACAATAATTGCTTTTCAGGACTGGGCTTATACACATTCCCATATACCCAACAACCGCAGCATAAACATGTCCACGATGTAGTTGTCTGTCACTATTTTTACAGACTAACTCTCATTCAATGTCAATGTGACATTGTAGTGGGGCTGCCATCAGAAGTAAGTGACTCCCTTTCCCCTTGCCCTGTTTCTATCTCTCTCTCACTCTCTCACTCTCTCTCTCTCTCTCTGGCTGTAATTACATTGTGAACCTCGCTGAGTCGCCGGTGTGTGTGTTTGATGTTCGCCCCCGGCACAAACATGTCACTTCCCATGCTCCAGTCCTTGTCTGAGACATACAATATGAAACAGGAACCTGTAGTTGGTTTGTCTGGAGAGCTAGAGTCTCTGTGGTAGTGCTGTATTCTGTTTGTCTGTCTGTCTGACATCTGAAGTTAAAAGACAGACAGTTTCACGTTACTGTCAGTCTGAGGAATCTGAGGCTGCTACCCAAATGGCACCCTAGTCCCAATATAGTGCACTTTTTCTTTTCTTTTTTACCAGAGCCCTATAGGGCCTGCTCAAAGGTAGTGCACTGTAAAGGTAATAGGCTACCATTTAAGACTCACCCTGAGTTTCAGTCACAGTCTTTTTTATTATATTTTTCAGGTTGCAAAGTGCTCGATAGGATGTCACTCACTACTCAATCATTCCATTGCATATTCTACTGATGTTTCTTTATGTTGAGCAAAGTCGGGAATGTGTTTTCCAATAGAGGACAGTCAGACTCGATTTTCATAGATTACAGTTATATGTTTTCCCATAGAGCACAGTTACATTTCCCTATAGAGCAAAGCTACATGTTTCCCCATAGAGCACAAATATAAGTTTCCCCATAGAGTGCAGCTACATGTTTAACCATACAGCACAGTTACTGTACATGTTTCTCCTTAGAGCACAGCTACTTGCTTTCCATGGAGCAGAGTCAAATGTATTCATCCCCATAGAGCACAGCTACATGTTTCCTCATTGAGCAAAATTATGTATATGTTTCCCGTTAGAGCACAGTTATGTACACGTTTTCCCATAGAGCAGAGCACAGTCAGACCCATGTTCTCCCATAGAGCAGAGCACAGTCAGACCCATGTTCTCCCATAGAGCACAGTCAGAGCCCTGCTTTCCCTGCGGTATAGTCAGATCGCTGCTCCATAGGTCACGCTAGGAGGCACGCACACTTGAGCCCTTTTGACAGCTTGTTGTTTACAGTATGTGTAGCCAGTGTGGGGTGGTGCGGATGGGGCCTGGCAGGGGGTGGGAGGGGGTGGGAGGGGTTGTGCTGGCAGGGGGCTGGGGTAGGGTGCCTAGCAGGGGGGCCTGGCAGGACCCAGGCGCTCTTTGATGCTTCTACCGGCTCAGAGAAGGCAGCCGAGGGAGGGAAGTGCTGCTAGAGACGACGTGGAATGAAAGAGAAAAGGTTACCTGTAGATCCGCCAAACCTCCAGCGAGGAGGTTGGAAGGGTGAGGGGAGTAGGAGGGTGCTTTGATGTGAGGCCAGGTTGAAGGAGTGCATCGATCGCTGGGGGAAGGGGGGGTGGATCAGCTGGGGGCCACATCTCATCCATGCCATACTTCCAGTTTTCAGAGAGATCCATAGCCCAGGATGTGGGGTTTTATCCTCCATGCGGATAAGGTGGGAGATGTGTTAACTTTGCATGTGTTGATACAGAAAGTGCATTTTGGTTTGGAAAAGTTCAAGGGGTCCATCTTTTGCTGCATATACTGAAACAGAGTATTTCATATTTCTGAAGTATTTTTGTTGGGGTAGCATCCAGCAGGTACTCCACACTCTTTCAAATGATTTGGCAGATGTAGTGTTCTGTGTGTGTGTGCACGCAACTCTGTGAATGTCCATGCTGGGGTAATAGAGGGGGACTAGAGATCGTTTCCGGGGTCACCCATACATAAAATGTAAGCATGCATGACTTTGGATAAAAGTGTCTGCTAAATGGCATATATTTATATAAACTCAGCAAAAAAAGAAACGTTCCTTTTTCAGGACCCGGTCTTTCAAAGATCATTCGTAAAAATCCAAATAACTTCACAGATCTCCATTGTAAAGCGTTTAAACACTGTTTTCCGTGCTTGTTCAATGAACCATAAACAATTAATGAACATGCACCTGTGGAACGGTCGTTAAGACCGTAACAGCTTACAGACGGTAGGCAATTAAGGTCACAGTTATGAAAACTTAGGACACTAAAGAGGGCTTTCTACTGACTCTCAAAAACACCAAAAGAAAGATGCCCAGGGACCCTGCTCATCTGTGTAAACGTGCCTCAAGCATGCTTGGGGCGGCAGGGTAGCCTAGTGGTTAGAGCATTGGACTAGTAACCGAAAGGTTGCAAGTTCAAATCCCCGAGCTGACAAGGTACAAAATCTGTCATTCTGCCCCTGAACAGGCAGTTAACCCACTGTTCCTAGGCCATCATTGAAAATAAGAATTTGTTCTTAACTGACTTGCCTAGTAAAATAAAGGTAAAACATTTTTTTTAAATTAAATGCTCCAAGGAGGCATGCGGACTGCAGACGTGGCAGGGCATTAAATTGCAATGTCCGTACTGTGAGACGCCTAAGACAGCGCAACAGGGAGACAGGACCGACAGCTGATCGTCCTCGCAGTGGCAGACCACGTGTAACAACACCTGCACAGGATCGGTACATACGAACAACACACCTGCGGGACAGGTACAGGATGGCAACAACAACTGCCTGAGTTACACCAGGAACCTGCCTGTTCTAAGGCAGATCCTCACCAGACATCACCGGCAACAATGTCACCGTTGCTGGACCAGACAGGACTGGCAAAAAGTGCTCTTCACTGATGAGTCACGGTTTTGTCTCACCTGGGGTGATGGTCGAATTTGAGTTTATTGTCGAAGGAATGAGTGTTACACTGAGGCCTGTACTCTGGAGCGGGATCGATTTGGAGGTGGAGGGTCCGTCATGGTCTGGGACGGTGTGTCACAGCCTCATTGGACTGAGCTTGTTGTCATTGCAGGCAATCTCAACGCTGTGTGTTACAGGGAAGACATCCTCCTCCCTCATGTGGTACCCTTCCTGCAGGCTCATCCTGACATGACCCTCCAGCATGACAATGCCACCAGCCATACTGCTCGTTCTGTGCGTGATTTCCTGCAAGACAGGAACGTCAAATATAAATAGTCAAGTACAGATACCTAAAAAAAAGCAGTGCTTTAATGTATTTTTACTTAAGTACTTTACACCACTGCATCTGGCATTCTGTCTCAATGCTCCCTCACACTGAGAATGTTCTTACTCAAAAAGTAAAGTTTGTGGTCAGGGGGCACCAGAGGAAGCAAGAGTTTAAATTCATGTCAGCCGTCAAAGTCTCTCTGACTATATGCATGCCTAAGTGAATGTGATTATGTGGGGAAGGTGAGAATGTAAATGTGGATGTGGATGTAAGAAACACCATCTCATTTTGATAAGTTAAACTACTATACCTCCAGATGCTCTGAAGTGGGTTTCCCTAAACCTTTGTAGCTAAAGCACTATGTTATTTCTCTCTTGTAAAAATGACAAAATTGCTGTTTGACGGTCAGTCTTCTGTGCCTGCACGAACGTTATTCACCAAATGTAGCGTTTTGCTGTTCTACAAGAGGCATGAGTCCGGGTCAGTTAAAAAAGAACGTACTACAAAACCGACCCCTGCCCAGTTGCAGTTTGTTGGCAGGACTAAGGGAAGACTCCCCATGTCCTCTCCCCAAGCCTCTTCCTTCTTCCTGATATGTGCCCTGCCTCCAGTCACCCTTTGACCCCCCACACCCCAGTTGGCTTCAATCCTTCCTCTTGCGATGTGGTGCTCACCATGCTGGCCTTCCACACTCCAGGACACTGGCCACCACCAAATGTGGGAGTGATTTCAGAGTACAGAGGCTTTAGCCCATTCAGCCTGGCTAAGTGGAGTCCCTCGATTACAATGTCATCTTTGAGTGACTGACATCGGGTGGTGAGATGAACAGGGGACTTCCAGTGGGGTGTAAAGCTCTATGGGCACAGATGGACGGGGATATGCCTGTTTTTTTGCTGGGAACGCTGACAGACGGTAGGCAATTAAGGTCACAGTTATGAAAACTTAGGACACTAAAGAGGGCTTTCTACTGACTCTCAAAAGAAAGATGCCCAGGGACCCTGCTCATCTGTGTAAACGTGCCTCAAGCACTAGAAGCGCTAGAAGGAGCGAGTGAGAGAGATAACACGAGAAGGACTTGGAAAATGTGGGAGTGATTTCAGAGTACAGAGGCTTTAGCCAAATGTGCGTGTGGGCTGGGTGGCAACGGTACGTGCGTGCGTGCGGGCGTACACAACAGCGCCCTGTGATAGTTTATTGGTTTGGAGGACCTTCGATCATACCCTGATATAATTATACTGTATATCTATGCATCCGTGTTGCAGTTCCGAGGCTAGTGTTGTATCTCACGAGCTCACTTGGGTCTGTTTTTTTATTAGTGTCAATGGACTCAATCAATTGTGGTGACACACGCCACAGGCCAAACCCTACGACCACGCCATTGACTTGATACGACACACGCTGCAGATTGCTGGTATTTTTAAGGCATAATTGATTTCTTATTGAGGAGCTGCCAAGCAAATGAGAAAATTGCATTTCCCGCGAAGGTATTAGCCGAGCCGAGAGTGTTTAAGATGTTTTCAATGATCGTGCAGCGGCGCTGCTTTTCTGCCCCCGAGTCGCTTGTGTATAATGGACTGCGGTGAAATCATAATTGCGTGTTTATGAACAAACCAGCTGGAGGAGGCCGAGGGTAATTATTTTCTCGCCGTTCGCCTCCGCACTCACGCACACTTGCGTCCAACAACGGCTCTGATGGGAAAAAGAGGGGGGAAATACAGGTTCATTCTGACCACATGGTTGCTGTGTTTATCCATCCCTTTCACCTTCTACAGCCTTCCATTTTCCCCATTCTGCCAACAGGAATGTGAATTGTAGACTGGGATGTTTTTGTGTTACAGTATTATGACAGGGGCCTAAACAAAGAATTGACACATGCACGTACACACACACGCACGCACGCACGCACGCACGCACGCACGCACGCACGCACACACACACGCACACACACACACACACACACACACACACACACACACACACACAGGCACAAATGTGTTCATGCACGCATGCACAGACGGACGCACACATACCTCTGTGAGCTGACCTGTCCACACAGTAACACAGCCAGGCTGGCTAGCCTCATTACTGCAGCCACTGTTTCCACATCAGCCACATTAGCCTCGTTAGTGGTTCCTAAAGAGCATCCTCTCATCCCTGGGGGCTGAAGGGGTTAATTGTGGATCATTTCAACTTGGACCTGGCTAGCTCAATGACTGCAGTTATTGGCTCCTTTTGTGTGTGTGTGTGTGTGTGTGTGTGTGTGTGTGTGTGTGTGTGTGTGTGTGTGTGTGTGTGTGTGTGTGTGTGTGTGTGTGTGTGTGTGTGTGTGTGTGTGTGTGTATGCATGACAGCAGATATTGCCATTGGTTTGACCCAGGAGCAACCCCATATCACTCCTTGCTCTATTGACAGACTGTCAACCCCTGTCCTTGCTCCTGACACTGAACCTGTCCTATTTACACTCCTATATTTACACTGGTGGGCACCAGACACACACACACACATGCATGTGCACTCACACACATACCATCTACACGCACACACACACACATCCTTCCTCCCCAGCCCATGGGTATTAGACTATCGACAGTGATGGATTGTCCTGGGACCCCCAGCTCCCCCCTGGCCCTGTCCTGGCCCCTTGACACCCCCGAGCCCCTGACAGTGACCCTGCTGTAATGACAGAGCCTGGGCCTCTTAAATCATGCATGGTCGTTAGGTATGCACTACACGCCTGCTGATGTGCGACATGTGTTGGATATCTCCGGGGCAATCATGTGTGACAGAAATGAGGGGGGGTGGGTTCGGTCTCCTGATCACAAGGATTGGTTTCCTCTTCGGCCCCCTCCTCCTCATCCTTCATTGAAATCCCACGTCAGCATCTTTGTAGATTAAGTTTACATACAGTTTATAGGCGTGTACGCCACCTTCCTGATTAATGCAGCATTCTGTGAATTCTGTCTCAGTGTGGTAACACAGTGTATAACACTGCAGTGTATGAAACCTTTCCATTTGTTAACATATATCTGGAGTCAGGCAGGCAAACAGGCGTCCAGCTGACTGGCCGTGCGTGTGTATTTTGTGAGTGTGTAGTGTCAGGGTCTTAAGTGAGTGGACCACAGTCATTCAGCTCTATGCTGAACAATGGGACCGGGAGCAGTGTTCAAGTGCACTGAGAAGTACTCTGTGTATTTATGGCATTTCCTAATGGTGTTTAAAGTGCTCAGCAGGCTTTTTATTTTAATGAGAGCTGTGCCATGGTAAAGCACCCTAGTGTGTGTGTGTGTGTGTGTGTGTGTGTGTGTGTGTGTGTGTGTGTGTGTGTGTGTGTGTGTGTGTGTGTGTGTGTGTGTGTGTGTGTGTGTGTGTGTGTGTGTGTGTGTGTGTGTGTGTGTGTGTGTGTGTGCGTGCGTGCGTGTGTTCTTTTATGTGTGTTTATATCTCTCTCGTGTCTCGTTTTACATCTGTGTGCTTGTGTGTTTCCATTTTCTCGTGTGTGTGTGTGTGTGTGTGTGTGTGTGTGTGTGTGTGTGTGTGTGTGTGTGTGTGTGTGTGTGTGTGTGTGTGTGTGTGTGTGTGTGTGTGTGTACATTATCAGGCCATACCGACCTTTCAGGGGGAGGGAGCTCAAAATGTTAAAAAAAGAGCGCACCCTTTCAGAATCTTTTCTCGAAATTCATAACATACCAACTGCCTCTGTAGTGTAAATGAATAATGTAGTTATAGACATGATTGACATCGGGAAAAGAGGGTTGGCTGATCATTGATGTTGATGATTGTGTAAATCTGTTAGGTAGCTTGATTTGTTTTTCAGTGATTGTGCTTTATCTTTAATGCTCTTCAATTCTTAAATAACTTCACAATAGAATAGAATATTCTAACTCTTGGTATATGGCTGGCTGGCTGCCGGCTTGTGTGGATATTTTAGAATATGGTCGTCAGCTGGAGTCTAGACTACCTGCGTTGCTGCTGCCCTGACACACCTGTGCAAGTTGAGTCAGATGAATCCGCTCCTCATGCCTTTCTGCCTCTCTCTGCTGTGCGTATCAGCCAACCAGACCGAACATTAATGATGATGTAAATCAAGTGTTTTCAAGTGTTAATCAAATGTTATGCTACTGTGGCAGTACTGTTGCTATTTAAACTAGGTAGCTAGCTACATAAACTCAACCGGCGACTGCATCTCCAGTCGTACAGACCAGACCAACAGGCACAACCAATGGACAGGGTGGGGGTAAGGGGTGGCGAACTTGACGACGTCGACTTGCGGGCAATGGGTTTAGAACAACAATGACAAAATCTGTATACCAAAATTATACCAACACCCAAAAGGGCACTTGGTGAGTGGGAGGGCAAAGGGTGTGTGTATCACCACAGTGATCCTTTTTCATGCTCTGTCGTGTCTCAGCAGCTATCCTTTCTCAGATTAGATTTCTCGCTCTCACGCACGCACACACACACACACACACACACACACACACACACACACACAGGAACCAGGAACACTATCTCTGTTGACAGGGGAAATTGTATGAAGAGCTTTTAAGGCAATTAGTGGATTGATCCGGAGCCTTTCTTCCCATTCACGCTGTTCATTAGCAGCTCCTCCAGACCAAAAAAAAAAGGGGACGTGGATACCGCAATCACTCCCTTCCTGGCAGGAAAGCCGCTCCACCGCGTGCGTATGTGTGTGTGTGTGTGTGTGTGTGTGTGTGTGTGTGTGTGTGTGTGTGTGTGTGTGTGTGTGTGTGTGTGTGTGTGTGTGTGTGTGTGTGTGTGTGTGTGTGTGTGTGTGTGTGTGCGCGCGTGTGCGTGCCTTACACAACCTATGTCGACAAAGTTGCATAGTACCGAATCTGAAAATATATTCTTGCCTCCTTCGTTTTGGAGTAGACCTATATTTAACTCATGCAGTTCAACATGATCAGCATATCCAAGTGAATGAATGATCCATTTCAGTACTGTCATGTTGGTGAGTAACCGTTTTATTGTTAAGTGCGTCAAGAGGAGTTCATAAAACAGACTGTGGCCAAAAGCTCTCTCTGGACCGTACTTCTCCATTGTGTGGTACTGGAATGGGTTTTGCTCCATTTATTTTTTATTTGTTTGAAGATCCTTATACATCATGTTGACCAGTACATTGCTGTAGGAGCTCTGAGTTTATTCTATTTATTTTTTTGCTGGAGTAACTTTTGTATGAGCATGTTTACGGTTTCTTCCTTAGCTGTGTGTTAATTATGTAGAACACTAGAACATCTGGGAACATGGCCTTTGATGAGGGTATAACCAGGGGACTGCATTATTGATGACTGACACACATTGGTAGTCACACACACACACACAAGGATGCATGTACACACACATACATAGAGCCCCTTGTGCCCCATGAGTGAAATGTGTTACTTGCCACAGTGTCAATACCCAAGGTTTCCATCTCTCTCTCTCTCTCTCTCTCTCTCTCTCTCTCTCTCTCTCTCTCTCTTTTTTTTTTTCTCTCTCTTTTTCTCTCTCTCTCTTTCTCTCTCTCTTTTCTCTCTCTCTCTTTTCTCTCTCTCTTTTTCTCTCTCTCTCTTTCTCTCTCTCTCTCTCTCTCTCTCTCTCTCTCTCTCTCTTTCTTTCTCTCTCTCTCTCTCTCTCTCTCTCTCTCTCTTTTTCTCTCTCTCTTTTTCTCTCTCTCTTTTCTCTCTCTCTCTTTTTCTCTCTCTCTCTCTTTCTCTCTCTCTCTCTCTCTCTCTCTCTCTCTCTCTCTCTTTTCTCTCTCTCTCTTTTTCTCTCTCTCTTCTCTCTCTCTCTCTCTCTCTCTCTCTCTTTCTTTCTCTCTCTCTCTTCTCTCTCTCTTTTCTCTCTCTCTCTCTCTCTCTCTTTTTTCTCTCTCTCTTTTTTCTCTCTCTCTTTTTCTCTCTCTCTCTCTCTCTCTTTTTTTCTCTCTCTCTCTCTCTCTCTTTCTTTCTCTCTCTCTCTCTCTCTTTTTTCTCTCTCTCTCTTCTCTCTCTCTCTCTCTTTTTCTCTCTCTCTTTTCTCTCTCTCTCTCATCTCTTTTTTTCTCTCTCTCTCTCTCTCTTTTTCTTTCTCTCTCTCTCTCTCTTTCTAAAACCTCTGATCTGGGAGGGAATGTCACAGGCCCCCACCCACTACATTATTTAGCAGACAGAGTATTCAATACCTTTGCTGGGGTTGATCTGAGTCAATCATTAATGCTGAATCTGGTTGGAACCAGAGCATGTTTATTACACACACACACACACACACACACACACACACACACACACACACACACACACACACACACACACACACACACACACACACAGTTATTATTATCAGCAGTAAGTGCCCTAAATTAATAATAATCTGCTTCTTATTTGTGTTTCTCAAACTGACTGACTCTGTATATCACTAGTAAGGGTCTTGGATAAATAGAGCAACAATTTAAAGGCGGAAAAAAAACATTCAATTATTATCTATTGAGATCATACAGTGATTATAATGAGGGATACAGTGAACCCACATACACACAAAGTACCATACACAGAATGGTAGCTCCCTAAAGAATGCCATGCTGAGATGTTTAGAACTGTTTGTAAATGCACAGAGATCAAAAGATTTGGAGAGAAATATAAAATATTATTATATACCAAATTTTAGTTTGAAACTAGTTTGAACGTCTTGGAACATTACAAACACACACATTCTCACTCTTAGCAGCCACACCCAACAGTAATTTAAGGCCATGTATTTGACTAGCTGGTATTTGGCTAGCTATCAGTATAGTGCCATTTATGCCCGGTCCAGTGGGACACATTTGTTTTTATGGAAGGATATTATATTTTTATGGGGTCAGAGTTCAACCTGCGTACTCTAGGCTGGAGCTGGGGATCAATACTCTGCATTTCATATGTGGCCCTGATATTGATTAATGAATATAAATCGTATGTCCTACAGCATTTCTGTGTACATAGATACGCATTCGTATGCACACACATGCTCACGCACCCTGATGATGTTTCTTGAGACTAGGGTTGCACATTTTGGGGAATAGTCAGAGGTGGAAACTTTCCCTGGGAATTAACGGGAATATATGGGAATTAACGCCCTTGCTTGGAAGTGTACTTTGCCAGACTGCCAAGAACCTTGCCCTCATCCAGGCCAAGGTGGCGAGACACGGTAGTGATGACACCATAGGCCTTGTTGATCTCGGCACCAGACAGGATGCTCTTGCTAACATACTTGGGGTCCAACATGTACGCTGCGGCGTGTATGGGCTTCAGGCAGAAGTCTTCACGCTTTTTGATGTATTTCATAACTGCAGTTTCCTCTGCTTGGAGCAGCAGTGAAGTGGGCAGGACAGTACAGATTTCTTCTCTTACATCTGCAGCAGAGTCTGAACATCAGGCAGGATGGCATTGTCTCCCTCAATCCGAGCAATGGCTACTGCTATTGGTTTCAGGAGTTTCAGGCTGCTTACCACTCTCTCTCAAAATACATCATCCAGGAGGATCTTCTTGATGGGGCTGTACATATCGACAGATTGTGATATGGCCATTTCTTGGAGAGTCTACTTCCCCTCAAGGAGACTGTCAAACATGATGACAACACCACCCCAACGGGTGTTGCTGGGCAGCTTCAATGTGGTGCTCTTATTCTTCTCACTTTGCTTGGTGAGGTAGATTACTGCTATAACTTGATGACCCTGCAATTCAGTCTGCTTTCTCTATGATTTGCTTGACCTTCACTTGAACTCTGTTGAACTCTGCATCCGGCAAATGAATAGATATAGCATGTCTGGTTGGAGGGGTGTATGCTGGGCGAAGAACATTCAGAAATCTATTCCGATACAGACACACTTTACTGTAGGCTACTAATTACTAGTTAACAAAAAATCATGTATGTCATATAATATATATTCACCCCACCCAGTATTGTAATCAAAACCAGAAAACAGGTAATCCTTGGCTCAGACAGTGTAGTAGTGAGGGCTCAATAGCATCTCATTAGTGTGCAAGATCTAGAATTGCCTTATGTGTATCCCACAAAAAAAATGTCACTGTTTTTTTATGGTAGTGGTTGTATTCATTTGGGATCTATTGCACCCCACAACTGTCCCAGATCATGTTTAAAATGTTTATTTATTGCACAGAATAGTAGATTGACATAGGCTAGTGCTTTTGCTGTTCGTTAGACCTACTCATCTTGTTGGCTGACGAAAAGTACATTCGGACAGCTCTTATGCGCTTCGGAATTGGATAAGGATGCGTAAAACCCGATCACGTATTGGAGAGCCATGTGAGTGAGAGACGCTTCGGATTGCGCAGTACCCAGGAGAAGGGCACAACGCAGCACTCCCGGGCAGCAAAAGGCATGGATTTTTTTAGTCTGCATTAAGGCCACAAAGGGGATGCCGCCGTGAAATGTGAGACTATTGAAGTGTGCACAGCCTGGGCAAAAAAACAAAGCAGAGCTCATGGCTTTCAACTGACTTTTTTCAAATCATCATTAGTCTCATCATGCAGCCTTACAATGGATTTCAAATCAAAACATATAGCCCAACGTTTGTAGAACAACTAAAATTACATTAATAACTCTAAATTAAGTATATAGGAGTACCTATTTATTTGTTAACCACTCAACACAGAATAGCTGCGTGTGCCCACTCCCTCAAATCGTTCAATTGTATTCTTCATGCTATAAAATAATATCAAATAATGCCATTTGGCATAGCCACATCAGGACAACTCAGAGTATGGTATACTTTTCTTCTGAAATAACTACATTTTCTTCATATCATGCCTCTTTAGACCTGTCTAAAATAAATAATGGATTTATTGTGAAAGTGTAGGCTATATAACATGAATTTATTAGACTTTTTAAAATGTAGATGTTCCAAAGGTCTGCATGTGTGGAAGCCAGGAGATGTGTTTCTGTTAAAATTAACGGTCAGTTACCGGTAGACCGACAGTTATATGCTTGACAATCACTGGCTGACAAAATGTTGTGACCTCCACAGCCCTAGTCGAGATTGGTGTGGAAGAACTTGACTGGCCTCCACAGAGTCCTGACCTCAACTCCATCGAACACCTTCGCGATAAATTGGAATGCCAACTGCAAGCCAGGCCTAATCGCCCAACATCAACATCTAATGCTCTTATGGCTGAATGGAAGCAAGTCCCCGCAGCAATGTTCCAACATCTAGTGGAAAGCCTTCCCAGAAGAGTGGAGGCTGTTATAGCAGCAAAGGGGGGATTCAACTCCATATTGATGCCCATGATTTTGGAATGAGATGTTCGATGAGCAGGTGTCCACATACTTTTGGTCATGTAGTGTGGTGATACGGATTAGGACACGTCCTTGCAATTTGAAAGCGTTGCTGATGTAGAGGTGAAGAAAAGAAGGTAACATCAGATATATGTTTGATGTTGTCGATGTTTGATGGTGTGAAACTTGGGGAATACCTCTCAGATTAGCCAGTCCTGTCACCGGGTTGATACAGGCAAGTACATCAGTAGGGCAGCGGTGTTTAGCTGTATGTAGGCCCTGAATATTCAGCTAACTAACACTGAAAAAATATATAAATCGCAGTAAAAATCGAAAAAAATATAAAACATAAATCGTTAAAGTTCATATAATGAAATGAAGTCACTTGAAATGAATTCATTAGGCCCTAATCTATGGATTTCACATGACTGGGAATACAGATATGCATCTGTTGGTATCAGATACCTTTTAAAAAAGTAAGGACTTGGATCAGACCAGTCAGTATCTGGTGGCACCACCATTTGCCTCATGCAGCGCAACACATCTCCTTCGAGTTGATATGGCTGTTGATTGTGGCCTGTGTGTAGGGGGTGTGTACTGGCGGCAGAGAAGTCAGGCGCAGGAGAGCAAAAAACGATTTCCAACGGAGCAGTTTAATAAACAAAACCACCGTAAACAGAACCATAAAACAATGGGTAAACAAAACCCGTTACACACCAGCATAACGAGCACAAGCACGACAATAAACAATTCCGGACAAGGACATGGGGGGGAACAGATGGTTAAATACACAACATGTAACAAATAGAATTGAAACCAGGTGGGTGGGAAGACAAGACAAAACAAATGGAAAATTAAAGGTGGATCGGCGATGGCTAGAAGACCGGTGACGTCGACCACCGAAAGCCGCCCGAACAAGGAGAGGGACCGACTTCGGCGGAAGTCGTGACACTGTGGAATGTTGTCCCACTCCTATTCAATGGCTGTGTAAAGTTGCTGGATACTCAATGGGTGAAATGTCTGGTGAGTATGCAGGCCATGGAAAAACTGGGACATTTTCAGCTTCCAGGAATTGTGTACAGATCTGTGGAACATGGGGTTGTGCATTATCATGCTGTAACCTGAGGTGATGGCGGTATCTCATCACGGTATCTCTGTGCATTCAATTTGCCATTGATAAGATGCAATTGTGTTTGTTGTCCGTAGATGACACCATCAAGCCACTGAAATTTCTAAAACGGCGTTGTAGGCGGCTTATGGTAGAGAAATTGACATTCAATTCTCTGGCAACAGCTCTGGTGGACATTCCTGCAATCAGCATACTACTTGCACGCTCCCCCAAACTTGAGACATCTGTGGAATTGTTTTGTGTGACAAAACTGCCCATTTAGAGTGGCCTTTTACTGTCCCTAGCACACTGTGTAATGATATGCTGTTTAATCAGCGTCTTGATATGTCACACCTGTCTGGTGTGATGCTCACTAACAGAGATGTAAACACATTTTTGCACAACATTTGAGAGAAATAAGGTTTTTGTGCTTATGGAACATTTCAGAGATCTTTTATTTCAGCTCATGAAACATGGGTCCAACACTTTATATGTTGCGTTTATATTTTTGGTCAGTGTATATACTGTATTGCCTTCTAATATTGTATCTGTTTGCCACTTCATTGGCCTGGGCTATTGTTAATTTATTTAAATGTTTTATTTAACTAGGCAAGTACGTTAAGAACAAATTCTTATTTACAACAACGGCCTACTCCAGCCAAACCCAGACGACGCCGGGCCAATTGTGCACTGCCCTATGGAACTCCCAATCATGGCCAGATGTGATACATCCTGGATTCAAACCAGGGACTGTATTGACACCTCTTGCACTGAGATGCAGTGCCTTAGACCGCTGCGCCACCAGATTGATCTCAGTTTGTCAGTGTCAGAGTAGCCACTCATTTTGTGTGGTATTAAAAAAGATTCAACTAATGTCTTCTGTCATGTAAATGGCGTGGAATTGCATGAAATGCATTTTTATAAGGCCCATTTTTGGGAAGAACCCTGCTAACAAACGTTCTCCACGTGTGGAAATCCTAAAAACACCTCAACTGCCACATCGCAAATGTTATTTTGGATGTATTATTTAAGGGGCTTTTACATCAACAGTAAATCATAGCCAAGCTGTCGCCAAACCAAGCGTTGATGCAGCCAGTCAAGATGCTCACAATGGTAAAGCTGTAGAACTTTGTGAAGACCTGTGGGCCAATGACACAACTGTGTTTGTGTGTGGACCATGATAATTCTTTAGTGAGGTGGACATCGAGAAACTTGATTCTCTCGACCCGCTCCACTACAGCCCCGTCTATGTGGATGGGGGGTTGCTCGGCCCTCCGTTTCCCATAGTCCACGATCAGCTCCTTTCTCTTGCTGAAGTTGAGTGAGAGGTTGTTGTCCTGGCACCACACTGCCAGGTGACTGACCTCCTCCCTATAGGCTGTCTCAGGCCAACCACCGTGGTGTTGTCAGAAAACTTAACCATGGTGTTTGAGTCTTTTCGTGGCCACGCAGTCGTGGGTGAACAGGGAGTACAAGAGGCGACTAAGCACGCACCCCTGAGGGGCCTCCGTGTTGAGGGTCAGCATGGTAAATGTGTTGTTGCCTACCCTCACCACCTGGGGTAGGCATGTCAGGAAGTCCAGGATCCAGTTGCAGAGGAAGGGGTTCAGTCCCAGCTGTGATGAGTTTGGAAGGCACGATGGTGTTGAATGCTGAGCTATAGTCAAAGAACAGCATTCTCACATAGGTGGTCCTCTTGTCCAGTGGGGAGAGGGCAGTGTGGATTGCAATAGAGATTGCGTCTTCTGTATATCTGTTTGTGTGGTATGCAAATTGGAGTGGGTCCAGGGTGTCTGGGGTGACAGTGTTGATGTGTGCCATGACCAGCCTTTCAAAGAATTTCATGGCTACAGATGTGAGTGCTATGGGGCGATAGTCATTTAGACAGGTTACCTTGGTGTTCTTGGGCACAGGGACTATGGTGGTCTGCTTGACACATGTAGGTATTATAGACGGGGTCAGGGAGATTAGTCCGGATTAGTGTCCCGTTCCTTGAAAGCGGCAGCCCTAACCTTTAGCTCAGTGCAGATGTTGCCTGTAATCCATAGCTTCTAGTTGGGATATGTACGTGTGGGGACAACATCGTCACACATTAATGAAGCCGGTGACTGATGTGGTAAACTCCTCAATGGGCGAGGGAGAGCTTTGTATGCGTTTCTGTGTGTGGAGTAAAGGTGATCTAGACTTTTGTCTCCTCTAGTTGCACAGGTGACCTGCTGGTAGAAATGAGGGGGGAAAAAAACAGATTTCAGTTTCCTTGCATTAAAATCACCGGCCACTTGGAGCGCTGCCTCTGGATGTGCATTTTCTTGGTTTCTTACGGATATGCAGCTCGTTGAGTGCAGTTTCAGTGTCATCATCGGTTTGTGGTGGTAAATAGTATGGTCTGCAGCTCCTCATGAGGTATCTGACTCAAGACAAGCACAACCTCAAGGCTTAGAGATTGCGTACCAACAGTTGTCAACAAAGAGACTCACACCTCTCACCTTAACCTTACCCGAAGCTGCCGTTCGGTCTTCACGATGCATAGAGAAAAACACCTAGATGTATATTATCCATTTTCAGCCGGTTTGTGTGTGTGTGTGTACTGTAACTTCAACCCTTTACCCGTGTCATATTATGTTGAACTGTATCATGGAAATCAATGGGTGTGGATGAAGCAGTACCTCTTGATTTATTTAAGACATAAGACCCTGACTTCAGAGGGATCTGTACTGGATGTTACTGAAGGCCTTTGAACCCATAACCTCCTTAGATCCAGTACTTCATGTCTCAGCAATTCCAGCATCCTTCTTTTCTACCTCTGCACTCTCTCTTTCTGTCTTTTGCTTTGAACGGAGCATACTGATGTTTAGTGATATGGAGAGCATTTAGTGCCTCCCCTCTCCTCCTCTCTCTCTCGCCCCCCCCTCTCTCTCTCTCTCTCTGTCACCCCTCTCTCAGTGACGGGTGACATGGCTGCTTCTGGGTTGCCATGGTGACAGTGCCCTGGTATGGTAGCGGGAGATGTGCGTGTGTGTTCCCTTGGGTGAGAGTTGCCAAGTGGCTGTGTATGTGTTTGTGTTTGTGTGTGGATGTGTGTGCGTGGTGCATGTGTGTGTGGTGTACTGGCCTCCTGCAGATGTTCCCTGGCCCTCACACCTCCTGCCAGCTGCTCCCCCCCCCCCCCCCCCTCTCTCTTAATTAAGTGCCCGCTCCATAGCGAGGCATGATTACACCCCCGACACACACGCACGCACACAAACACGCGCACCAGCGGTGCACACCAGGACGTGTCCATTAGATGTTCTCTAGGAGCAGAGTGTCCAGTGCTGGTGCCCTTGAAGCCCTGTAGTTATGATGGGAAACATAAACAGGCTGCTAATCATGGCTATGTGGCTACACTCTGACACCACACCACACAACCCCCATACACACCAGCAGGCAGTGTACTGTACTTGGAGCACGGAGAGGGGGAAGTGAAGAGGCAGGGGGAGGAAGAGGAGAGAAAGGATGAGGAAGCGGAGAGGAAGGATGAGCAGAAGGTGGAAGGGGAGGACGAGTAGGAGGTAATGACAAGAAGGAGCAGTTTGGAGAAGAGGTTTATTTTAGGCCACTTCATCTGTTCTGCCCCTCTTCCCTCCCTCCTCACTCTCTGTCCTTCTCTCCTCTCACTAATTCAACCCTCTATCCCTTCATTATTTTTTTCTCCTACCTGCTACCTGCTCTATAGTCACTTAGTCTGCCTCTTCTGTATTCACCCTCCCACTACCTCTCTCTCTCTCTCTCACACACGAGACAGAACACCACAGTTAATAATTCCCTAATTTCCTCTCTTAACGGCAAGTGGAATGTGTCGCAGATAAACGGATTTATCAGAAGGGTATTAGAATGTGAATCAGGGGTGTTACAGCAACGGACAGTAATGGGCGCATCGTTTAAACAACGTCACGAGACTAATGGATTTCAAAATGAATTTGTCAACACGGTTCGCCATGAATACAATTAGCTGAATGAGAACGAAGCTGCGGCGGTCGAGGCAGCGGCGACCTGAGTAGCGGGGAGCTGCAGTGTTCAGTATGGAAGTCAGGGATGATCTCTAGGCTATACTGTACAGTGGGGGAGATATGCATGTACTGTAGACAGCTGTCCATATTGCTGCTGGGTGGAAATGCTTGGTTGTGTTGAAGGGAGATTATGAGTGGATCAGTTGATTGTAGAGGTGCTGAGTTTTGAAGTGGTATCCTTGTGTTCGTGTCATTCCAGCACAAGCTATCAAAAGATTTCCATGTGACAATGTTGTATTCAATTGGGGAAATTATTGACTCACATTTTGTGTCTTATTTTCCAGCCAATTTTTAACCAAAGTCCAGTGACATGGCTCCAAGTTGGTTTGATTTCACCTTGAATCCACATTAGACAACTTAATCACTGATGTCTGTGCCCAGTGGGGTGTTCCTTAATTGCTCTGGGGGTCAGTGGTTAGGGAGAGGACATCACAGTGCTGCTTTAGTAAGGGCTTGTTTCGTAAGAGACACCCAGCCAAGATGGGAGGTGGTGTGATGTGTGTGATGCAGTGTGCGCTATGTTACGTCTCACCACTGTTGTTGTTATTACTGTAATGTCCCAGAACATGACATTAGCCTTAATAACATAATCACTCATCCACTGTGATCAGACAGCAAGAGAGCAGAGCAGAAATACAGGGAGAGGAGGAGAGAAAGGGAAAGAGAGTGGGGGGAGAGATGCAGAACCAGGGGTGAGAGGGAGTGGGGGAGAGACGCAGAACCAGGGGTGAGAGAGAGTGGGGGAGAGACGCAGAACCAGGGGTGAGAGAGAGTGGGGGAGAGACGCAGAACCAGGGGTGAGAGAGAGTGGGGGAGAGACGCAGAACCAGGGGTGAGAGAGAGTGGGGGAGAGACGCAGAACCAGGGGTGAGAGAGAGTGGGGGAGAGACGCAGAACCAGGGGTGAGAGAGAGTGGGGGAGAGACGCAGAACCAGGGGTGAGAGGGAGGGTGGGGAGAGACGCAGAACCAGGGGTGAGAGAGAGTGGGGGAGAGACGCAGAACCAGGGGTGAGAGAGAGTGGGGAGGGAGACGCAGAACCAGGGGTGAGAGGGAGTGGGGGAGAGACGCAGAACCAGGGGTGAGAGAGTGGGGGAGAGACGCAGAACCAGGGGTGAGAGAGAGTGGGGGAGAGACGCAGAACCAGGGGTGAGAGAGAGTGGGGGAGAGACGCAGAACCAGGGGTGAGAGAGAGTGGGGGAGAGACGCAGAACCAGGGGTGAGAGAGAGTGGGGGGAGAGACGCAGAACCAGGGGTGAGAGGGAGTGGGGGGAGAAAAAGGGAGGACGGGATAGAAAGAGATAGGTAGGGAGAGAAACAGAGAGAAATACAGTCATGGAGGAGAGACAGGGTGGGAGTTCATTAGCAAATCTTCTGCACGTGATCCACCTATATCCATCCACATATGAACATGATGTCAGTGTGCTGAATTGGCTGAGATTGGTCTGCAATACAGACCTGTAACACTCTGTCACTGTTGGCCATAGATAAAAAGGATCAGTTATGCAGTTATGTATGTCATTATATGACTATAAGCCATTGAAATATGGATTTTTGAAGGACAAATGATGCTGCCAAGACATACACTTAGTTGAAAACATAAAGCTGTGGATGGTTGATATCAGCTACTGCCGATCCCGCCCCACCGCCACATTAGCCCACTCCACTCAGCCTCCTCCAGCGTCCAGGGAGAGAGAGGGTCTGTGGGAAGGCAGGCAGGGAAACGGTAGGGGCGCTCTGAGCCGCCTGAATACTAATGTCCCACTTTACAACTCACCCTCACTCATACACACACACACACACACCACGCTCTCTCTCTCTCTCTCTCTCTCTCTCTCTCTCTCCCTCCCTCCCTCCACACACACACACACACAAACACACACACACACACACACACACACACACACACACACACACACACACACACACACACACACCACGCTCTCTCTCTCTCTCTCTCCCTCCCTCCCTCCCTCCCTCCACACACACACACACACACACACACACACACACACACACACAAAGTGCCACGCTCTGCTCTCCCGCCCCTTTGCAGCCCCTCCACAGCCCCTCACAGCCAGCGCTGAACAAAGCTCCCTAATTATGGGCAGATCTCCATGTCCACCCGGGCGCTCTTAACGACGTCGCTGATTAATTAGAGGGAGGTGTGGGGGCAGGAAGTCTCACCCTCGCCACCGCTGCCACCACGATAACACCAGCTTCACCCAGCGCCACAGCGTCACACCTCGCCCGCACACACATGCACTTGCGTTAACACACACACACTCTCTCAGAGACGTGTGGCGAGAGCAGGATTAGTGTGGGATTATATGACAACGTGAGACACAGCCAGCTTTAGACACTGAGAATGATAAACTGCGTGAACTAGACACAGACGAAGTTGACACTCTTCCGTTGCCAGGTCTGTATTGTAAAATATACATAGTAACCTACCAGGTTAAATACAGGTGAGTGGGTATATAGACTCACAGACAGAAATAGCTGGGGGGTGTTGGACACGGCTCATTATTCAAATCATTACAATTTCATTTCCATATCTCCTCAGTGCCATAGTCGTCGGTTTACAGATGTCTACATCCTCCACCTCATACACATACAACAAACGCCACAATCCGCCAATGCAATATGGCCATGTTAAGTTTGTAAGAAAGAAAGAGGTTCGCTAGCCCTATTTACCGTGAATCCTTTGGAAAATCAGGCAAATTTGAGAGCAGGAAGTGAGACCCAGGTGTGTTTGGTCTCCTCTGAAGGGATGTGTATTCATTGCCACTGCTGCTCGCGGCTCACTGTTGCCGCAAAATGGCCTCTGCCGCATCTATATGTGTGATTTGTGTGTGTCCGACCCTGAGGTCCACAATGAATACAGGGCACAAAGAGACAGAGTATTGCCGCTGCACGCACACACACACACACACACACACACACACACACACACACACACACACACACACACACACACACACGCAAGCTTCAGACTGGGTCACTCAGGTTCAAGGCATTTGTATTCACCGTATGTTTTTACATTTGCTTTACCACCTACAGTGTTCCGTCTAGCTGAGACATGACTGTCTGCTCTCTGACTCTGTATACCTTGATGCACTTGAATATGCACGCGAGATATGTGGGTGTCTGAGTGTGTGGTGCGTTTGTACTTTGACCCACCTTTTCTCGAACTCCATTTTAGGATGTTACAATAGCTCTTCGTGACAGGGAGCGTTGGATACCGCACACACACTGAAACACGCACGCACACAAACACACACACACAGCCGCCCCTCCCCATAGTCCCCCCCCCCCATCCTAAAACACACCGACACACACAATCCACACACCACTCCTATTACAGCCAGTGTTGGACGGCTAATTTCCACTGTGGCTGCTGAGATCTTCATTAGGCTGGCAGAGGGCTGCCCTGTTAGACATGGCTATTATCAGGATGATTACCACCACACCACATCCCATCATCGTTACTGTTGTCACCGGCCGCCCACGGGGGCCTCCTCAGTCGGGACGAGGCTGTGGGTTTTGTCCTCTGTGCCCTTCCGTGTCCCCTCCCTTGGTGGCTTGACGCTAATGCCTGATGACATCCCCGCAGCAGTGAGCGGTGCGTGTCACCTTTTTAGCGGTGACGTGAGTAGTGTGAAGATGGCTCAGACACACGCGCGGGCACACACACACACACACACACTTGGACGCATGAACAGAAACGCTGCTCGCTGAACTTTGTCAATAAGGCAAGCTCCTTTACCACCTGCAGCCTGGTGGTAATTCACTACACCGCAGAGAACGGGCCCAGACTTTATACGGGTGACGCTCACAGGAATGCATTCCCTCTGCTACAGGTAGATGTGCTGTAGGGTTTTGGAGTTCACCGTTAATATGTGTAAAGGACAATGGGTCGATTTCTTTTTGGGCTTCATGATCTATTAAGCTGGCTGTTTGGGCTAGGAGAGGAAATAAAAGAAGGACAAGAATGGAGAATGGAAGACAAGACTAGGGGGAGAGGAGAAAGGAAAGGAGGATGCAGCAGGAGGATAGAGAGGAAATATAGATATTTAGTGGGAGGCTAAGATTTACACACACACACACAGAGACAGAGAGACAGAGAGAGAGAGAGAGAGAGAGTAGTGAGATGGAGGTTGTGCAGAGCGGGCCAGGCGTGGCGTGCTTGTACTCACCCGGGCTCTAACCCGCCACAGATGAACACAATCAGGCCGCCTCGTCCAACGGCGGGTAGTCATGGCAACCTGGCGGCACAGCCTGCGTGGGACAAAGGGCTGGCAGGTCCTGTGTGTGTGAGCGTGTTTGTGCGTGTGTGTGTGTGGCAGAGAGGGCTGAGCCCTCCTGGGGCCTCCATTCGCCTGTCTGTGAGAGAGTCCACAGGGGCCCTGCAACAGGAGGAGAGAAGAGAAAGAGGGGAAGAGAGATGGAGAGATGGGGATGAGAGGGAGGAGGGAGGGAGGGAGAGCTAGAGAGACAGATGGAGAAAGTGTAGCTAGAGTCCTCAGGGGCTCAGCCACAGGAGGGGAGAGGGAGGGGAGATGGAGGGAGGAGGAAAAGAGGGAGAAATGGGGTGAGAGAGCAGAAAAAGGACCTAGTAGAGAGAGCCTGTTCCACATGAGAAAGAAAAGGAGAGGGAGAGAGAGAGAGAGAGAGAGAGAGAGAGGCTAGGGAGAGAGAGAGAGAGGCTAGGGAGAGAGAGAGAGAGAGAGCGAGAGAGAGGAAGAGGCTAGGGAGAGAACCCATATTTGTATTTCCCTAGGAGCTGGATCAGAGCTAGTTGAAAGGGAGAATAGGGTGGAAGGAGGGATGCAGGTAGAAGGGATAAAATGAGAGTGAGATACAGAGGGCAAGATGTTATCCATCTTCTCTGTCCTCTCCTTGTCTTTTCTTCTCTCTCCCAGCCCAACCGCTTACATTTTATTTCAATCCCTTCAGGTTCGAAGAAGGGAGTAGAGGAACATCCAGACTCATCACGTGTTAAATCATGCTTCCTTTTAGTTCCTGTATCCCTCATTATGTACAAACACTGATATTTCATTTCCTGCCTCCCCTTTAGGTGTGGATCATACAAACCTGGATCTGAATCTAAACTTTGTGAGTAAACTTGATCGATTTATTTTTGAAGTGACCATCTATGTCATCTGTCCTAATGGACCATTACACAATTAATGAGTTCAACATGTACTGTATATACAGTAGATAATGCTGTACAGTAGATAGATAAACACCCATGTCAAATCGATGAAGCTATAGTGAAGTGAATGCTAACTGCTTCAGGTGAAGTTTCAACCTAGACACAGATCTAGGATCAGCTTCCCCTCCTCAAATCCCAACCTTAACCAATGGCAACTTCACACTAAACCAACTCACCAAGAGTAGAGCCACTGTGGTGGACTGAGTGCCAGACAATTGACTGGCTACTACTGCTTTCTATCATTTAGAATCCAAGAGCCACAGTTCAGATCAAAGCCAACAGGCCAACATGTAGTTTGGCACTCATGTACAGCCTGAGAGAGAGATTGAAGCAGGGCTACATGGGATTGACTCCTGTCTCCTCGAGTGCACCCCCTTGATCATATTTGACTCGATAGACACAGATCACTCTTCTGCGGTGTAGCCTGTCATCTCCTCCCCTCACAGTGAACAGCTTGTCCTCGTACAGAAGGAGAGAGCAGGACAATACATAGAGGATTATCATGACACATCAATATGCTTCCAGAAATGCCATTTTATTATTTCCTGTGTCATTTCCACGTCCTCCCTATTCTGATGCCAGATCTGTTTTGAGCCGTATAGCCAACTCCTAACAACCATAAGAGTTGACTATACAGCAAAAACAGATCTGGGATCAGGCTCCATGCTCTCCATGTTGTTCCCTGACATTACACTATGGTGTGTCTCTCAGGAGGCCTTGGCCAGTTTTGACCTGCGTGGCTCACACGGCCTTTCCCGTGACCCCATGCCACTCAGAGACGAGGAGAACAGGTAACGCACTTCTTAATCTCTACATTCGTCTCACTCTTTTCACCCCCCTCTCTCGTTCTACCTGTACCTCTGTCATCTCTCACTATTTGCAGTCGTCTTTCCTTTTTAGTTTTGTTTTCCTCATTTTTGGAATGGGTTATTTGTGTAGAGATGCAGTCGTTTTTGTTTCTCTGTGTGTGTGTGTGTGTGTGTGTGTGTGTGTGTGTGTGTGTGTGTGTGTGTGTGTGTGTGTGTGTGTGTGTGTGTGTGTGTGTGTGTGTGTGTGTGTGTGTGTGTGTGTGTGTGTGTGTGTGTGTGTGTGTGTGTGTGTGTGTGTGTGTGTGTGTGTGTGTGTGTGTGTGTGTGTGTGTGTGTGTGTGCATGACATAATGTTCTCATCTGTCACCAGTCATGGCACCAGGTGTGGAGGGGAAGTGGCCATGGAGGCCAGCAGCTCTTACTGTGGCGTGGGCATGGCTTTCAACGCCAGGATCGGTGGGGAGTACAACACAGCCCATGTCCAATGCCAATGTGATCTATCAAAATAAAATACCGGCAGATGTGATTGTACGATTCAAATAATGCGTCTATTATAATATGTACGTGTAAAATGATTGCGCGGTACTGTGACAAATTTCCATTGTCTGTGAGACGCGATATCGTCGCCTTACAGTGTGCCATTCGGAAATAGAAAATAATATTACAGCAAATGAAATATATCATTTAAGCCGTGCCTTAATGACAACATAAAGAATAGGGTTCAATCAGACTGTATAGGAGACGCTAGGCGAGGTGACAATGAACAACACAGTAACAGTGTGTTCGTGAAGAAGAGAAGAGCCGCGTTTATATTACCAGACAAATTACATGATATGTAGCCAGGGCAGTGATAACATACTATGAGGACAATCACACATCAAATGTATTGGAAATGTGATGCAAAGTGATTGGTTGTGACATCAGCTGGAGAGATAATGAGTCCCAAATTGCTCCCCATTTTCTATATAGCGTACTACTTTTGATGGGGCCGTGGTCAAAAGCAGTGCACCAAAAAAAATTTGGGAACAGGGTGGTTTTTGGGAGGCAGACCTAGTTCAAGTGAATCACAGTGCTGAGGCTTGATAATGATGACAAAGGGACCACGGGCGTATCCACAACAGAACAATGAATTTGCAGTGCATTTCTTCCATAAAGCCCAGTAATCAATACGTCTATTGCAGCCAGTTTAGGTGTTGATGTTCAGCTGTATTTGTGAATTAGATTTTACACAAGTGGTGATGAGAGAAATCAATCTAATTAGTGTGTGTGTTATTGAGAACATACAGACCTAATTTAACATCTCATTTTTGGTTTGATGTGCTGTAATTCGTTTTTTAGTGAGGATGACTAATATAATACAGCCGTACAGTCCAGAGAGTAAGTATGCGTCAACAAGAAAATGTATTGGGACATTTGAATAAGAATATCCTCTGAAAATCATTGTTTTGATTCTAGTGTCACTCTATAACGCTAAAAGCCAACAGCTGTTCAAACCAATTCACAGAGCTGGATCGGCATCATAATTAATGAGCAGTAATAAATAATCCTTGGAATGAACTGTTACCCCTGACCTCTTCCCTCTGCAACATGACCTCTGACCTTTGACCCGGCCAGGTATCGATCTTCTGGACGGCACGGTGACGGACTCCGTGGAGGCCACATCTCTGACCTTCAACAACGACGTCATTGATGTGTACGTGTGCTGCTGAGGCCCGCGGGACGACGGACAGGAAATGGCCGGGGACACTCACACGGAAAGCACTGAGGCTGGGCAAGGTAAGGTTAACACACACACACACACACACACAGGCAAAGTACATGCAGGCACGCAAGTATACACACACCCATTCTGTACATGCACATGCACGTCCACACACAAAAACTCATGCGCACATGCATACTCGCTTTTCTCTATTCAATGTAATTCTATTATATTTGATCCTTCCACCAACTCCCCTCTCCTCTCTCTTCCACCTTAATACAGGGGCGAGGTAGGCAGCATCTTTGTGTGGGCGTCTGGTAATGGTGGGTTGGTGAACGATCACTGTGGAGCAGACGGCTATATCAACAGTGTCTACAGCATTGCCGTTGGGGCTGTCACTCACACGGGCAAGCCCGCCTTTTTAGGTGAGCCCTGCCCTGCCGTTATGGCTGTCACTCTAACTGGAGCCAGTTTGGGAAACACACTTCCCCTAGTAAGTCTCTCTGTGTGTGGGTGGGTGTGTGTGTGCGTGCTTGCATGGGTGTATATCTATTTGATGCTGTGTGTATATGTGTGTGTGTGTGTGTGTGTGTGTGTGTGTGTGTGTGTGTGTGTGTGTGTGTGTGTGTGTGTGCGTGTGCGCGTGCGTGCGTATCTATTCGACACTGTGTGAGAGTGAGTGCAGCCCTGCTCTTTAGCTCCTGTTAGCAGCCTGTTAACTGCTGTGATATTTGTAGCAGCCTCACGGTTGACCTGGGCTGGCAGATATGTGTGGATGCACACACACACACACACACACACACACAATCGTAAGTGTTAATTGGAGGTGAGGCGTAGCACCGCGGCTGAAGCGGCAGAGAAAAAGAGTGAACGAGAGAAGGAAGAGGGGTGTTGATGCGCACTCAGTTCAGGAGTGTGACAAAGTCGAAGGCCAGGAAAGAAACATGTCTGTATGCTCAGCTCCATGGATACAGACTAACAGTCTAATATTACCCAGTAACACCTACCACTGGCTGTGACTGTGACTATTGCTACTTCCAGTCTACTCCCCTGAGGGATTCAGTCAGTCACCACATTGATGATCGGAGGTGTTTCCGGCGAAGCAAGCTAGATTTACTCAGGGTTTTCTAAAGCTAACCGGGCTTCAATTAGCGTCACATTTCAGCTCAGGCTTCATCCGTACAACGACGGTGGATATTGCTTGTCCGCCTGCCACTAACTGTAGCAGGCTTGTAACTGCGTGTGCATGTTGCACATGGCTAGTGGAATACTCAACTCTTCATTGAGACAATGCTGAAACATCAGTCCATGTGTGAGTCAGTGTCACACTTACCTTTGTGCCAAAATCTAAATGAAAGGAAAGTTATCGTGCAAATTCAGCAGGCTATGTTGTGAAATAGGCTTTTAAAAGTGCACTCTTTATTTGATTATTTATCGTTAATGCCTATTTTGGTGTGCTTATCAATGCACAACCACAAGCACTGTTTTTCCCACTGCTGTCAATAGCATCATTTTATTAAGCCATACAAAAGTTTTACTGTGTGTGAAGTTTAAAATGCATTCTGTCATTGCTAAATATGTAAGGCGATATATTTTAACACACACACAAAAAAAAAAGTTGAAATAATCAAATATTTATTCAGTCGTCTTCCTCAAGTGGATGGGATGATGACATAGTCGTTGCAAGAGGGAGGGACTATGGTTTCATTTGTCCTCAACTTGTGGCTCAGCCATTCAATTCAGGGTAAGTGGAGTAGTCGTGAGTTAGCCTGCCCCGGAGCAGGTTAGTTCTGAAGGCTTCGTCGCCGTACCTAGCTCAAAGGTGAGCCACTTCCGTATGACTCGTTATCCCGAGTTACCTCACTAACTCCTCAAAACTGCTTTTGTAGGATACCCCTCAGGTTTGGAGGAACGTTGGGTGTGTATATGTGAGAGTGAGTGAGAAATATTCCCCAGTGTGACTTCACTGAATTCTTCACCCGAGAGCAAAATAGCTAACTACAGAGTGTGTGTGTGAAGTTGTTTGTTTGGTTAGAAAAATAGTGTACACACATTCTGTTAAGGTTTTCTTCCGTCGAAGGTAGAGGACCAAAATGCAGTGTGGTTATTTCGATACATCTTTAATAAAGAGAATAACGAACAATACAAAGCAATAAACGTAACGCGCAAAAACCGAAACAGCCCTATCTGGTGCATACAAACACAGAGACAGGAACAATCACCCACGAAACACTCAAATAATATGGCTGCCTAAATATGGTTCCCAATCAGAGACAACGATAAACACCTGCCTCTGATTGAGAACCACTCCAGGCAACCATAGACTTTTCTAGACTACTATACTAAACAACAATCCCATAACCTACAAAAAACCCTAGACACAACACACCACATAAATACCCATGTCACACCCTGGACCTGACCAAAATAATGAAGAAAACACAAAATACTAAGGCCAGGGCGTGACCCATTCAACAATTGTCCCAGGTGCATGGTCTAAAAAAACTATACTGAACAAAAATATAAACGCAACATACAACAATTTCGAAGATTTTCCTGAGTTACAGTTCGTGTGAAGAAATCAGTCATTTGAAATAAAGTCATTAAGCCCTAATCTATGGATTTCACGTGTGCGAATACAGATATGGATCTGTATTAGATCTGTTAGTCACAGATACCTTAAAAGAAATGGGCCTCACGATCTCATCATGGTATTTCTGTGCATTCAAATTGCCATCGATAAAATGCTATTGTGTTCGTTGTCCGTAGCTTATGCTATACCATAACCCCACCATGGGGCACTCTGTTCACAACGTTGAAATCAGCAAACCGCTCGCCCACACAACGCTATACACGTGTTCTACGGTTGTGAGGCCAGTTCGACGTACAGACATTCTCTAAAACGATCTTGGAGGTGACTTAAGGTAGAGAAATTAACATTACATTCTCTGGCACCAGCTCTGGTAGACATTCCTGCAGTCAGCATGCCAATTGCAGGCTCCGTCAAAACTTGAGATGGCATATTTTAGAATGGTAATTTGTTGGCCCCAGCACAAGGGGCACCTGCGTAATGATCATGCTGTTTAATCAGCTTCCCGATATGACACAACTGTCAGGTGGATGGATTATCTTGGCAAAGGAGAAATGCTCACTAACAGGGATGTAAACACATTTGTGGGGTTTTTACATGGAAACCAAAAGGGTTTTTACATGGAACCCAAAGGGGTTCTACCTGGAACCGAACGGGTTCTCCAAATGGTTCTCCTAACCCTTTTAGGTTTTTGACAGCACCTTTTTTTTCTAAGAGTATACCCTGCACAAGGAACATTATTGTTGTTGTGTGTGTACACCACTATATTTGTTAAGTTGCAACTGAAATGTGCAGCATTCTGTTGTGTGCCCTGCAGGTGACAGTGTCCAATCTAGGGGACGGTTGTGTCACCGACTTTGCGGGGACATCCAGTGCTGCACCCATCCCGGCTGGGATTCTGGCCCTTGTCTTGGAGAACAAGTAAGCCTTGGTCCTCCTCTCCCCTCCTGAACCTTACTCAACTGTTGCGTCATTTTCTCCACTATCGTTTTTTCATCTACAATTCCATGCGGCTTAGGTAGTTCGCTTTGTATTTATTAGCAGTCTTAGTTTCCCATCTTTATGTCTAAGTTCAAGTAGCTCCCTTTCTCTCTGTGTCTATTTGTGCAAGTGTTTTTTTTCTCTCTCTCTCTCTCTCAAATATAGATGGCTTTATTGACACGAAGTACAATTTGGAGATATTGCCAAAGCAACATTGTAGTACAGTGTTTCAGTAAATAATGAATAAAGGATGAAATACAGTTTATTTCAGTAGTGGAGCGGCAGGTAGCCTAGCAGTTAAGAGCGCTGGACCAGTAACCCAAAGATCGTTGGTTCGAATCCTCGAGATGACTTAGGTGAAAAGTCTGTCAATGTGCCCTTCACTTAACCCTAATTGCTCCAGTAAGTCGCTCTGGGTAAGAGTGTTTACTAAAATGTAATAATTATAGTTCATTGTAGTGGTAGTAATAATAATACTACATACTGTATAATCACTACTGTTGTTGTATTGTGTCATTTTTGGTTGATACATTTCATTTAATAAGATTAACAATGGCTAATAAATGAATAACAAAATGTACATGGATGATGGTTACACTATGTATTGCTTGTACGTTATATACAATGTAAAAACTTCAGGGAATCCATGTTCGTGGGGTGTCCCTCAGGCTATGGCAATCATGTACATAACTGGCAGTAATAGAGTCGGCAAAAAAATAAACCTCCCTTTTTCAGGACCCTGTCTTTCAAAGATCATTTGTACAAATCCAAATAACGTCACAGATCTTCATTGTAAAGGGTTTAAAAACTCTGTTTCCCGTGCTTGTTCAAGGAACCGTAAACAATTAATGAACATGCACCTGCGGAACGGTGCATGTTCCGGCTTACAGACGGTAGGTAATTGAGGTCACAGTTATGAAAACGTAGGACACTATAGAGGCCGTTCTACTGACTCTGAAAAACACCAAAAGAAAGATGCCCAGGGTCCCTGCTCATCGGCATGAACGTGCCTTAGGCATGCTGCAAGGAGGCATGACGACTGCAGATGTGGCCAGGGCAATACATTGCAATATCTGTACTGTGAGATGCCTTAGACAGCACTACAGGGAGACAGGACGGACAGCTAATAGTCCTCGCAGTGGCAGACCACGTGTAACAACACATGCAGAATATCGGTACACCTGCAGGACAGGTACAGGATGGTAACAACAACTGCCCGAGTTACACCAGGAACACACAATCCCTCCATCAGTGCTCAGACTGTCCGCAATAGGTTGAGAGAGGCTGGACTGAGGGCTTGTTGACCTGTTGTAAGGCAGGTCCTCACCAGACATCACCGGCAACAACGTTGCCTATGTGCACAAACCCACAGTTGCTGGACGAAACAGGACTGGCGAAAAGTGCTCTTCACTGTTCACTGACGAGTCGCGGTTTTGACTCACCTGGGGTGATGGTCGGATTTGCGTTTATCGTCAAAGGAATGAACGTTACACCGAGGCCTGTACTCTGGAGGGTTAGGCCTGGCTCACAGTTCATCCCAAAAGTGTTTGGTGGGGTTGAGTCAGGGATCTGTGCAGGCCAGTCAAATTCTTCCACACCATTTCTGTATGGACCTCACTTTGTGCACGGGAGCATTGTCATGCTGTAACAGGAAAGGGCCTTCCCCAACTATTGCCACAAAGTCGGAAGCACAGGATCGTCTAGAATGTCATCGTATGCTGTAGCTTTAAGATTTTCCTTCACTGACACTATAAGGGGGCTAGCCCGAACCATGAAAAACAGCCCCAGACCATTATTCCTCCTCCACCAAACTGTATAGTTAGCACTATGCATTCGGGCAGGTAGCGTTCTCCTGGCATCCGCCAAACCCAGATTTGTCCGTCGGACTGCCTGGTGGTAAAGCTTGATTCATCATTCTGTGCTTTTCCACTGCTTCCACAGAGTCCAAATGGCGGCAAGCTTTACACCACTCCAGCCGAATCTTGTCATTGCGCATGGTGATCTTAGGCTTGTGTGCAGATGATCGGCCATGGAAACCCATTGTGCTGACGTTGCTTTCAGAGGCAGTTTGAACTCGGTATTGAGTGTTGCAACAGCAGACAGACGATTTGTCCGTGCTAGGTGCTTCATCACTCAGCTGTCCCATTCTGTGAGCTTGTATGGCCTACCACTTTGCGGCTGAGCCGTTGTTGCTCATAGATGTTTCCACTTCACAATAACATCACTAACAGTTGACCGGGGCAGCTCTAGCAAGGCAGAAATTTGATGAACTGAGTTGTTGGAAAGGTGGCATCCGATGATGGTGCCACATTGAAAGTCACAGAGCTCTTCAGTAACGCCATTCTACTGCCGGTGTTTGTCTATGGAGATTGCATGGCTGTGTGCTTGATTTTATAAAGCTGTCAGCAATGGGTGTGGCTGAAATAGCCAAATCCATCAATTTGAAGGGGTGTCAATATACTTTGTGTATATATAGTGTATTTCCTAATTTCCTAATCTCTCTCTCTCTCTCGCTCACTCTCTCTCACTCTTTCTGCACTGCGTTGGTGTGTGGACTTGGGCCCTAGTCGTGATTGTAGCTCTGTAACGTTGTAGCTGTCTGTGGCGTCTGCCTGCTGCCGTTCCTCAGTGTTATTGATGAGCCCGGGGCAGGGCTTTACCGCTCCACCTGTCACGCCACGCCGGCCCAGTCTCGCCCGCTTGGCTATAAAATGGACCGGAGGTCCCCTGGGGGAGTTGCACTCCCAGGACATTACTGGTTAAGGGCTTGTATGACCTGCACCACACAGCCTATTCTATATATCACATCCCAGGGCTGATATTTCCCTCACATCTTAATGGAGCTGAGCTGAGCAGAGCACATGCACTGAAACACACACTGACACACACACACACATTAGTACTGTCATAACACCCACAACTTCACAAACAGAGTACAAAAAAAGGGGACAAAATGTTTTTTAAAATAATTATCTCTGTCTACTCTCCAACCATTTTCTCCTGGTTCAATGTGTTGACTCCAAATCTCTTTTCCAGTTTTAGTCCCTCTATGTAAATATCACATAATTCATTCCATCCTTTCATCAGTTTTACAACTTTTTAATATTCTGTACGTCTGTGCCAATCTTTTACATTCTCAACATTCTCAACCCCATTTTGCCTACTTTGCCTCATCACTAATTCTCTCAACCTCTGTTCATTCCCTCCATCTTCAGTCCACCTTTTATCATCCCTCTCTTTTACCTGCTCCCGACAATCATCCCTCTCTTTTACCCGCTCCCGACAATCATCCCTCTCTTTTACCCACTCCCGACAATCATCCCTCTCTTTTACCCGCTCCCGACAATCATCCCTCTCTTTTACCCGCTCCCGACAATCATCCCTCTCTTTTACCCGCTCCCGACAATCATCCCTCTCTTTTACCCGCTCCCGACAATCATCCCTCTTTTACCCACTCCCGACAATCATCCCTCTCTTTTACCCACTCCCGACAATCACCCCTCTCTTTTACCCACTCCCGACAATCATCCCTCTCTTTTACCCACTCCCGACAATCACCCCTCTCTTTTACCCGCTCCCGACAATCATCCCTCTCTTTTACCCACTCCCGACAATCATCCCTCTCTTTTACCCGCTCCCGACAATCATCCCTCTCTTTTACCCACTCCCGACAATCATCCCTCTCTTTTACCCGCTCCCGACAATCACCCCTCTCTTTTACCCGCTCCCGACAATCATCCCTCTCTTTTACCCACTCCCGACAATCATCCCTCTCTTTTACCCACTCCCGACAATCACCCCTCTCTTTTACCCGCTCCCGACAATCATCCCTCTCTTTTACCCGCTCCCGACTCTCTTAGAGTCTGTCTATACCGCTCTAGTCTCCCATCACCAATGACAACCCCACGCTCTACCCTTACATTTACTGTATTCTATTATAACTGTATTTAACCAGACAAGTCAGTTGAGAACCAGTTCCTATTTACAATGATGGCCTGGCCAGTGGCGAGACTAAAGCATCTCCCGTCACTCTGTCTGTGTGTGAGTATGTGGTGTGACTCTGTGGTCAGGTTATTAATGGAAGATGGTGTGTGAGAGATGATTCCTCATTAACCCCGGTGGCCAGTGCTCAGCCAGGGGTCAGCCAGCCCCGCTCTGGGAAAGGTCCCGTATTCAGACACATGAGCGCAAACAAATGATCTTTTAATTTGCTCCAATCACAGACCGGTGTAAGTGAACTGACAGTTCTCTCTCTCTTTACCTCTCTCTCGTTCTCTCTCCACCTCTCCACCCCACTTTTTCACCCTCTCTTTCTTTCTCCCCCTTCCTCTGTCTGTTCCAACCCTGTTTCTTTTTTTTCTGTCTCCTCTCTTCCTCTCTGCGTTGTCCATCTTCACCTGTCTGTCTATCTGTCTGAGCCACTGAGAGCAGGATAGCAGGGTGCTCAGTAGGGGTTGATGTGGTGTGTAATCAGCTAGGGTTCTCAGTGGGGACAGCACCCTCTAATTGGTCTCAACTCAAACACTCCCTGAGACACAAACTGATGATTGGGGTATTATGTGTGGTTTGCGTATTATCAGGGCCTTACATGCAACGGTCCCTGGACCTCACCCACAACCTCAGAAACACACTAAAAGACAGGATCTTCATCATCTCTGCTCTGCTCTCCCTGCTCTGTCTTCGTTTTGCCCCTATTAATCCTCCCAGAAATCGGAGCCAGAGTCATAGGAACTCTCCACGTTTGGCCATAATCTTTTAATGTGGCGTACTTTAAGCCTAAGTGAGCCCATTTGGAGTGACTGTGCGCAGACTAGGATTCTCCCTATCTGTTATCTGCACAAGTGTTACTAATGGTTTTATCAATTAGGCCTCGTCCAATAACTGCATGCCTGTGATCTCCTTTAAATACAACCAGTGCAGTGCTGATTTGTGTTGTTAATGAGTGTGTGGATGTGTGTCGGACTGTATGTAGTCTCACTCTCTCTCTCTTTCCCCCCTCTTTCCTCTCTCTCTTTCCTCTCTCTCTCTTTCCTCTCCCCCCCCCTTCTCTCTCTCTCTTTCCTCTCTCTTTCCTCTCTCTCTTTCCTCTCTCTCTTTCCTCTCCCCCCCTCTCTCTCTTTTTCACCTCTCTCTCTGACTCTCTCTTCTCTCTCTTTCCTGTAATGTCTGATGTGCTTCTTCAGAAGATCCTAATGCGATGTGTACCCTAGCTGAATATATGTTTGCTTCCTAAAATGAGAGAGTCAAGTCCAGGCTAGAGTGTCGTGTTCTAACGGATCACATCCTTCTGAGTGAAAAGCATCACACTTATCACACAGATATACCCCTCAGTCATTGCTCAAAATAGGAAATATTGATCACTGTATTTATTGTATGTGTGCTTTGCGTAAGTCTATATATATCAGCACTTTTATCACTTTCTTTCCCTTAACCTCTGTACTTACCCTAGTTTTAATTTTTTCCCTTCCCCTCTTTTCCTCCCTGTAGACTCCCCAGTGAAGAAATAAATAGTTTATTGTTGATTTGCTCTGTCTTCATGTAAATGATTTAACAGGGACAATTTTATTCCTGTGGGTCCTGACCTTGTCCCTCTCTCGCTCTCTCTTCCTATCTCTCTCGTCCTCGCTCGATCCCTCTCTTGCTCTCTTTTTCTCTCTCTCTCTCTCTCTCTCTCTCTCTCTCTCTCTCTCTCTCTCTCTCTCTCTCTCTCTCTCTCTCTCTCTATCCCTGCTGCATAGCCTCCTCCTGTAGGCTGGACACTCCGTCCTTGTGGCTCTCCCCCCTTCTCCACCTCCCCACCCCATCCTCCCCACTCTCCCCCTGCCCAGACCCTGTGTGTGTGATAAATTATTCGTGGGCATGCTCCGAGGGCCCAGGGCTGCTCATTCCTACACACAGAGGGGCCGCATTGATCCGGCCTGTGGTTCAACTTAATTGGAAACACAGTTATACCTACTAGCTAGAGACACACTCGAAAACATATACACACACACACTCACTCAGAACAAACACACACACATATGCATACGCACAAGTATACACAGCACCAGCAATATACTCCAGCATGCACACACAGATTCACACGAAACATCTTCCCCTATTAGCGGGCAAAAAATAAACACAGAACATTCGCTTGGAAATAGCTCTTACAGATATCAAACACTCACAGCTCCTATACTCGCCAGCATGCACACATGCACACACAGACACACACATAAACACACACGCGCACAGGCGCATGCCTGCACACACTCACCACGCGCGTACACACACACACACACACACACACACACACACACACACACACACACACACACACACACACACACACACACACACACACACACACAGAGATGCACGCACGCACACCCTACACCGTTAAACATGCATGCTATTCCTAACCAGCAGCAGTAAAGAGGAGTAACAGTACACAGTGGAGTAATAAGAAGGCCAGGGTTATTGATCTGCCCAGCACACTGACTATCATACAGCTAATAGATTACATCAGACGCATCAGAGCAGTCAAGTCAATGAGGGGTGATCCTATTAACTGGGGATTTGTAAATAGTTGTGTGTTTGCTCACTCAGACGTCTGCCCAGGGTTTGGGAGGGTCTGTGGGGCTTGGCAAGTGGACAGAGGGTGGCTGCTATGGGGGGTTTTGGGGCATATTTAGTAGTTCTGTCTCTGGCTGTCCTGGGTAAAATGCCAGGAGGTACTCTGAGCTTTCTGAGGCTGTTTCTGCTGTGGCCCAAACCCTGCTCATGCCTGTAGGGGGAAAACAGAGATGTGGTGCCAAAACAGAGAGAAGGAAAGAGAGAGAGAGGGAGAAAGAAAGAGGGAGAGAGAGAAAGAGAAAGAAAGAGGGAGCGAGAGGGAGAAAACAGACCCACAAATAGACAGAGAGAAATTAAATCAGGTTCCCAGCCAATAGTGTGTTTTTAAGAGCAAAATGCCCTTTTCCAAATAAATAGATCTGTGTCACTGTGTGCTAAGAGACAGAGAAACCCGCGCCAGGGTTCAATAATTCATTCCCGAGTCGAGGGTGTTGGAGAGGCGCTGATTGGGCTGATTTTTTTTATTCTGTTATGATACAAAGGAGGCCGTTTGAAGTAATTTGTCCCAGAGAGAGCAGCTTGGAATACCATACAGGCTTTGATTTAGCAAAGCAAATGTAATTTAGTTGGCTTTATGCAAACCAGTCGGGGCCGGGGGGGTGCTTCTCTGATTTCACCGGAGGGGTGGGGGGTGGGGGGAGTGCACGCTAACCGAATCACGCCACAGCACTGCCTATATTTACTACAGAACATACACACACACACACACTGTGAGCAACAGTTCAAAAGTACAAAGCCCAGCTCCCCACTCTGGATCCCTTTGAAATCAAAGCCTAAAATAATTGATTGTGCTGTGCTCTCCTTTAAAAAAAAAAAAAAAGGATATTTTCTATTATTAGTGGTATTACTCCTATGGTGTACCGTAGCACTCGCCGGTTGCACTTGCCGGTTGCCAGTTTTTTGTTTGTTTTGTTGTCTATTGTAAAGGAAAGCTTTTTGAAAGCATTTCCCCACCCCCCTGAATGAGACTGAAATGATATTTCCTGCCCATAGATGACGTCTTCCAGCACCATAAATGGGTGATGCATTACGGATGTTCTTGTATTCACCATGGCCTTGGGATTGTCATATGACTGTAAGTCGCTCTGGAGAAGAGTGTCTGTTAAAGGACATACATACACATGTAAAATGACAGTTGTATTGAGCCGGGTAGAATCTCGTTCCACAATTGAAACGCATGCGTCTTGTCTAAAATGGGACTTGTTCATTAAGCCGCTATTTTAAAACCCGAAAACACTGGGACGTTGTAGTTGGACATAGTACAGTTTAGCTACAAGCTGATCGTGTTACGTAAAGGACATCAACGTGTCACAGTATGTGAGCTTGACACGGCGGCGTGGCCACAACCGTATTAACTACCTTGAATCAATCTTTGTTGCGCTTTTGCGTAGCAAAACAGGACAGCTTCTCTTCTGGCTGTCGAAGCCGACACCGGTGCTATTTATAGTCCGAGAACTTTATGTTGGAAATGGGTGGTCGACACAGTTTTTACATTCCATGCAAGTCTATTTTCTTAGCCAGTAATAATGAGTGGATAAAGGGAGAAAACCCAATTTCCTTTATGTTTTTTATATCCTGAGAAGGGCTCTCCTTGACGACCCTTTGGTCTTTTGTTAGAGAAAACGGAGCTCATATCCTCCAGCTCTCTGTGCAGTTTAAAGGTCTTAATTGGATTCCATTAGTATATTGCTTGACATGACACTTGAGTCTGCTGTATTAGAATACCCTGCTCGGGATTAAAAGTATCCTCCATTCATTCTGTCCGCCAGCCCCTTTGTTAACGTCTCCAATATACTTTGTTGAATTCATAGTTTTCGACAAATTTATTAAGCTTGAAATGACTTAAACAGAGGATTTTACTTGTAGAGGACATGCAGTAATGGGCACAATGGCAGGCCCAAATCATGTGCACTTATTCATGTGTGTGTGTCCACTTTCTATGCTAAGCCAAATATACATGTGTTTCATACCAAATCGTGTATAGCCTACGTGTGTTTTTGTGTATGTTCAACTCCCTCTAGATTTCATCATAAGGGAATATCAGGAGTATCACAAAGGAATGAATGCTTATTGCTGTGGTTTGATGCAGTGTACAAATACACAAATAGTACGTTCATGTATTTGATGATATTCGTCTTTATCTTCCCAGTCCTGACTTGACATGGAGGGATGTGCAGCATCTGATCGCCATGACAGCCAAGGTCCCCGACCCCAAAGAGCCAGGATGGAGTATCAACGGAGCAGGGTACCACATCCACGACAGATACTAGTTCCACACACGGTGTAAGGGTTTTCTTCTGGTGAAAGAGAGGCGGACCAAAATGCAGCGTGGTGGTTATTCATGTTTTTAATAAAGACGACTATACATGAACAGACTAAACAAAACAAGAAAAGTGAAAACCTAAACAGTCCTATCTGGTGCAAACACAGAGACAGGAACAATCACCCACAAAACCCAACACAAAACAGGCTACCTAAATATGGTTCCCAATCAGAGACAATGACTAACACCTGCCTCTGATTGAGAACCATATCAGGCCAAACATAGAAATAGACAAACCAGACACACAACATAGAATGCCCACCCAGCTCACGTCCTGACCAACACAAAAACAAGGAAAACACATACGAACGATGGACAGAACGTGACACACGGTGTAAACACACCACACACATCATGTATACCACATATACTGTACTGTAGCCAGTGTTGGGATTAGTTACTTGGGGAAAGTAATGTATTACATATTACTCATTGAGTTTAACAAAAGTAACATGTTACTTAACAATATTACTTTTTGTGGAAATTCATGCATTATATTACTCATTATATTACTTTGTGTTACTTTCCTGATAGTTTGTTTGATTATCGGGGGGAGTAAGGCGAGCTACTTACTAACTCAGGTTTGATAACTGGTTTCTCTTTTCATCTGTGGCACTGCTTTCCTGTGCTACTCTGAAAGTGCTGCTTAATTATCCATATATGCTGTAAGCCAAAGATCTGTACAGATTTACTATCTTTTCAGTCAAAGTCTTTCTCTAGAGCCTCCAGTTCTGGTTATAGAGCGCACGAACATGGACCCATAGAGACGTATAGATGACACACTTGCCACTATCACAGAAGCAATCAATGGCAAAGAGCATAGGTTTATCCTCTATACGTTTTCATGGAGGTAGCTGTCATGACATTTCTCCAAACAGCCTTTCTCCGCTCGCTTGCGAGAACTAAATTAAGTTGAGATCGGATCATGGAAACGCGCCCAGTAGAGATAGGATTCTGAAAGTAACGCATGCATTAGTTGACAAAGTAACTGTAACAATATTACCCAATTTTTAAAAAGAACGCTACTTTACTCATACAAGTAATCTGATTACGTAACATGTTACTTTTGTAGCACATTACCCCCAAGCCTACAAACAGCGCACATACCATTGACATATCATGAACATGATTTGACGCACGCACACAGAAACACACAGACACATACGAACTAGGGACACATGTTACATACACCACACACCTATGGAAAACACACATGCTACAGCCAAACAGTCCCACAGACAACACCTGTACCCTACACAACACATCCTACACTAGAGACAACATATATATATATACCTCAGATACTACACAATGCTACTGATATTACACCCACATTGTAAAACAGACACCCGTTTATGACTTGGGAATAAATTATTTTGGCAGGGCAGAAGTAGCGTTGTTAGTGTCACCATTCATGTGTCTGACGGGTGTGTCTGAGCGTGTATAGATGCTGTGATTTACTGCACCGAGCAGGGCTCAGGAAAATGAAAGCCCTCTCTCCTAATGTGGGGCGGCAGGTAGCCTTAGTGGTTAGAGCGTTGGGCCAGTAACCGAAAGGTTGCAAGATTGAATCCCCGAGCTGACAAGATAAAAATCTGTCGTTCTGCCCCTGAACAAGGCAGTTAACCCACTATTCCTAGGCCGTCGTTGAAAATATGAACTGACCTGCCTAGTTTAAAAATTTTAAAAAAATTAAATGCAGAGTGAGTGAGGCTTTAAGCGGCAGGCTCCCTACAGATACAGTCATATAAATTATTTTACAACGCCTTTACAATGTCAGCCGGGCAATGGCATTGCAGTAATCAGTCTAGAGTTGTAATGTATTTTTGCTCTCTCTCTCTCTCTCTCTCTCTCTCTCTCTCGAAATCTCTCTCCCCCTTCTCCCCTCTGTTCTTATCTCAGTCACTCTCTCCCGTCATCTCCCCTCTGTTCTTATCTCAGTCACTCTCTCCCCCTTCTCCCCTCTGTTCTTATCTCAGTCACTCTCTCCCCCTTCTCCCCTCTGTTCTTATCCCAGTCACTCTCTCCCGTCATCTCCCCTCTGTTCTTATCTCAGTCACTCTCTCCCCTTCTCCCCTGTTCTTATCTCAGTCACTCTCTCCCCCTTCTCCCCTCTGTTCTTATCTCAGTCACTCTCTCCCGTCATCTCCCCTCTGTTCTTATCTCAGTCACTCTCTCCCCCTTCTCCCCTCTGTTCTTATCTCAGTCACTCTCTCCCCCTTCTCCCCTCTGTTCTTATCTCAGTCACTCTCTCCCGTCATCTCTGTACTTTATCTTTCCTTCTATCTGTCTTTTTTGTCTCCGCCTCGATACTGTTTCTCTCTCTCTCTCCTTCCTTTCTCTCTCTTTCTTTTGGTCTAATCCTCCTCTCGCTCTCTCTCTCTCTCCTTCCTTCCTCTCTCTTTCTTTTGGTCTAATCCTCCTCTCGCTCTCTCTCTCGGCGACATGTAGTAAAACAGATTATAACCCGCCTGTTTCTCTGAGAAGAATAGATTCATTAGATTATAATGATTCATCACATCACAATGCAGTTGTTGCTGAAATACATCAATTTGGGTGATGTGGCTGAGGACGGTAATGCCCTGATCATACTGTTGCTCTGTTCTCAGTAATTACAACTAATGGTTCATTGCGGGGATAAAGACCGTCGGAGCAGTGCATGGGTTTAGGGTCACTTAACATGGGTACAGTTGTTAGGAGATGGGGATAAAATACAACATATTTTAGGATTAGGCTAAGAGGAGATATCGTGTTGCAGTAGAAATTAGGGGAGAGTGTGATGATGCTGGCTATTGCCTCGTTCACGTAAACATGTTTCTCTACAGGTCAAGAACAGTTTTATTCTACGATGGTAAAGTATATGAAAGCTGATTGAAAAACATGGTTAACAAAGCAGAAACAACACCACAAATTCACACGACACATTAAAGATGGCAAATGTAGGAGTATTCCCAAAGAGGTTCAGGTGTAAGGAAGTCCGTTGGGTAGGGAGTGGGATCTGGGATGGGTTTTTCCCTCTGGTTCTCTGAGGATCGGGTTTACTTTTCAGGAACGATTGTCGAGGTTATAGCGGAGTTATAGCTGTGTCGGGAGGTGTATTTCTGTGCATGATATATGTGTATGTGTTGTGTACGAGTGGTGTTTGCGTAGTTTGTGGTTTAGTTTAACAAGGTAGGCTAAAGGTTTCATTGGGGACATGTGTGTACTGTATTGAGGACAGATGGCTGTTGTGATAGGAGCAACTGCATGGTGTTACGTGTAAATGAGTGAAGAGGTGTGGAGTCAGGCGCAGAGAGCAAAGGATGTGGGAAAAACAACACGCTTTAATGTCCTGGAAACATCACATGTACAAAAGTGGAAACACAAATGAACAGAAATATAAACGGACAGCGTGAAACCCAAATGCCAACCAAAATACACTCAAACAAAGAAACAGGAGAACAAGCCCGCACGAAACAGAAGCGGACTGAACAGACTATATATAACCCTATCCTAACAACCAAACAAGAAACAGGTGCTACCAATTAGACAGAACTAAACAAACACAGAACAACGGATCGGCGATAGCTAGTAGACCGGCGACGACGACCGCCGAGCGCCACCCGAACAAGAAGGGGAGTCACCTTCGGTAATATTCGTGACACATGGCTTCTAGGGCTGCAATAGAATAGTTGTTTCACAGGAGGTTGATGTAGAGGAGAAAGGGGGGCGAGTGTATACCCAGAATTCCATCTGCGTGACCTCCATATAGACTACGGAGCTTTAGAAACACTGATGTCGTAGACCGACCCCCAGCTCCCATCGCCACGGCGACAATAAACATGTCAGCCGCCACACGCCAGCGCAATCTGCCATCAGATTTACTGTGCGTGAAATATGCCAGCTCTTTTATTGGTCTAAAGGCTTGTCACTCATCATTTATTGTCTGTTGCTAGGCCTGCTGGGATGTCAGTGAGTTGCCTGCCCCCTCTGGAGCAAGAGAGAGAAAGCGAGAGAGAGAGGGAGGGAGAGAGGAAGCGGAAAAGGAGGCGCAGAGTGAGCGAGGCAGAAGGAGAGAGAAGGGGGCAGAGATTGGAAGAAGGGAGGGGGAAGAAATAGAGAGAGTGATGGAGCTGGAGAAAAAGAGCAAAAAATAACATGCATCCATCCTATTTCATTGTGAAATGGGTTTATCATGTTGACAGAGTAACAGTGTCAGTGCAAGCCCAGGTCCATACAAATGAAGCAGCTCTGGCACCCCCTCATACAGCTTTGTATTCCTTTGAACACTGACACCTATTGATCATGTAGTTGACAGTGGAAAAATGTATCTCTGGTTAGTATCTTCACTTGAAGTGTCTGACCCAGAAATAGCAAGTCGGGGTGTGTCAGCACTTGGGGAAGATATAGTCCAAAGCACTGCAAGTCCAAACAGGCTTCATTTCCTTTAATCTCTGGATAGAATAGGTGAAACTATTGTAATTACACCGTGGAAGATTGGACGGAAAATAATTGAGAGAAAAGATCAAAGAAATGGTGCCGTCCCTGCAAAGACAAAGTGAATATCAAGGAGAATGAAAAGCGAAATGGTATTAAAAAATTTAAAAAGAAAGAAAAAAATGAGAAGATTCCAATCCCCCTTTTTGAAAAATGATGCTCCGCTCATGGAGAACTATTAGAATGTTTACATTTGCGGCATTTTGTTCCATATCAAAATAATTAATTGCCTCCGTTTTCAAATTAAAAGTACATTACAATGCAATTAAGGATGCAAATGAGTCTAGGCCTGTCGCATACAGCCAGAGAAAGTGAGAGACGGAAATAGAGAGAGAATGTGGTGATGCATGAGAGTTGGTGTGCATTTTTGTGTATTAGTAGTAATGTATCTTTGTGTGTGTCCATGTGTGTGTCCATGTGTGTGTCCATATGTGTGCATTTGTTTGTGTGTGCATTTTTATGTGCGTGTGTGTTTACGTGTGTGCGTGCATTTTCTGTGTGTGTGTGTGTGTGTGTGTGTGTGTGTGTGTGTGTGTGTGTGTGTGTGTGCATTTGTGTTGTATGCTAATGCATGCATTTGTGTGTGTCTTTGAATGAAGAGGATCATGTTTGAATTGTGTCCTCTTAAACAACTACAGGGTAATCAGGTCACTCTTCCCATAGTAACTAATGGACCATAGGATGGTACATATCTCTTACACACACACTAAGATCCTCCTTGTTTTGTATCTTATAACTAGGCATACACATCAATACAAAACACACACAACACAGCACACCGCAAAACACCCCTCTCTGTCTTCCCTCCCTCCCTCGGGCTGTGACCTCCAAGCCAGCGTTTCATGAAAGATTTCTCCATCCCTGCCGAACTGTGGACCGTAAAACATCATTTTGCCATAACGTTCCCTCTTTGGAGAGAAAACAGATATAAAAGTATATAGCGTGTGGTTTACTGCGGCCCCTTCACCCATCCTGGCAGAGGCACCGGCTGATGGATGCTCCACATCGCCCGCCTTTTAATTGCTCGTAAATTTTTGATCCAGGGGAAACGCCACGTTCTCCTTGTCCCCTCGGCGACATGGGTGACAGAGCAGCTGGAGGGGGACAGGGTGAGGGACTGGGAGGTGTGTGTGTGTGTGGGGGGGGGGCTATAAAAGACCCTGACACAGACAGAAGAACCATGGAGACAACAGAACAGGAATATCTAGGATAGAGGACAGGATGCAGACGATAGAAACAACGTTTGAACATGAGAATAAAAAGTTCAAGCTGTGTCTTATATGTTGATTTATTGACAGGTACTTTGAGTATCAAGTCTCATTTAATTCAATCTGAGAATAATGTTTCATTGTGTGTGTGGGTTGGTCTGGGCCTGTATTGCAAGGAGCTTGTGTACAACTGACACTCATGTCATTTGGACACACTTTTAAGGGGGTTACGGGCTGGAAGCTTGCCTTACCACAAAATAAAACAGATTTTCTTGCTGTAGCTTGGTTATTTTGAAACGAAACTCCTGATGTTTGCGCAAATTGCCTGCCTCAGAAACCTAAAAGAATTATACGAGAAGCTTGGTTGAAAACTAAACACGGAGAGTTCTTTAAGCACTGAAATATAGTCTGCTAAATTTGCATACTCACAGGCCGTTGTGGTAAAGTAGTCCTTTAAGTGCCTTTACAGTGTTGACAGTAATGGATGAAAGTGAGCAGTTTGATAAATGACTCATCAGAATTCACATCTCTGTGACTGGTGGGTCCCCGAGTGGAACGGATGTGCATATGGTCTTGTTTTGTTGTGAATTATGTTGAGGTGATTATACAGATACAGTACATCCAGAAGTATTTAGGTTTGCTTGACCATTTCCTGTAGTGTAAAGAAAAACATGCGGTATAGATATAATTGTGAGTGGGGGGTAATCAGAGGTAAAAGTGATTATTAAAACGTTCTATAGAAGGGGAGTATCTAAATCAATGACAAATAGGAAATGTGAAGCTTTAATGTGAAATCATGCAAATATCTATACAATTACATCACAATTTGGAACAATTTGAAATGATCAGGTCTAATGGTTTTTGATACACCTTGTGTGTATTGGCTCAATGTAAATGTATGCCACCTCATCACTGTGCTAGTACAGTTTACTATGGATAGAGACTGCATATGAGATTTCCGGGGACTCCTCTGTACCAGACTAGCTTGTTCTTTGAAGGAAACTAAATTAAATTCTCTCTCACCTCCCTCCCTCGCTCCCCACTCCCTGTTCTCTGTTCTGCTCTCTGTCCTCCCTGCTGTCCGGGCCTGCTGTGTGAGTGTTCTTGGCCAGTCTCATTAGTTAGTGTTCCACTAGGTGGGTCTGTCTATAGTGATCTCTCCTCACATTGATTCTGATCCCTCTACACCCAGCAGCAGCCCTGGATGGCCAACACACACATTGATATTCCACGGGTCACTGTCTAGGGCCAGGGGTTAGAGGTCAGAGGGCACTCTGTATGGCTCACGCTCATCTTTTCAGGCTCATCAATGTTTAGGAGCAAGTACAGGGGAGGGGGACGATTGAATCACACACACATACTAACAAAAACACACATACTGTACATACCGTGGGTTGGAACCGATGTAGGGAATAGAACCAAAAGCCGGAAAATAACAGCATTTTTCGAGGAATGGAGACAGATCTGGAAAATGAAAGTGATCTCTAGTGGACCATATTTTAATATATTCCTAATATCTACGATATAATTATGTAATTCAGGGAAGTTCTGGTGCTAGTAAAAGCCTAATCACATGTCATGTCATGATGTTCGATGCTTCAGGCCAAGCCCCCTACATGTCCACCCCACTCTCTCGCTCTCTACCCACCTGTGAAATTTCAGTTGTATATCATTTAGGTTTCAACCCCATATACATACACACCTGCATGGACGCACACACATACTGTACACACACTTCCACTCGACCGATACACAATGGCCAGGGCTTGTTCTGCTGGCCACAGAGGGAGAGAGATGGGTTACCATGATCAACCTCGCCAGCATCACCCCCAATTACTCATTCTCTTAAAGGCCTATTAAAACATAATTGCCCAGCGATTTACATCCAAGTTAATGTGGCCCTGGATAATGTATTATTTTCCATAAGCCTTTTTCTTTTGTGTTGAAAAGGAGAGAGAGACTGTAATTTCCTGAGTCATGAGGAAAAGGCATGTTGGCAGCCGAGTGTAATTGTTTAAAGCCCCTCGCAGACACCTTCCAGTCGCCCCTTTTAATCCTCGTTATCGCTCTCATTAGCCTGAGGTCAAAGGTCACCCAGCGCCCCAGAAACACAAACACAGGCACCGTGGAGGGGCGGGAGAGTGGGGTCCTTCTCCTATCTGTACACTCTACTGCGGCTCCACCGAGGATGCATCTCCCACCCCTGCTTAGGGCTTAGGATGTGTGTTGGAGGCTAGTTGAGCCACCTCACCTCTGCTTGTTGTCTGTCTGCAGGAATCAGGACCTTGTTTTCCCCCCAGTGTCCCTCTCTAATTGAAGCTAATAATGATCAATTTAAGTAATTAAGTGCTTTGCCTGCTTGGATGAGGGCTGACTGGTGAATGCATTTGCAGAGCAGGGCTGCACTTGTCTACCTTCCCTGCTGCTACCGGTGGGGCTGTGGATGGAGGATGGAGCTGAGGGTAGGGTTGGAGGTTCCAGGGTCACGTCAATAAGCAGGCTCCCTGCAGCTCCTCTGGCTTACATGCACTGCTTGGCCAGGACTCAGCACACACACGCATGTACACACACACGCACACACAAATATACACACATATAGCTATCCATCTCATGGTGCATGCAGTCAGCTGGGGTGTTGGTGGGAATCTGTTTCATTAGTGCTGCTTCTTTCATCGCCCTGACTGGATCTAGGGATGAGCTGGGGATATCCCATTTATTCACTGGCCCCCACGTCCCTCTCCATATGGCCCCGGAACCTGCCTCTCCCTCCCTGGTCCCGTGTTAGTGGAAAGCAATTGTGTGGAATGTGTAAGAATTAAGTGTCCCATCATTCAGAGTAGACATGCAATTAGAGGAGCTTGAACCAGTTTCCAGCAGACAAGCTCCGAATCCTGTCACTATAACTCACACCCAGCTCTTTCTTCCCTGGTTCTCAGGGAGTGGCACACGCACCCACGTGTACGTGGGTACACACGCAAACATGCACGCGTGCACATATGCACGGACACACACACAAAACACACGCACACTGACACACACAGTGGATGTAAACGGAAACTTTAGCGCCCATATTCGCATGCTAAAAGCACACCCACAAGGACATGCAGAAGCCTCCCTTACTGCACTATTGCATTCAAGCATAATGCAGTTCTAGCTGTGTGATAAGAGACGACACATACCTACTGCTGTGGGTGCACACCATTTCTGTTTGCTCACATGGGTATGATGCACCCCTTGCCATTCTTCAGTCAGCTCTTCCATCTCTAGTCTAATACCTCTAAGCTATTGAGCTAACCAGGAATGGCCTCTGCTGTATGCTATACGTCCTAGACACATTTTTTTGCTCAGAATTTCATCGCTGTCGTCGAGCAACTAAGTACAAAATAGTGAATTGCAGACATAGGGAGATAATTGCCGTTCACGCAAAAATTTTGGCAAGCGCCTTTCCCACGAGACCCTGATGAAATGGTGCTTCAGCCCCCCGAAACTGTCATTCTTAATGAAATGGTAATTACTAACACAGCCGAACAGCTGAGGGGCCCGCCAAGCTCAGCTAGCAGGACAAACTGGCTACACAAACCAGGAGAGACTACAGACACGGAGATAGAAAGATTAGGGGGAGACAACAGAGAAGAGAAGAGAAGAGAAGAGAAGAGAAGAGAAGAGAAGAGAAGAGAGAAGAGAAGAGAAAGATACGAGAGATGTGGAGAGAGAGCCCATGAGGAAAACCGAGGGAGAGAAAAAATACAGACACAGACAGAAATACGGAGGAGGAGAGAGAAACAGAGAAAGAGAAAGATACCGATGGAGAGAGAGAGCCCAGGGAGGAAAACGGAGAGTGTAGAACAAGAGAAAGGCAGATACAGATACACAAGAGAGGGAAGGCAAAACATAGCTTGTTTAAGAGTTGTGTTGTAATTGTGAAACTGCAACACACCCTGTACTGTAGATTGGGGGGTGTCTCCACAGTAGCGTTACTCATTAATAAGCCTGGCTGTTTTCGGAGTGTGGCTGTCGTTGCGAGGGAGGGGAGCGTTTGTTAAAAGGGGCCACGCAGCCCCGATAATTGATTGCTTTGTAAGTGAACGTGCCTTTAACCTTTGGGAGGTCAGGCCCGGTCAGATGCCATCAGTCCCGGGGGTTTGAACCGCCTGCAGCCATTTGTCTTGTGCCGCTCCATTGTCTGTGGAGCCGATTTGTCGAGCGTGAGATGCTTTAGGTGTTTAGATTACAGGCGGAGTGGGAGAAGAAGAAAAAAAGTGCCACCCCAAACAAAGGGCTCTGCTGGGATCTCCCACTGATCTGCGCGGGCAGGGAGCCAACAACCCAGGGTGCTGAAACTGAAGGGGCCCTGCCTGAAACAGAGCCACATACAACCACAATGGAGGCTGAAGCACACAGCCCAGTGTGGGCCTTGAAACCCAGCCAGCACGAAGCCTGAATGGGAGCCAATGTGAGGTTTGAACCGCTGCCAGAATGGTGACATGAGATAGAGCCAGAATGGTGCCTTGAGACTGAGCTAGAATGGCAATTTGAGACTGCAGGCTTTGGATGTTGCTGCTCTTTTACACAGGGAAACTGGGGTCCCGGGTTGGAGCGGTGAATACTGGAGGCCTTTAAACCACCCTGCTAACCTCCCAGGTATTTAGAGCTGTCATTCATCATGGCTGTAGAGGCAGGCTGCACTGAGGTGATTTATCATAAAGATTATCAGGGCCTCTGGCCATCGCGTCACTCACACACCGACATACACACACACACACATACACACACGCAGGCAAGCAGCCCACCTATAGGACACCACACAGACAAGGTCACACGCACTGCTACACTCTGACTGGTGTCTCTACGATTTATAGATACCGCCACAACTCAGCGTGGTCTATAAAATCCAGATGAATATGGAGAATCCATGGTCTCAGGGCAGAGTCTGAGCTCTCCCTTGACGACTTGTAAAACCGGCCCAGAGGCGGCTCTACCCTGCTAACTCTCATGGCCAGCCTGATAGATGTATTAATTATGGACACCTTTTTCTTCTTGCTTTTTTGTACATCTTCTCCAAGCCAATTACGCTGAGCCTCTGAACTGTATGTGTTTTGCTACAGAGAGGCAAGGTAATTAAAGATATGGTTCATTCAATCCCACTTTTAATAGAACGATCGTTTAATGTAATAATATATGAGTGGATCCAAAATAATATAATTTCCAATGAATGAAAGAATCTATATGTGTAATTGTTACTTAATTAGTGAGGGAGACAGGAAGGAGAAGTCCTGTGTGTGCGTGTGCGCATGCATGGGTGCTCATGCATGGGTGCGCGCATGCATGGGTGCTCATGCATGGGTGCGCGTATGGATGCTTGTGCATGTGTATATGTGCATCGTGTGTGATATGCTGGCTTTCTTGTTGATTAGGAGGCTTAATGAGCAGCAGGAGTATGAGAATGGGGGCCAGTGTGGTGATGTGATTTTGACCTCTGACCCTGATTCCTGATTGGGTGTTTATATTGAATTAGACGGTGTTGGATAAACACAGAGACGATCCAATTTCTATCCTTAATACAGTCAACTTCATCAGCTAGTCTTCTTTCTTCACATTGGATGTGACTGAATTTAAATGTGGCTTCTGACCTAAGAAATATATGTTCTTGCTTGTGTACCCAAAGTATTTGATTGATGGGTCAGTAAATAAAGTGGGCTGAGTAAGGGAAGGGAAAGGGGATACCTAGTCAGTTGCACAACTGAATGCATTCAACCGAAATGTGTCTTCAGCCCAACCCCTCTGAATCTGTGTGTGTGTGTGTGTGTGTGTGTGTGTGTGTGTGTGTGTGTGTGTGTGTGTGTGTGTGTGTGTGTGTGTGTGTGTGTGTGTGTCACATCAACAGGGCTACAGTGGAGAGGGTCAAAAGTTTCACGTTCCTCTGAGTGCACATCACTGAGGATCTGAAATGGTCCCTCCACACCAACACCCTGGCGAAGAAGGTGCAACAGCTTCTCTTCAACCTCAGGAGGCTGAGGAAATTTGGCGTGGCCCCTAAGACTACAGATGCACCATTGAGAGCATTCTGTCGGGCTGTTTCACCACCTGGTACGGCAACTGCATCGCCCGCAACCACAGAGCTCTCCAGAGGGGGGTGCAGTCAGCCTAATGCATCCTTGGGGGCACACTGCCTGCCCTCCAGGTCATCTACAGCACCCGGTGTCACAGGCCAAAGAAATAATCAAGGCTCTCAGCCACTCGATCCACGGCCTGCTTACCCTGCTACCATCTAGCAGTTGGAGACAGTACAGGTGCATCAAATCTGGGACCGAAATAAATAAAAAAAACAGCTTCTCCAGACTGTTTAACAGCCATCACTAGCCGGCCCCACCCAGTACCCTGCCCTGCACCTTAGACCCTGTTGCTAGCCGGTTACCACCCGGTATCCTGCCCTGCACCTTAGACACTGTTGCTAGCCGGCTACCACCCGGTACCCTGCCCTGCACCTTAGACACTGTTGCTAGCCGGCTACCATCCGATACACAACCCTGCACCTTAGACACTGTTGCTAGCCAGCTACCACCCGGTACCCTGCCCTGCACCTTAGACCCTGTTGCTAGCCGGCTACCACCCGGTACCCTGCCCTGCACCTTAGACACTGTTGCTAGCCGGCTACCATCCGGTACCCTGCCCTGCACCTTAGACACTGTTGCTAGCCGGCTACCACCCGGTACCCTGCCCTGCACCTTAGACACTGTTGCTAGCCAGCTACCACCCGGTACCCTGCCCTGCACCTTAGACACTGTTGCTAGCCGGCTACCATCCGGTACCCTGCCCTGCACCTTAGACACTGTTGCTAGCCGGCTACCATCCGGTACCCTGCCCTGCACCTTAGACACTGTTGCTAGCCGGCTACCATCCGGTACCCTGCCCTGCACCTTAGACACTGTTGCTACCTGGCTACCATCCGGTACACAACCCTGCACCTTAGACACTGTTGCTAGCCAGCTACCACCCGGTACCCTGCCCTGCACCATAGACACTGTTGTTAGCCGGCTACCATCCGGTACACAACCCTGCACCTTAGACACTGTTGCTAGCCGGCTACCACCCGGTACACAACCCTGCACCTTAGACCCTGTTGCTAGCCGGCTACCACCCGGTACACAACCCTGCACCCTAGAGGCTGCTGCCCTATGTACATAGAGTCATTGAACACTGGTCACTTTAATCATGTTTACACATCGTATGTAGCTACTGCTGTACATACTGTTTGTATTTAAATACTGTAATCTCGATTTATCTCGTTCTAATATTTCTACTACCATACATATAGCGTTTTAGTTACACTGTTTATACACATTGCATATTTATTTATTTATATACTATAGCTCACTATAGACAAAGCTAACTCTAATATATCTACTGCTGTACATATCATTCTTAGTATATATTGTGTAAATATCGTGTGTATATATGTATAGATTGCATTTGGATTACTGTTACAGTGCTACTTCTGTTGTTGATTGGATGCGTTCCTACATTTCTTGATTTTGACATTTTATTTAAAACGTTAAATTGTTTTATTATTTGTGTACTTGTTTGACATTTTACTGCATTGTTAAAAGCTAGCAACATAAGTATTTTGCTGCACCCGCTATAACATCTGCTAAACTGTTTACACGACCAATAAACTTTGATTTGATTTTGATTTGTGTGTGACACACAGCTGTGCCCAGAGGGACAGGGGAAGTGGAGCGCTGCACTTCCTGCGGGAGGGGGGCTTTCTCTCGGCGGGGGTGTGCAGCAGGCGTGCGGACAGCGTCTACACCCCCACCCCACCCCCACAGCGCTGCGGGCGAGAGGAACCCCGTGCTCTCCACCCCCACTAATGTATAATTCATGCTAAGTAGCCATTTTTATGTTTTGCTAGAGGGAGAGAAAAATACAAGAAATTTCAAAATAAGGTTGCCAGTTTTTTTCCCCAATCCAGAGTTAATTTGCGATACCACACAATTAGTCGACACAGAATCTGAGGATATATGGCTGCCCTAGAGTTGCACCAGTAATAACCAAGGGAGCAAAATTCACCCAATAACTTTGTCCCGAGTGTTTCAAGTCCCTAAAAGTGCCTGATGGAGAGAGTTGCTAACAAGAGTATATGAATCTCTATATGGACTAATGAACCCCAAATGCCCCATGGCAACAAAAAAAAGTCCATATCAGACCAATGACTGTGGGTATCAGACACTTTAATAAACTAAAAAGGAGAGATTCAACTATGTTTGATGCTCATGTACTACACTATAGATGACAGATGTGTTCTAATCTATGGTATCAAGGACTAGTTACTTTGCTCAGCAACAAAAACAAACAAAAAACTCTTGGGACCTTGAACGGTATCTTCTGCCAAGTTTTTGGCACTATTCTCACTCACGAGGGCCCCAGCCTTCCGAGGGACCGGGGCTTGGTGTGCATCCAACAAAAGTGTCCCCCCAGAATTTCATCTTCAAACCCACTTTGAATTTGTGTTTGAATTAACACTCAGGCGACAAATCAAAATATGTTGAACGCTAATAATGAGGTCACCTGCTATTGATCCTTAAAATGTTCCTAGATAAGTCTCCTTGTGTAAAGGGATGTTTACACTGTTGTTTCTTTGAGTGATAGGCCCAGTGATGGACGGTCATTTTGCTGCCCTCTCTTTCTCTCTCTCTCTCTCTCTGAAGAGACTGTACCAGGGCCTGTGCCAAACCCATAATTTTCTCCTGCCAGATATTTCATTAAACTTTTAACTCTTTGCAAGGTAATTCACTTGACATTTCAGGAGAATGGTTTTAACACTACTTATTGTTGCCTCTGCAATTTACTGTCAGATGGACACTTGTCTAATACATCTCCAAAAGCCATTTAAAGGAAACCTAAAAGGAGTGTCAAATGCTGTGAAAACCATCAATATTTCAGTCCAATAAATTGTATTGTGTGTCTTACAATTAACATTTAAAACCAACAAAGGAGGAAAGTGTTTTATGGCAAGGCCTTGCGCTGTGTAGGTCCCAGTGGCACCGATTTAATTAAGACCTCTTGTCTTAATTACTTAATAAGCCTAATTAGTAACATTTCTGGAGAGAGGTATTTGGCTGTAAGTGAGATGAAAATCGGTGGAATTTCCATTTGTCCATTTGTTATTTCGTTTAAGTCCAAAGTTAATCAAATCAATGTATGTGTGTTGTACAGCTCGGGGAGATGTTTGATCACTGTGGGATTTGTCAGGACCTCCAATCCTGCATTAAACACATACTGCTGTGAATCATGATACATACGGATAAAAAAAACATAATAATCTAGGCTAATAGCTTGTAAAACCACAGAAAGAGTCTGTGCAGCAGTCGGATCAAGCCTATAATACTGCCGGTGTTTTGTCATTGTTACCTGCCATACATAGACAGATGTGTGGAGGAGAGGGGGTGAGAGGAGGGTGTGGAGTGGCGGCTCGCCGTGTCACTGCGGCGATAAGCAGGGGCCGAACCCACCAATCACATGGTCTGCCGCTGGCACATTCCTGGCCACTTAATTAGGGGTTGTTGGTACCACAGAAGGTGTCACCAACCTTTTCACTGGGAGAACAGATGGTGTCCTTTTTCTGAGGTCCTGCCAATGCCCCACTCTCCCGCGCTCCTGGGAAAATGACCTAACTCAAAGGCAGCTGCTTAGTCCAGCTTGAGTGATTCTTTAGTGACACTTCTATTGAGGACTTAGCAGTGCGTACCACTGCAGAGAGAGAGAGGGGGGGGGGGGACCAAGAGGACTGTATCCCTTACCAGTCATTAGTTCTGTGTTTTTACAATGTTGTGATATATGGAGTTATATTAGGCTTACAAATCCATGTTTCTTAGACACCGACTGCAGAAAGGAAGTGAGGGTCGGACCTCAAAAGTGCGTGACGAGTTCACATTCTGCGTGTGGAATCACCTCCCCCCACCACAACCAGATGGTGTGAATGTCAACAGAGAATGGTCCTGTCCTGGGTAGGACTGTCTGGGGAACAAAAAATGAAAGGGTTCCTCGACAGTTACAAAGAGGGGCCATGGAGAGACTGTGAGGGGAGAGGCCTGAGTCCTAATAGATAAAAAAAAGAACAGGAGAGTTGTGAGAGGGCAGAACTTGCCACTGGGGAGTGAAAGGAGATGCAGAGAATCTGAGGCTGCAGATTGGTCTGGAAGGGGGTCAGGGTTTTAACATGCCCCGTGCTGGGTGGACAGAAGATGGCCTGTCACTCATTCGTCAGCTTGACTCAGACTGGGGAACCAGAGGGGTTGAATAGAGCGTATGGGACCATACAGCGCAGGCAGAATCACAGGGTCACATGACTGTTTTGTTATTGGAGGCTGGGGATATCTAGTTTGCCTGCATATGGTATATCTGTTGATTTTTAGATACATTTTGCACTTTGTAAGTTTAGTTTTAATATTAGCTCTTGGGATTTTCTTTTTCATTCATACCCTTTCGTTTAAGACTTGTGAAAGAAATGCAAATGGTTATACAATAGGAATAATGTTTGTTTGTTTTGCTTTCTGATTAATAATTTATTTCAAGAAAGGTGAAAATACATGTATATAAAATTTGGCATAAGTGAAAATGTATGGTAGGAAAAACACATTTTACTCAGGTTTTATGTTATAGTCAGGTGATTCTTCCGATGCAGTGTATTATATCCCCCCTGTTAGCCGAGGGATCTCATCTGATGGCAGAGTGGGGAGTTTCACTGGAAATAGACTCAGCTCAGTTCAGCTGTAGCATTTTATTGGCGTGGCAGGACATAAACTATGTCAGTTTCATCATGTCCTATAGTGGGTAAACCTGTTTCCTACTGCTTTTTCTATCAGATATATGTCTGAACAGTTTTATGGTTGTGGAGTTGGGGCCAACCCTGATCGATCTATTGAAGCTTGGGATTTAATAGCTGCACAGCGCCCTGTTCAGGGCAATGGGGAGGAAGGTATATTTAATCACTAAACAGGAGAAAGGTGACAGGCCCCGGTCGCTAACACTTTCTGTTTTATGAGGGGGAGCAGAAGCACGGCTCACACAGTGACACACTGTGGTGTTAGGACACGATGGATGGAAGACAGGCCTACAATAGCACAATGGGTCTTTGCCATCAAATTTATTTTTTTTATCCTGAATTTGACTTGTCATACATCAAAGATTAAACCTGCTAGTTTAAGTTTAACTGTTTAAAAGTACTATTGTGTAAATATTGCCCACAGTATTGAAATGAACCCAAATGATCTTGTCCCAGACGACTACAGTCGCTCCCACTCTCTGGCGCTCGACGTCGCCAGTTTATTCATTATTACACACACCTGCCACCATCGTTACGCACACCTGCGCTTCATGAGACTCACCTGGACTCCATCACCTTCCTGATTACCTCCCCTATAACTGTCACTCCCTTTGGTTCTTTCATCAGGCGTTATTGACTCTGTTTCATGTCTGTACGCTGCTCATGTTTCTTGTTTTGTTCTATGTCCTGTTATTTATTTGAATTCACTCACTGTACTTGCTTCCTGATTCTTAGCGTACACGTTATAAAATAAAGCCTCACCAAAGGGAACCAACAGGGATTTTTTCTTTTTTTACTGTTGATGTCGGGTCCAAGTGCCGCTGCCGAAGTAACCGGGGATGCCTCAGCTGGCTCGTCAGGCTCCCATGCCTCAGCTGGCTCGTCAGGCTCCCATGCCTCAGCTGGCTCGTCAGGCTCCCATGCCTCAGCTGGCTCGTCAGGCTTCCATACCTCAGCTGGCTCGTCAGGCTCCCATGCCTCAGCTGGCTCGTCAGGCTCCCATGCCTCAGCTGGCTCGTCAGGCTCCCATGCCTCAGCTGGCTCGTCAGGCTCCCATGCCTCAGCTGGCTCGTCAGGCTTCCATACCTCAGCTGGCTCGTCAGGCTTCCATACCTCAGCTGGCTCGTCAGGCTTCCATACCTCAGCTGGCTCGTCAGGCTTCCATACCTCAGCTGGCTCGTCAGGCTCCCATGCCTCAGCTGGCTCGTCAGGCTTCCATACCTCAGCTGGCTCGTCAGGCTTCCATACCTCAGCTGGCTCGTCAGGCTTCCATACCTTAGCTGGCTCGTCAGGCTTCCATACCTCAGCCGGCTCGTCAGGCTCCGCATGCTCTGCCGGCTCGTCAGGCTTCCATACCTCAGCCGGCTCGTCAGGCTTCCATACCTCAGCCGGCTCGTCAGGCTCCGCATGCTCTGCCGGCTCGTCAGGCTCCCATGCCTCTGCCGGCTCTTCAGGCGCCCATGCCTCTGCCGGCTCGTCAGGCTCCCATGCCTCTGCCGGCTCGTCAGGCCCCCATGCCTCTGCCGGCTCGTCAGGCTCCCATGCCTTTGCCGGCTCGTCAGGCTCCCATGCCTTTGCCGGCTCGTCAGGCTCCCATTCCCCTTCTGGCTCGTCAGGCTCCCATGCCTCAGTAGAAACGACCGGCTCGCTCCTGGTCATCGGGACAGTCCCTCCGGTCAGCGTCCTGCGGCTGGAGCCGGGCGTGAGGGAGGGGGTACTATCACGTCTACTCCCCCTCTCCGGCACTCGACATTGGCAGTTTATTAATTATTACCCACACCTGCCACAATTGTTACGCGCGCCTGCGCTTCATGAGACTCACCTGGACTCCATCACCTTCCTGATTACCTCCCCTATAACTGTTACTCCCTTTGGTTCTTTCATCAGGCGTTATTGACTCTGTTTCATGTCTATACGCTGCTCGTGTTTCTTGTTTTGTTCTATGTCCTGTTATTTATTGAATTCACTCACTGTACTTGCTTCCTGATTCTTAGCGTACACGTTATAAAATAAAGCCTCACCAAAGGGAACCAACAGGGATTTTTTCTTTTTTTACTGTTGACGTCGGGTCCAAGTGCCGCTGCCGAAGTAACCGGGGATGCCTCAGCTGGCTCGTCAGGCTTCCATACCTCAGCTGGCTCGTCAGGCTTCCATACCTCAGCTGGCTCGTCAGGCTTCCATACCTCAGCTGGCTCGTCAGGCTTCCATACCTCAGCTGGCTCGTCAGGCTTCCATACCTCAGCCGGCTCGTCAGGCTCCGCATGCTCTGCCGGCTCGTCAGGCTTCCATACCTCAACTGGCTCGTCAGGCTCCGCATGCTCTGCCGGCTCGTCAGGCTCCCATGCCTCTGCCGGCTCTTCAGGCGCCCATGCCTCTGCCGGCTCGTCAGGCTCCCATGCCTCTGCCGGCTCGTCAGGCCCCCATGCCTCTGCCGGCTCGTCAGGCCCCCATGCCTCTGCCGGCTCGTCAGGCTCCCATGCCTTTGCCGGCTCGTCAGGCTCCCATTCCTCTTCTGGCTCGTCAGGCTCCCATGCCTCAGTAGAAACGACCGGCTCGCTCCTGGTCATCGGGACAGTCCCTCCGGTCAGCGTCCTGCGGCTGGAGCCGGGCGTCAGGGAGGGGGTACTATCACGTCTACTCCCCCTCTCCGGCACTCGACATTGGCAGTTTATTAATTATTACCCACACCTGCCACCATTGTTACGCGCGCCTGCGCTTCATGAGACTCACCTGGACTCCATCACCTTCCTGATTACCTCCCCTATAACTGTCACTCCCTTTGGTTCTTTCATCAGGCGTTATTGACTCTGTTTCATGTCTATATGCTGCTCGTGTTTCTTGTTTTATTCTATGTCCTGTTATTTATTGAATTCACTCACTGTACTTGCTTCCTGATTCTTAGCGTACACATTATAACAGTAGCATGATGAGTTGTGGCAGGTGATTCAGTGGCGGTGATAGTGTGGGATTAGATTCTGTCCATTGAGCCGGTTGTTGCTTTTTGGGGACACAGACGGGGTTCTGTGGTCCCCCCTCAGATAGATAGACAGAGCTGAGAGAGATGTGGGGGTAGAGAGAGAGAAAGATTATTAATTTATTAAATACTTAATATCTATTGCTTTGGCAACCGTAGCAACCATCAATTCATGCCAATAAAGCATTTATTGAATTGAGAGAGTGCAAGAGCGGGGAGATTGGGCAGCAAAAGGATGTCAGTCACTGGGCCTATCACTCAATGAACTGACGGAGCGCACATCCCTTTATACAAGGAGACATATCTAGGAAAATGTAAATGATCAATAGAAGGTGACTTTGCCTTTTGTCTCACTAATGAGACCTCCTCATAGAGAGAGAGAGGTCCTCTAACATTTTTGGCACTGGGAGCTTATAGAGCACCATTCACCTGTGCCCTGCCCTGCCATGCTCTCAGACCCCTCTTCCCCCTGCCACTGATGCCCCTTCACTTCCACTAAGCTCATGATGTGTCTAACGTTGACGCTGAGGGTGTACAGCGCCTTGCCCACCACCTACGCATATTAAAAGTCAGTAAGTCCTCCGGACCCCCCTGCCAGTCCTCATTCTCTCTTGTCTCTTGCAGTGACGGAAATGGTGGTGGAGAGAGGGAGGTAGAGAGAGAGAGAGAGAGAGGTAGAGAGAGAGAGGTAGAGCGGTAGAGAGGGGTAGAGGTAGAGAGAGAGAGAGGTAGAGAGAGAGAGAGAGGTAGAGAGAGAGGTAGAGAGAGAGAGAGAGGTAGAGAGAGAGAGAGAGAGAGGTAGAGAGAGAGAGAGAGGTAGAGAGAGAGAGAGAGAGGTAGAGAGAGAGAGAGAGAGAGAGAGGTAGAGAGAGAGGGGTAGAGAGAGCGAGGTAGAGAGAGAGAGGGGTAGAGAGAGAGAGAGGCCCGTCATCCAAACTAATGACTTTCACTTATTGCAGATTAATGATGGAGCGATGTTAATTACACTACGAGCTCTTTGTCACCCTCTGAGGTTACCACTGGGAATGTTGTGGGAGCGTTACGGCAGCATTCGGCCTAACAACCGTGATTATTACAGCCTTCGTCTCTGGGAGAGAGGGATGGAGAGTTGGAGGATAGAGGGAAAGAGGGGTGGAGAAGCAAGAGAGGGAAAGATGGATGGAGGAGAGACAGAGGCGGAGGGTTTGGTGTGAAGGCAGTCTGGGAGGATAGAGGGGCATAGGAAAGAGTGATAGATGGGCGGAGGACAGAGGTAAAGAGGAATAGAGGAGAGAGAGAGACACAGAGAGATAGAGGTGGGTGGGAATAAGGCAGAGCTGTTTAAGGGAAAGCCATTGTGTAGCGACCGCCTGATCGTGCCAGTAAAGAGTGAATAATGGGGCTTGATTACAGTCCATGAACGGCACATCGTTCAGAATCAATCGTCGAGCACAATTACAGGAGCGCCAACAGCAGCCCTCTCTCTCCCCGGACAGAATAGGAAGGGATTGTGTCAGAGGACAACATCATCCTCCTGAAAATGACTTGTTGCCTCCTCGTATGGAACCATTAGAGCAGGTGCACCCACACCCACGAGCATTTCCTTATGCACTTAGGACACACACACACCTTCTAAAAAAGCTTTCACAGTCACCTTAACATGCACATTCACACACCTCACACAACGCTGCATCAATTAAAGCACATTAGAATAAAATCTACTCTGACAAAGACTGAGTGGTGTCTGTACACATGGACACACAAAAGCAATATATAAGTGATATACCAGATGATACAGATGGTCCTTGTCTCAGGTATGGGTTTGGGGTTCTGGATGCAGGGTTGATGGTGCAGCAGGCCTTACAGTTCCAGGCTGTTGCCCCTCACAGGAAGTGCACACAGGAAGTCCCTCTTGACCCCATCAGGTGCTGTCACAATTCGATAGCATCAATTTAAAAACATATTGGTGCAGAGGAGGGGCAGGAAGGCTAAGAATTTATATATGGGACAAGATGTCTATACTTTATGATGTTTTCTGTACTTTGGGAAAACACAAATTAAAAGTAAAGAAATAGTAAAGAAAACAAAACGATTAAAAACAGCCAGGTGAGGTATCTGGCAGCAGGTTTGTGTGTTGTTGACATTTGATTGACAGCTGTGTGGATGGTTGTGATGGTGACTGTTTCTCTGAGGATCCTGCCCTCCGAGGGAGTGGTCAGTGTGAACATCCAATCAGCAGGCTGCTTGGGGACGGACACTGAGGTCAAGACGCTGGAGCATGTACAGGTCAGAAAGACAGGTTCAAATGTTATTACCAAGACACCACTTCCCCTAACTGTGTGTGTGTGTGTGTGTGTGTGTGTGTGTTTGTGTGTGTGTGTGTGTGTGTGTGTGTGTACGCGCACGCTTGCTTGCATGCGTTTGTGTCAGTATGTAAATTGAAAAGGTTTTGTTTTTTGGCTGCTTTCTCCTTTCAGAAAGCGTTGGTCAGGGCATCGCTGCAAGTGTGATTGATGGATGTGTTGCCATGGGAATGTGCTGTAAACAGGAGCAGGCTGTCAGTCTTTTAAAGCTCGGCAGCAGCTCACTCTGCAATGTGCCATTGTCACACCAGATGTGCTGTGTGAGATGAACGGGGGCGGGTGGGTGTACACTTCATCTGTTTATTTAAGTCATTCATCTAATACTAATACACCCCTACCTCTCTCTCTGTCTGTATCCTTCTCTCTCAAACATACACACACACAATTGTCCCTTTCTCTTTCTATCACATACTCTCCCTCGCTCTCATACTCAAGTACACACGCCAGGTGAAGGTGAGTCTCAGCAGTGTGTGTCGTGGTGACCTCTCCATAGCCTTCGGCTGCTGGCCTGAGGAACTGTACCCTGATGAGTGTTCAGTCCTGTGGGGAACATCCTCACGGCGTCTGGACACTCAAGGTTAGCTGCAGTCCTTTACCATGTTTACACCCACAGAGAACTTTAAATTCACCTCACACAGCAAATTCACGAGTGTACATTTAATGTCACGAATCCCGCTTCCTGAGTCTGTGTTTGCCTGTGTTTCTGTCCTGGAGTGTGTTTCCTTCAAAGGCTCTGACCTGACATCCATTCCCTGCCGGATCGTTAGCCATGAACAGTATGTTGTGCCATAGTATCAGCCTCAAGTTGGATAGAATTTGTTTTTTTGTTTATTTACGTATTGCTTGCCTTAAACTTACCTCCGTTTGTTCTGTCTTCAGTTACTCACCCGGATCATTTACCCCATTCCCGCCTGGTCGGAGGAGGATTCCGCTACCCCATTGGATCCACCTATTTTACTCCCATCAACTCACCACCGCTGCCCGCTACGCCACCTGGATATATCTACCCATTCACATTCACTTGTAAATAAATACTCAACTTCTTCCTACTCTCCTTGTCCTGGTCTGCTTCTGGGTTCGATTTTGAAAGAACGTGACATTTAACTCAGAAAGGGTTACATTCATCACTTCGACAGTGTTCATATAAATAATTTTAATCTAGTTAAATGAACACTTTTGAGACTAACCTCAGTTCACGCCAATGTCCCATGTTTGTGTGTGTGTGTGTGTGTGTGTGTGTGTGTGTGTGTGTGTGTGTGTGTGTGTGTGTGTGTGTGTGTGTGTGTGTGCATGTGTAGGTCAAATGGGAATCAGGCCTTGTAAACAGTTGGAGGTTTATATATAATTTTTTTAAAGCTGGCAAGAGGAAAGGGACCTCCCCCTCCCTACACACAGACAGACAGACAGACAGACAGACAGACACACACACACACACACACATACACACACACACACAGACAGACATACATACACACTCACGTCCTCCTGCAGATTTACTGTCCCCTTTGTGACCAATTACTCAGGCCCAACGCTGTGGAGACACAGAGAAGACAGCAGAGCGACACACAGGCTAGAGTCACAGTGCTCAACACGCATTAACACTGGGAGTTGACGATGCTCGGGTTCCGCCTCGACAACATCAGCTGAAATGGCAGAGTGCGAAATTCAAAATAAATTACTATAAATATTAAACTTTCATACATTCACATGTGCAAAACACCAAATTAAAGGTGTACTTCTTGTTAATCTAGCCATCATGTCAGATTTCCAAAAAGGCTTTACAGCGAAAGCACACCATGCAATTATGTTAGGTAGTCACAAAAAACATACAGCTATTTTCCAGCCAACCTTTGATGATCTTCATCAGATGGCACTCATAGGACTTCATGTGTCACGTTCGTCGTAACGAGAAGACCAAGGCGCAGCGTGATGAGAATACATTCCTCTTTATTAAACGAAGAATACTTAAACAAACTAACAAAACAATAAAACGAACATGAAGCTATAAACAATAGTGCTGACACAGGCAACTATACATAGACCATAACCCACAGATAAACCAAGGAATATGGCTACCTAAATATGGTTCCCAATCAGAGACAACGATAAACAGCTGCCTCTAATTGAGAACCAATCTAGGCAACCATAAACAAATAAACCCCTAGACAATACAAAAACTAAACACACCACCCTTGTCACACCCTGACGTGACATCATGTTACACAATACATGTATGTTTTGTTCGGTAAAGTTAATATTTATATCCAAAAATGTCAGTTTATATTGGCGCGTTATGTTCAGTAATGTTTTGCCTCGAAAACATCCAGGGGAATTTGCAGAGAGCCACATCAATTTACAGAAATACTCATCATAAACTTTGATGAAAGATGGAAGTGTTATGCATAGGATTAAAGATAAACTTCTCCTTAATGCAACCGCTGTGTCAGATTTTAAAAAAAAGCTTTATAGCAAAAGCACACCATGCACACCATGCAATAATCTGAGTACAGCGCCGAGCCACCAAAACAAGCCATGTTGTGGAGTCAGTAAAAGTCAGAAATAGCGTTATAAATATTCACTTACCTTTGATGATCTTCATCGGAATGCACTCCCAGGAATCCCAGTTCCACAATAAATGTTTGTTTTGTTCGATTAAGTTCATCTTTATGTCCAAATACATCCTTTTTGTTTGCGCGTTTAGTTCACCAATCCAAATGCACAAGGCGCGAGCACAGACGAAAAGTCAAAATTTGCATTGAAGTTTGTAGAAACATGTCAAACGATGTATATAATCAATCTTTAGGATGTTTTTATCATAAATCTTCAATCATGTTTCAACCGGACAATTCCTTTGTCTTTAGAAATGAAAGGGAACGGAGCTAGTGCTCACGGCCGCACGCGATCAACAACTCAAAGCTTTCAGCCAGACCCCTGGTTGAAACAGCTCTTATTCGCTCCCCTTTCACAGTAGAAGCCTGAAACATGTTCTAAAGACTGTTGACATCTAGTGGAAGCCTTAGGAAGTGCAATCTGACCACATTTACACTACTATATTGGATAGGCAATCACTTGAAAAACTACAAACCTCAGATTTCTCACTTCCTGGTTGGATTCTTATCCTCACAGACATCATTCAAACAGTTTTAGAAACTTCAGAGTGTTTTTTATCCAAATATACTAATAATATGCATATCTTAGCTTCTTGGCCTGAGTAGCAGTCAGTTTACTCTGGGCACACTTTTCATCCGAACGTGAAACTACTTCCCCTTAGCCCAAAGAGGATTTATTAACATACTGCTAATCAGCAAACACAGCACACAACACAACTCTTGCCCTTAATTTACAGCAGCTTACTGTAAATCAGCTGACAGACAACACATAATGTTTGTATGCATACACACATACACACACACCCTCAACACGCAAAAACGTACTGTAACTTAGCACACAAACAACACACACACACACATTTACAGTAAACATGAACACAAATATGAATACAACGCACACTTTGCATTAGACACTTGGCCACAGAGAGAGGGATGCCTTAAGACACAGACTAGGTGAGGATTTAACACAGCTATCTCCTGTATCAGTGTTTTACTCAAGGACAGTGGAGGGTGTGGAGGAGGCTGGAGGGGTGTTTCTGGCAGGACTGGAGATAGTCTTTATTGATTTGTCATGATGACAATTGTCAAAGAACATGGTGGTGAAAGAGCTAGATGGAATTGAAAGAGAAAAAGGAAAGCTCCGCGCCGTGACCTTCCAGCACGCTGAAGGATATCACCGCAGGGCAGTAAACGCTGTAAGACATGGTAGACTCTCTCTTTCTCTATGAGCTCACACTCTCTCTCTCCTCACTCTCTCCCTCCCTTTTTTTCTCATCGTTTCAGCACATTCTCTCTCTTTGAGCTCTCTTTTTCTGTCTCCACTCTCTATATACTCTACACTCTCTCTCTCTCTCTCTCTCTCTCTCTCTCTCTCTCTCTCTCTCTCACCCTCTCTCTCTCTCTCTCTCTCTCTCTCTCACCCTCTCTCTCTCACCCTCTCTCTCTCTCTCTCTCTCTCTTCCTCCTTTCTCTCAACCTGCACAACCTGTCTCTAACTCGCCTCTGTAATAGCCCAGAGGAGGCAGAGGAAGCTGGCTGGTTTGTTTACACTGGAGTGGGAACATTAGTGTACATGAATATATCCCTGCTCAGTAGAACACCGTTGCCCTTCTGCAGTGTGAAACTGAGGTAACGTCACATAGGAAATGAAAAGTACAGTATGACAATTTAGACCCAATTGCTTTGTTTAGTGTTGGTTTCTACAACAATAAAGACTAGTACCCATGCACACACACACACACACTGGCACATTGATATCGAACACATATACACACACAGACCGACAAACACACACACACCCCTGCTCAACCTCCTCTGGTTCACAACTGCCCCCTCTCTGCCCACTCAGCACACCACAGCCCCTGGTGCCCACACGGATGGCATGGTAGCATGGCATCATAGCACTATGGCTCGGCTTCAGAGTTTTTCGAGGAGAGGTCCCTATTCCCAGTCGACTGAATAGAGCTGGGATAGAGAACTAACTGCTAGAGTAATACAATAAGTGTATTTAGCCTACAACAGTGTGGCTGTCATGGCTGACAGATGATGTACAGTGCCTTCAGAAAGTGTGAAGACCCCTGGAATTTTTACACATTTTGTTATGTTACAGCCTTATTCTAATATTGATTTCCCTCATCAATCTACACACAAATCCCCATAATGACAAAGCAAAACAGGTTTATAGACATTTATTGATAAAAAAATGTTTTTTAATGTAAACTGAAATATAACATTCACATAAATATTCACACACTTTGCTCGGTACTTTGTTGAAGCACCTTTGCAGCGATTACAGCATTGAGTCTTGTTGGGTATGACACTACAAGCTTGGCACACCTGTATTTTGGGAGTTTCTCCCATTCTTCTCTGCAGATCCTCTCAAGCTCTGTCAGGTTGGATGGGGAGCGTTGCTGCACAGCTGTTTTCAAGTGTTAATCGGAATGGCCGATTAGTTAGGGCCGATTTCAAGTTTTCATTTTTGGGCACCGATCATGGCCGATTACATTGCACTCCACGAGGAGACTGCGTGGCAGGCTGCCTACCTGTTATACGAGTGCAGTAAGGAGCCACGGTAAGGTGCTAGCTAGCATTAAACATATCTTATATATTATATATATATATATATTATATTATATTATTATAAAACAATCAATCTTAACATAATCACTAGTTAACTACACATGGTTGATGATATTACTAGTTTATCTAGCTTGTCCTGCATTGCATATAATCAATGCGGTGCCTGTTAATTTATCATTGAATCACAAACTACTTCGCCAAACGGGTGATTTAACAAGTGCATTCACGAAAAAAGCACTGTCATTGCACCAATGTGTACCTAACCATAAACGTCAACACCTTTCTTAAAATCAATACACAAGTATATATTTTTAAACCTGCATATTTAGTTAATATTGCCTGCTAACATTAATTTATTTTAACTGGGGAAATTGTGTCACTTCTCTTGGGTTCTGTGCAACAGAGTCAGGGTATATGCAGCAGCTCGGGCCGCCTGGCTCGTTGCGAACTGTGTGAAGACTATTTCTTCATAACAAAGACAGCCAACTTGGCCAAACGGGGGATGATTTAACAAAGGCGTCTTTTCGAAAAAAGCACAATCGTTGCACGAATGTACCTAACCATAAACATCAATGCCTTTCTTAAAATCAATACACAGAAGTATATTTTTTTAACCCTGCATATATAGTTAAAAGAAATCCAGGTTAGCAGGCAATATTAAACTAGGGAAATTGTGTCACACCTCTTGCGTTCATTGCACGCAGAGTCAGGGTATGTGCAACAGTTTGGGCCGCCTGGCTCGTTGCAAACTAATTTTCCAGAATTTTACGTAATTATGACATAATATTGAAGGTTGTGCAATGTAACAGGAATATTTAGACTTATGGATGCCACCCGTTAGATAAAATACGGAACGGTTACGTATTTCACTGAAAGAATACACTTTTTGTTTTCGAAATGATCGTTTTTGGATTTTACCATATTAATGACCGAAGGCTCGTATTTCTGCGTGTTATTATGTTATAATTAAGTCTATGATTTGATATTTGATAGAGCAGTCTGACTGAGCGGTGGTGGGCACTAGCAGGCTTATAAGCATTCATTCAAACAGCACTTTCGTGCGTTTGCCAGCAGCTCTTCGGTGTGCTTCAAGCAATTGAGCTGTTTATGACTTCAAGCCTATCAACTCCCGAGATTAGGCTGGTATAACCGATGTGAAATGCCTAGCTAGTTACACTGTTACACTGGCAATACTAAAGTGCCTATAAGAACATCCAATAGTCAAAGGTTAATGAAATACAAATGGTATAGAGAGAAATAGTCCTATAATTCCTATAATAACTACAACCTAAAACTTCTTACCTGGGAATATTGAAGACTCGTGTTAAAAGGATCCACCAGCTTTCATATGTTCTCATGTTCTGAGCAAGGAACTTAAATGTTAGCTTTTTTACATGGCACATATTGCACTTTTACTTTCTTCTCCAACACTTTGTTTTTGCATTATTTAAACCAAATTGAACATGTTTCATCATTTATTTGCAAAATCATAATCGGTCGACCTCTACTCCAAAGATGTTTTATTGGGTTCAAGTGCAGGCTCTGGCTGGGCCACTCAAGGACGTTCAGAGACTTGTCCCGAAGCCACTCCTGCGTTGTCTTGGCTGTTTGCTTAAGGTCGTTGACCTGTTGGAAGGTGAACCTTTGCCTCAGCCTGAGGTCCTGAGCACTCTGGAGCAGGTTTTCATCTCCTAGTCCCTACCGCTGAAAAACATCCCCACAACATGACGCTGCCACCACCATGTTTCACCATAGGGATGGTGCCAGGTTTACTCCAGATGTGATTCTTGGTATTCAGGCCAAAGAGTTCAATCTTGGTTTCATCAGACCAGAAAATATCTCATGGTCTGAGAGCCCTTTAGGTGCCTTTTGGCAAACTCCAAGTGGGCTGTCATATGCCTTTTACTGAAGAGTGGCTTCTGTCAGAGTGACCATCAGGTTCTTGGTCACCTCTCTGACCAAGGCCCTTCTCGCCTGATTGCTCAGTATGGCCGGGCGGCCAGCTCTAGGAAGAGTCTTGGTGGTTCCAAACTTCTTTCATTTAAGAATGATGGAGGCCACTGTGTTTTTTGGGTTCTTAAATGTTGCAGAAATGTTTTGGTACCCTTCCCCAGATCTGTGCCTCGACACAATCCTGTCTCTGAGCTTTACGGACAATTCCTTCGACCACATGGCTTGGTTTTTGCTCAGACATGCACTGTCAACTGATATAGACAGGTGTGTGCCTTTCCAAATCATGTCCAATCAATTTAATTGTTTTATTTTATTTTATTTAACCTTAATTTAACTAGGCAATTTACCACAGGTGGACTTCAATCCAAATATATTTTTATTTTTATTTTTATAAATATGCAAAAATGCCTAAAAACCTGTTTTCGCTTTGTCATTATGAGGTATTGTGTGTAGATTGATGAGGAAAACAATACATTTCATCCGTTTTATAATAAGGCTGTAACGTAACAAAATGTGGAAAAAGTCAAAGGGTCTGAATACTTTCCGAAGGCTCTGTATATACTAATAATACTAATACAATCTCTGGTGGCACATCTGAATTCCCTCCTTCTATGCCCCCAAAAGAACCCAGATAATTCCTACATAAACACAAATGGCATACAAACAGTTATAAAGTAGATACATGTACTGCAAAATATATTCAAATACACATTCATTCTCACAAGCACACAAACACTCACTCTGGCCCAAGGTGGATTTCTAAAGGTGCATGCATTTGCATGCATTTGCATGTATAATTAGTTTGGGGAGATCAAGCGATCCAACCGCCCCTTTGTGATTATTTATTTTTCTTTTTTGGGGGAGCGGCCCTCCATGTGAATATCGCCACTGGCACCGCATCGCAGATGGTCGGGCTGAGGGCACCCTGTGGGCACAGGGTACCACTGAGTGTGTGTGTATATGTGCCCGCACTTGCGTGTGTATTTGTGTGTATGCATTTGTGGCGTGTGTGTGTGTGGGGGGGCTCCCAGCGTGCTGAGCGGCCACCGTGGCCCTGTTGTGGATGATTTATGCATTAGAGGGAGCAGAGAGAAGCTCGGGTTCAGCCAGAACCTCCAGTCTCACACACTGCTGGTCCCCCGTTGCTTTACATATGTAAGCCCAGCAAGACTTCTGCTGGCATCCTCCAAAGCACCCCCCTCCTCCCTCTCTCGCTCTCTCTCTCTCCCTCTATCTCTTTTACTCAATCACACACTTTCTCTGTGTATATATGTATATTTCTCTCCTTCTCTCTGTCTTACTCTTCCTCATTTTTCATACATTGTCTTTCACTCACACGCGGTTCTTCTTCTCTTGTCTTTTTAGTCTTTCCTACCTTGTCTTACTCTTCATCTCCAGCAATCAACTACTTCTTGGTCTATCTATCACTTATGATCTCTGATGCTTCATCTCTAATCTCCTTGTCTCTATGTACCCTATACCTCTCTACATCTTTGTAATCTCCCCCCACTCCGGCTGAGTTAAGTACAGGTAAATGGAATGTAATACCCGTTTTCAGCACTTTTCTCTCTATGCGTATTCGGACCTTGAACTTAAGCATGAGAATAGTGTGCTATTCACCTGCTATTCGTTTTGGGTGGAGATGGAATAAATGAAGGTGTGGCGGAGGTGTGTCTACAGACAGGCCTATTCTGACCTTGACTTAGTTCCCTAATATTCCAACACCTTTACGCACAAGGAGACCGTGAATAAGGTCTAGCCAATCTACCGGTTCCAAGTGGAAAGAGCATCTACTTGATTTTTTTCCGATAGAAATATCATCATTCTCCATGCACTGTAATTTACCATTTGAAAAGAGCTATTGATAAGAACTAGGTAAATATATATTACACTTGTTTTAAATATATTTTACCTTATAATCGCTGGAGATAAATGTGAAACCAGTCATTTGCAGCAAACGGAAGCATATCTACATATCAACTTCCCCACAGTAAAGTTTATGAAATGCTGCGCCAACATGCAGTTATCATGTTAAATATTAGCCACTATCAGTATCAACCTTCAGTAGGCCTAATAAGAACACATATTCAACTGCCAATTTACTGTTAGTTCTCTTTAGCTGGTATAGCCTACATTATCATTCCATTTAATGACATTGTTTAGTTTACCTGCATTTGCTTCCTCTGCACAAGCTGTCACAGACATGTGGTTGTTGCTGAGGATCATTAGTAGCAGTTGATAATATAAAAAAAGACATGTAAAATAATTTAATCTAATCGTTATGGAGCAAAGCACAGACCAAGCCATTACAGTTGGAACCCGACACAATGGTCAATGCTTGGCTGTGTCATCACACAGTTCCATGGTTACTGCAGGCAATAGACGAGGGTATAGCCTACTATTGTACACTATTCTCCCTATTATAATTCTATGTACACTAATCTTCCAACATTACCTTGGGTTAAAGAACGGAATGTGGCAATATTCAGAATTCATCAAACCACTGATTTCTTTCTTTCCTGCATTAAGGCTCGACAAACCTGTTTTTTTTATGATTCATAACTACTTTCCTAACCAAATATGCATATAGTTAGATGGCTTTCTTCATTGATGCCTCATATTCTGAATATATTCTATTAAGTCTGTCGACAAAACTCCAACTAAAAGGTACACCGTATTTAAAGGGATGGCTTAAGATACACATTTTGTTACGTTACAGCCTTATTCTTAAAAGAGATCAAGTTAATTGTTTTCCTCGGCAATCTACAAACAATACCCCATAATGACAAAGCAAAAACAGGGTTTTAGATATTTTTGCACATTTATTAAAAATAATAAACTGAAATACCTTATTCATATAAGTAATCAGACCCTTTGCTATGAGACTCGAAATTGAGCTCAGGTGCATCCTATTTCCATTGAACATCCTTGAGATGTTTCTACAACTTGATTGGAGTCCACTTGTGGTAAATTCAATTGATTGGACATGATTTGGAAAGGCACACACCTGCCTATATAAGGTCCCACAGTTGACAGTGCATGTCAGAGCAAAAAACAAGCCATGAGGTCGAAGGAATTGTCCATAGAGCTCCGAGACAGGATTGTGTCAAGGCACAGATGTGAGGAAGGGTACCAAAACATTTCTGCAGCATTGAAGGTCCCTAAGAACACAGAGGCCTCAATCGTTCTTAAAAGGAACACGTTTGGAACCACCAAGACTCTTAGAGCTGGCCGCCCGGCCAAACTGAGCAATCGGGGGAGAAGGGCCTCTTAGGGAGGTGACCAAGAACCCAATGGTCACTCTTACAGAGCTCCAGAGTTCCTCTGTGGAGATGGGAGAACCTTCCAGAAGGACAACCATCTCTACAGCATTCCACCAATCAGGCTTTTGTGGTAGAGTGGCCAGACGGAAGCCACTCCTCAGTAAAAGGCACAAGACAGCCCATGTGGAGTTTGACAAAAGGCACCTAAAGGACTCTCAGACCATGAGAAATAAGATTGGCCTGATGAAATCAAGATTGAACTCTTTGGCCTGAATGCCAAGCGTCACGTCTGGAGGAAAACTTGCACCATCCCTACGGTGAAGCATGGAGATGGCAGCATCATGCTGTGGGTATGTTTTTCAGCGGCAGGGACTGGGAGACTAGTCAGGATCAAGGGAAAGATGAATGGAGCAATGTACTGAGAGATCCTTGATGAAAACCTGCTCAGGACTGGGGTGGAGGTTTAACTTCCAACAGGACAACGACCCTAAGCACACAGCCAAGACAACGCAGGAGTGGCTTCGGGACAAGTCTCTGAATGTCCTTGAGTGGCCCAGCCAGAGCCTGGACTTGAACCCGATAAAACATCTCTGGAGAGACCTAAAAATAGCTATGCAGCACGAGAAAATCCAGCGGTTCAATAACATTTATTCAGCGTGGAAGGGAACCACGCTTGCAAAGCCCATTACGCACCCTCATGCGTAAGTCTGAATACCAACTACTGAGAAGTGCGTAGGAAAGGCGAGTGTAAGAAAGACGGAAATCTGGACCTAGGTGGCGCCTTTGTTTCTTATAATGTAGCTGTTTCTCACTCTGTTTTGTCTCAAAGTATTAGTTAATTATATTGCCTCTCACTTTCCTTTTTTTCTCTTACATTATACAACGTAACGTGCAATTTCACATATTTTTTAATATTTTTAATATACAAATACTAGTCCCATAACATTTGTACAGACAACAGGGGATTACGACGTTTGACATTTACAGCAAATCCAACAAAAAATCTATTGTTAGACACAGACAGACCAAACAAACAAACCAATCAGATATACTGATCATCACCTATAAATCATCAATCATAGTTCCATATCCATACGATCTATGATTGTGATGTTATAAATATGTTTTCGCATAAAGTCACACATAAAGTGCCCTGTCAGGGAAATAAAAGTGAATTGAATAGAATTTTATTTAATTAAAATTGAAACTCAATTGAATTGATTGGAATTTGGGTTTCCATTTCACCTGTGAGACTATTGGTGTCAGAAAGCGATCCGGCTCTACATTAGAGCATGGTCTCCTCTCTCTCCTCTCAGCCATGGACGGCCGGCTATCGACCCACCTGTGGCATCACACTGTTTGTTTACCAACAACAAATCAATGCTGCGCTCAGCTGGGGGCTGCTGGGAATGGTCTCTGTTCCCCTCGCATACTCACTCAACAAACACACACACACACCGTCAACACACAAAAACACGGCCAGTGTGGTCAATGCCACACAAATTGACTGGGCTATAATGTGTTGGACTGTCTGTGAGTGTTTGACTTATTGTTGCCTTAGGGCCTAGTACCTGACAATACATGTGTATCTTTACACACATTGACAGAGTGCTACGGTGAAGATAGGTCTATTAAGATTAGATTAAAGGAATTCTGTAAAGACATCAAACTAAATGCTGTAAAGAAATGCTTGTTTATATATAATGAACAAAAATATAAACACAACATGTAAAGTGTTGATCCCATGTTTCATGAGCCAAAATAAAAGATCCCCAAATTTTTACAAATGCACAAAAACCTTATTTCTCTAAAATGTTGCGCACAAATTTGTTTACATCCCTGTAAGTGAGTATTTCTTCTTTGCAAAGATAATCCATCCACCTGACAGGCGTGGCATATCAAGAAGCTGATTAAACAGCATAATCATTACACAGGTGCACCTTGTGCTAGGGATGATAAAAGGCCACTCTAAAATGTGAAAAACGAATTCTGATTGGCTGGGCCTGGCTCACCCAACTGGGTGGGTTGGGCCCCTGACCAGTCCTGTAAAATCCATAGATTAGGGCCTCATTTATTTATTTCAATTGGCTGATTTCCTTCAATGAACTGTAACTCAGTCAAATCTTTGAAATTGTTGCATGTTATATTTTTGTTCAGTATAAATTCTCTATTAACTAAGTGTTTCTATGTGTAAAGTGTTGATATTAGTTTGTGTATGTAACAGTCCTGTGTCCCGGACCCCCAGGTGACAGACAACAAGGGGACAGTGGGCCCCTGTGTGAGGGTTAGCTCAGAGGAGGCAGAGGGAGCCCTCCTTAGTGTCACACTTCTCCTCTACGGCACCTCCAACCCACACAGCAGCCTACACGGTACGAGGCATCCGTGTTTGTGTATGTGTGTGCGTCATTCTGTCTGCCTGTCCGTCCGTCCGTTTTTCTATTCTTGCGTCCGTCAGTCTGTCTGCTCTCTATCACCCATCATGAAAGTCTCTCTCTCCTCATACCAACTGTGAGTCCACTCCCATTTCCCCACTGCTGTACAGTGACTGTTGTGAAGTCAGTTCTACAGTACGTCTCTCTCCCTCTTATCCGTCTCTTCAACCTCTCCCCTCCCTCCTCCCCTCTGTGATAACTGCAGTCATTTCTCTTGGCCGCTGCGGCAGGTGGTGACCAGGGGAAGTCTGATGTGTAATTACTGAGTGACCCCGGCTGACCCCTGGAGCCCCCCTCCTCAGTGTGTATCAGCTCCCGGTGCCCTCACACACACATGCACACACACACACACACACACACACACACACACACACACACACACACACACACACACACACACACACACACATACAGTTGAAGTCGGAGGTTTACATACGCCTTAGCCAAATACATTTAAACTCTGTTTTTCACAATTCTTGACATTTAATCCTAGTAAACATTTCATGTCTTAGGTCAGTTAGGATCACCACTTTATTTTAAGAATGTGAAATGTCAGAATAGTAGTAGAGAGAATTATTTATTTCAGCTTTTATTTCTTTCATCACATTCCCAGTGGGTCAGAAGTTTACATACACTCAATTAGTATTTGGTAGCGTTGCCTTTAAATTGTTTATAACTTGGGTCAAACGTTTTGGGTAGCCTTCCACAATAAGTTGGGTGAATTTTGGCCCATTCCTCCTGACAGAGCTGGTGTAACTGAGTCAGGTGTGTAGGCCAGCTTGCTCGCACACGCTTTTTCAGTTCTGCCCATACATTCACAGGGTCCTTTGCTGTTGTTATGGGATTGATTTGCACTTTTCGCACCAAAGTACGTTCATCTCTAGGAGACAGAACGCGTCTCTTTCCTGAGCGGTATGATGGGTGCGTGGTCCCATGGTGTTTATACTTGCGTACTATTATAAGTGAAATAATCTGTCTGTAAACAATTGTTGGGAAAATGACTTGTGTCATGCACAAAGGAGATGTCCTATCTGACTTGCCAAACTATAGTTTCTTAACAAGAAATTTGTGGTGGTTGAAAAACGAGTTTTAATGACTCCAACCCAAGTGTATGTAAACTTCCAACTTCAACTGTACACACACACACACACAGACACACACACATACAGAATACAGACAAACACACATACACACGCACACACACATACAGGCACACATTCACACATACACACACACCAGGCCGTTCAGGCCAGGGGCCGTGTTTAAGAGGTAGGAGCTGGTGTTGTGACAGAGACACGTAAGCCGTTTCATAGACCACCACTTCTTTTGTTCCCACTCTCTCTCTTCCTCCCTCCCTCCTCACTCTCTATCCATCTCTTCATTCCTGGATCTAGCTGTAGTTCATGCTGTTAGTCCATCTGCTGTCCGTGTGAAGACACACTTTGAACTAGGAACGCAAACACAACAAGCTCTCAGTCTCACTGCATAATTAGACATTTATCCATGTTTCTCAAAACGTCAAATTTCGAAGTTGCTCCAAACGTCAAATTTAGATGGTCAAGGTTTTTGGATAGGGTTAAAACATTACGTTTAGGCAGTCATTCCGAATGGCTATGGTAAGGGTTAAGGTTTGGGATAAGTTTAAAACAAAACAATTCAAAACGAGTGACAGGCAATGGGATCAAACACGCAACCTTCCAATCCAGTCATGGGATTATGCCCATCTGCTACCCTCATTCACAATAGCCTTGCAAAACCCAAGCCTCTTTGATGATAACAGCGCTCACTGTTGCACCTAGTGGCTGATTTGGAAGGTATTTCCTGACGTCCCCGGGACATGAATAGACCTCCAATTTCGAAGTCACTCTTGAGCGATCTGCCTGCGCAAACACTTGCAGACTGAAAACATACTTTTATGAACACATACACAAAAACACATTCACACACACACACACATCCACACACACGCACACAAACACACAAAAGCACAGATACTCACAAAATACACACACATCTCTATCCAGTTCCATCACCAATGATATCATAGAGTTGTACATTTGCACTGAATTTGAGGGCTTTCCAAGTGTGACTCGAATCTGCAACCCTGTGCCTGTCAGTCCAACAGCTAACCTCTTGATGAGATTGCTGGTGTTAAAGACGCTACAATAGACCATCATTACAGCCATCATTAGGTATAGTTAACTATTAGTCAATGCCACTCAATACAGTCATACTTCGTGTGAGTGTGTGTGTGTGTGTTCCCTCTGTACAGTATGCTGCTGTGTTAAGACAACAGGTATGTTGCTGCATACTTCCATGTGTAGGATGAAACCAGCTAGATGCTGTCTTTGTGATTTTGCTGTCTGGGTGTTTCTGCTTGTGTTTCACTCTCACTGCGTGCTTGTTGTGTGTTGTAAGGGAAAGTAAATTGCTGTGATTATGTGGCAGTAATTGAACAGGGACGGTGTGTTTAATTGAGTTGTTTGTCCCTGATGTTCCTCTATAGTAGCAGCTCTGCGCTAGTGACAAGTGTGCTGTGTGTGTGTGTGTGTGTGTGTGTGTGTGTGTGTGTGTGTGTGTGTGTGTGTGTGTGTGTGTGTGTGTGTGTGTGTGTGTGTGTGTGTGTGTGTGTGTGGGAGATGCTTTACTGTTTGTTGGTTTACTGCATTTTTAAGCCATTTAAATATGTTTGTGTTGTTCTTTAGCTTTTTGTACAATAGGCTACTGTATGTGTTTTGTTGTGTCTGTAAGGCTTTAGGCCGTTATGTTATCCTTGGTTGGGTGTGAGTGTTTGTGTACGTGCATGTGCACGTGCACAAACGTGTGCTTATGCGCCCGTGCATACACATGCATGTGTGTGTATTTGTATAGGCACTGGCTCTCTATCTGATATGCCTCCTGGGTTCTCTCACCCAAATCAAATGGTAGGAAACATCAATTTCACCACTCTCCCCTCTCTTCTTATCTACTCCTCCCCTGTCTCTCAAGGCTCTTCTATCCTTCTCCCCCTCCTCCTCTTCTAGTCTACCTTCCTCTTCTCCTCCCCACCAGCTCCTCTCCTCCTCCTCCTCCTCCTGTCTCTGTCTCTCTTCTCCTCCTCCCCCTCTCCTCTCCCTGCTCTCTCTGTGGAGGTGTGATTACCCTCCTCCCCTGAACAGTGGTGATCTGAGCATCCGTATGTGTGTCTGTCTGTCTGCATGCGTGCGTGCTTGTGTGTGCGCGTTTGTGTGAATGCGTGCGTGCGTGTGTGTGTGTGTGTGTGTGAGCAATGGTGATCTGAGCATCCTGGCGCTGGGCATTGTGCAGAGCGATTCATGGGCCACGTCTCCAGATGAATGCCTCCATTCACAATTACACCCTCTCCATTAGACGCTGCCTCCACTGTGTCGGAACGCCTTGTTGTCTTCTTTTTTCCCCATTAAAAAAAGCAATTAAATCTGGACAAAACAAGCCAGGATGGAACGGTGTACCTGAGAACAGCAAGGGCCGAATCTTTAACTGGCACAATCAGTCTCATAACCTGTACCCTTTAGTCATACACATGTATGCATAATATACATTCTTGTACATATGTATGTTTGTGTGTCTATTTTATAGGCACGCACACAAGCATACTCTCTCTCTCTCTCTCACCCTCAAAGCACGCATGCATGCACTCACACACACAAGTATAAACACACATACAACATAATGATGTTCTGTGCATCCCGCTTCCTTTTTCACTCTCTTAGAGCCCCTGCAGAGTTTTTTGTCCATGGGGGCATACCACCCGGTCCCTCGGGCGGGGCTGTACGTCTGGGACAGGGACCCACTTCAAGACCTGATCCAGTGGGCCTTTGAGCTAGAAAGAGACAGGAAGGTGGGCACTGATGACATCCCCGTCCCGCGCCAACGCAAGGTATACAGCACACGCACACATACACACACACACACATTTGCACACACTGGCACATACACACAATCATTCTCGCGCACACACACGTACACATTACACACAGTGATTTACTATTACAATAAATCACTGGCGCCGCCTAATTTCCTATGGATTTCAATTTCCCCTGGACAAATCTGCATTGATCAACTTCAGGTGTAAGGATGTGCCAGGCGTTGCTCACGTTGACAGAGTGACGAATGGCTTTCAAGCAACTGCGCGCGTCTACGTGTGTGTGTGGAGTAGTGTTACCTCACTTTGAATGTTGTTTTGTGTGTTGGTGGTTCATGATTACCATCATTTACAAAATATACATTATAGTATGAGGCCACAGATTGCACTGTTTATTATTCAATGGAAATTCAAAGGCAATGTACTTGAAAGGGGATACCTAGTTAGTTGCACAACTGAATGCATTCAACCCAACCCCTCTGAATCAGAGAGGTGTGGGGGGCTGCCTTAATCGATGTCATCAGCGCCCAGGGAGCAGTTGTTGTTTGGGGGTTAACTGCCTTGCTCAAGGGCCCTTGTTTACTCAGGGATTCAAACCAGCAACTTTTCAGTTACTGGCCCAATGCTTTACCAGGTGTCTTTCATGCCTTTCTGTAGGTAGCCAGTCACAGTGGGAGACAACCTTAGGTTTCCGTTAGTGAAGTATGTTTCAGTCTAAACTGTCAGTCAGTGTAGATGGCCCACGTTTTCTATCTGTGTTCTAGATGAGTTGTGTCAGTGTTCGGCTACGTTGAGGGCTTGTTCACTTGGGAAGACAATGTCTTTCCTGGGGTTGTTCCCCCCCAGAGGCTGATCTGAATGGATTGCAGAGGCGTGGAGGAGAAATAAATTGGAGAAAATAATAAATCGATGCTTGACGGAGAGTAAACAGACCTTCTAACCCCCGGTCCAAACGCTAGCGCTGAGGTTTTCTCCTTGGGCTGTATTGGATTGGTATGCGGAGCTGAGGAGAGGGGGCTCAGAAAAAGACTTGGCCTACAAATGATGTCCTTTGTTTGATCCATTAGGGAGGGGACCTCTACTGTCCCAGGGTGACAGTGGGGGAGGGACGGTTCTAAGAAGCATCTCTGTCAGCTTCCTCTAACGGCTCTTCTTCTCTGGACAGAGCGAGCGATACCTGCTGTAGGTTTCATCCTTTGGGGAAATTAGTGTGAGGAGAGTATATGGTGGTATGCTGCTGGTGTGTGCGTGCGTGTATTTGTGTGTGTGTGGGGAGGGGGGGGTTCAACTAAATATTATTAAGTTACTTGAATTTAAGTGAGCATTAAACATGAGAAACCAACATAAAAGTATGTGTTTACTCAATTTGTTTCTAATGTTCATTCAGCTAGATGTTTTTTGTGGAATTTTACAAAAGAATGGCTGTGGAACTAAATCAAAAGTATCAACAGCAACATGCAACAATTTCAAGGACTTTACTCCAGCATGCCAGTGGCCATCGACGGTGAGCATTTGCCCACTGAAGTCGATTACGACAACGAACTGCAGTCAGGTAAAGATCCTGGTGAGGATGACAATTTTGTGCAGAAATTCATCGGTTCTGCAAACCCACAGTTTCATCAGCTGTCCGGGTGACTGGTGTCAGATGATCCTGCAGGAGAAGAAGCCGGATGTGGAAGTCCTGGGCTGGCGTGGTTACACGTGGTCTGAGGTCGTGAGGCCGACTGGACATACCGCCAAATTCTCTAAAACAATGTTGGAAGCGGCTTATGGTAGAGAAATTTACATTAAATTCTCTGGCAACAGCTCTGGTGGACATTCCTGTAGTCAGCATGCCAATTGCACGCTCCCTCAAAACTTGAGACTTCTTTTGCATTGTGTTTGCACTAACAGGGATTTAAGCAAAATTGTGCACATTTTAGAGAAATAAGCTTTCTGTGCATATGGAACATTTCTGGGATCTTTTATTTCAGCTCATGAAACATGGGACCAACACTTTACATGTTGAATTTATATTTTTGTTCAGTATAGTTAGTGACACACAGTGCTTTTTTTATGTTTTTACTCCTTTTTCTCCCCAATTGGTAGTCACAGTCTTGTCCCATCACTGCAACTCCCATACGGACTCGGGGGAGAAAAAGGTCAAGAGCCGTGCATCCTCCAAAACACAACCCAGCCAAGCCGCCCTGCTTCTTGACACAATGCCCGCTTAACCTGGAAGCCAGCCGCACCAATGTGTCAGAGGAAACACCGTACACCTGGCAAATGTGTCAGCATGCACTGCATCCAGCTTGCCACAGGAGTCGCTAGAGCACGATGGGACAAGGAAATCCCTGCCAGCCAAACCCTCCCCTAACCCGGACAACACTTGGCCAATTGTGTGCCGCCCCATGGGTCTCCCGGTCACGGCCGGCTGCAACAGAGCCTGGACTCAAACCAGGATCTCTAGTGGCACAGCTAGCACTGCGAGGCAGTGCCTTAGACCACTGCACCACTCGGGAGGCATACGCATTGTGCATGTTCATTTATACAGTAATTAGTATACAACATGTCCTCACCTGGGATTTAAACTCACAACCTCTTGGTCGCAGCATTTCAATTTTCTGCGACGCCACCATTTCTGTGTCAATAACTGATTTCACCTGTGTTGCTACACTTTGCACTTGAAAGTAAATCTAAGCTCTGTTAAATGTACACTCAATAATTTGTATTTTATTTATCATAGTGATTAAGGAGTAACATTAAAACAGAGTAATATGCCCCACCAATATTAGACAACTATACAGAAAAACCGACAATTGCTTAAATAAGTAAACCAAACCAATGACGAGAGAATAGTCAAATGAACTGATAATTGACACAGACATGGTGGTGTGGCAGGAAGATCAGCATGCCATGAAGCAAGGAGTTGAGAGTTCAAATTCCAGGCGTGAACATGTTGAATAATAATTACTGTATAAGTGAACATGCACAATGTAACCATGTACAGTATGTCAATGTGGTTCAAATATGCATTTTGAAAATATTGTATGTGTGTAACTAGCTCCAGTGCTTTTTAGGTAAGATGCCAAGAATAACCATTTCTAGAATTAACATATGTGGCTGAATGTGAACTAGCGGAATCAGCGCCTCCCCACTATGAACTTTCCGGTTCAAATCCTCCACCTCACCAACATTTTTGTTTTACCCAAATATCACATTCACCAACCTTTGCCGATAGATTTTTCATTTTTAAATCACAAGAGATTATTTTGAAATGGAAGTGATGTGCTTGACTTTAAAGTTCAAACATTCCTACGATTTTATGTTCAGTTTGATTTCTATTTGGACTATTTTGGCAGTGGTGGAAAAAGTACCCAATCGTCATACTTTGGTAAAAGTAAATGGTACCTTTTACATATAGAACATGACTCAAGTAAAAGTGAAATTCTCTCAGTAAAATACTACTTGAGTAAAAGTCTAAAAGTATTTGGTTTTAAATATACTTAAGTATCAAAGTAAATGTAATTGCTAAAATATACTTAAGTATCAAAAGTACAAGTATAAATAATTTTAAATTTCTTGTATTAAGCAAAGCAGGCGGCCACATTTTCTAGTTTTAATTTTTTTTTACAGTCCTTTCTGTCCTACTAACCATTCAAAATGTAACGGGTACTTTTGTGTGTCAGGGGAAATGTATAGAGTTAAAAGTACATAATTTTCTTTAGGAATGTAGTGAAGTAAAAGTCAAATTTGTATTACATATAAATAGTAAAGTAAAGTACATATACCCCAAAAAACTACTTAAGAAGTACTTTAAAGTATTTTTACTTAGGTACTTTACACCACTGTACATTTTCTACTGTGTTCCAAAAACAAGGTATGATGGCATTTACTGTAGTTCTCTAGGTTATTCTCTCTGTGTTTAAAAAAATATATAGTTTTGCAGTTGTTCATATCCCCTGCTAGGGTTTTATTTTCACTAATTCTGTTACAAGGAACTAAAATGCCTCAGTGCACGTGTAGTTTATGTGAGTGTTTGAAGAGCCATTATCTCTTTTGTAATGGATGAATACAGATCCATTCTATTCTATCCTATTCTAATCACTTTTATTCTATTCCATTGAAACATACCAGTAAGATCTCCCTGGATTCTGAATGTCTTTCATTTATTTACCACCATGTCTCATGTTTGGGATGTGTCTATTTTTGATCTTTTAGAATTCCAAACTGGTTGACCATCCGGTGCAGTCCTTCAATTCCCTGGATCTGGATGATACCGATGGAACAGACCTCCAACTCCCACCTGAAGCTCATGTGGAACACTCTCAGGGATAAAGTGAAGACCAACTGGTTTCTCTATAAGTCAGACCATGGGCACGGGCAGGGGCAGGGGCAGAAGAGGAGGGGCACCGGGCAGTGAGGGCAGGGGCACAGCATATCTCAGCCCTGGTCCAACAGAGACTGTAAAGAGGGGGCACGGGCAGGGACAGGGGCAGAAGAGGAGGGCACCGGGCAGTGAGGGCAGGGGCACAGCATATCTCAGCCCTGGTCCAACAGAGACTGGCATGAGAGGATGAGGTTGGTGCTTAAAATACATTCTCACACTCTTACACAAAAATGTTTTTGTTTAAAAAAAGAATGCTTCTGCACAATTCTCAATAACCACCTCCTATTTTGACTCTTGCTGCCAAAGTTGTAGAAGTTGCATTTGTGTTTTTGTTTTGTACTTCATGGAAGTGTGAATTCAGCTCAGGAAATGAATTACATTCTCATTAACTGACTGTGTCATTCCTCATTGGGTTGGACAAACAACAAATTACATTTCAGCTGTCTAATGTCTCTCTGTCCTCGACTGATCTCAAATAACCACATGATAATCCATGATAATAATAGCAATTTGAGTGCTCTCAACCTTTGATCAATTCATTAAAAAACACACACACAGAGAAACAAGTAATTGGTTGGCTCATATCCTCAGTGTTTTCAGGACCCCAATTTACGCTTGTAATGGGGGGGGGGTTAGGTACTTATATAAGACAATACAATCACAAGTTGGGCATTGAGGAGTGAGATACATTGTTTTATTAAGGTGAGGTCTAAGACAACCATCTACACACCTTTGATAACAGCAACATCAAGGTAGGCCTTTAAACAACAGTATTAAAACATTTATCAAGTCAAAAGAAATACAATCAAAAAATTTATTTCCCAAGATGTGGTGTGTGATCATAAGATCTTTCTCCCAGTTTACCATGGTACTGCTGTGAAGTACCTCCGCCGTATTGACACGGCTACATTGATGTTTCAATTAGAATAGTGTCGCGTAGCGCAGCCGCATGGTAACACCGCATCACCAACCATCTGCTCTGACTCCACGTCTGACGAACGAGGCACGTGGGGCTAATCGAGCCGCACATGAGCAATGGGACCGTGAGATCTCGCGCACACGCATGCACACTCACAAAGACATACCTTCACTCTCTCTCACACATGCACACACATGGACACACACTCTGTCTGTCCCACACACTCTCACACATGCACACACATGGACACACACTCTGTCTGTCCCACACACATGTTTCTATGCAGAGAAAGAAGGAACGGAAGGGAGGCTCCTCACCCTCTAGTTTAGACACCCTATTAACTATAAGGACAACCTCGGATTCCATCTCTCCCTTTTCCCTTTCGTTTTAATAGGATCACCTAACAGGGTAATAATGCATTGACAGGGAAGAGAGAACCATACCAGATGTGCGTGGAGAATTCTTCAAAAGCGCATCCGGCAAAATATTTGAAAAGGAAATGCTTTGTGCCAGGTTGGCGTGCTGGGAGGGTATGAAATAATACAGGGCATTATGCTTGGCATTACTGTCTGCCAATCCTAGAATCAAAGACGTGGTTGTGTGGATTACCTCCCTAATCTGTTGATACTTTTGAGGAGCGATGCAGGTGTTTATGTGCCAGCTTTTTTTTTCGGGAGGAGTGTTAGGTTGGTAATCTACATTAAATGCTTTCTGGGGAATAAGACATGATGAAATAGGGCCAAGAGATCTCAGTGGAAGCATGGCACGTTTTATTTTAGAACAGCATGCTGTTGAGATAGTTGTAATACCGCTGCCAATGTGGAGGAGGTGGTAGGCCTAGACACCACTTGTTGACTTATTTGACTGTTATGGTGGGAGGAAACTACTACTTCTGAACTACTAGACTACGATCTAACAACTTACCAACTAACAATACCTACTAAAAAAAAATCTTACAACTGCTTAAAAATACCTCAAGTTCAACAAACAAAATCGCCAATGGCACTAATCGAAAACTACATCCACAGCTCTAGGAACAACTCATCTTATTATCGGGGGTCTAAAGATCAGCTCATCAGTGGACTTCCGGAGAGGTAGACATTGTGTAATCCTCCCTTTTTCTCTTCACTGGGGTGGTCTCATCCAGGTTCAAAGAGGACAGAATACACCTCCCACCACAATAGAGTCGAACCACTGGGACTCTGCTTGCTGAGGGGTGCAGCTTTAAGCAGGCCTTTGAGGGGCCTAATTGCATTGGAATACAGGAGCCTGAGAGCTTGGCTCTGATCACACCGACATGTGAAGGGCTCGCTCCCCAGCACCTCGAGAGCCATACTTTGCCAAGCCCTTCACAATACACACAATTAATACTCTCCATGCTCTCCCTACTCTACCTCTCTTTCGCTTTCCGTCACTCCTTTCTTTCTGTCTTTCTTCCGTTCTCTCTCTCTCTCTCTCTCTCAATCGTATGCACACGCACACTGTTAATTCTCACGCAACCGGTCAATCCCGCTTCCTTTGATACATACACCAATTACATAATGGACTATAAGACCTATAGGGAAAGAATGGGTCAACTTAATACACACCAATCCTTACACAAGTAGCCTACACTACCAGTTGAGTAATGTACTGGTATGTAATTACAGTACCTTGCAAAAAAAGCTAGCAAGCATATGCAGTTAATTCATCTCTGCATGGTGACATAGCTTGGACCGTTGAAAGGTAGCAACGGTCCAATGCAGTGTGATATTGGTCTGGATATAGCTACGGTTTTCAAAGACATGTTTCAGTGGTTTTACATATCAGACTACCTGTAGGCCTACATGTTAAATTATGACTGTGTCTAGTCTAAATCCATTCTATTGATTTCTAACCTTTTGCACGAGACTTATAGGCATAATATTTCCTCCAGTTCAGTACAATTGGAGGAGGGGACAGGATGTGGTCACAGGCACGTCATGAATGTTAATATGGTAACATCTACATAATGCAAAGTGAGGGATTCTTCTATGAGGCCTACAGGTCTGTCTTCATCCTACACTCTAAAAAGAAAAGGTCCCCGGAGTGTCCTTTAGGGGGTTCTTCAAATTGAACCTGTGGGGGAACCCCTATAAGTTCTTTGAGGAACCCCTTTTAATGGATCCTCTAGCAACCATTCGAAGAAACTTTAGGGGTACATTTAACTACCCTACCCCCACACACTCCCCTATTATTATTATTAATACACATCACTATAACAACAACACAGTAATTTAGTTGTCCGTGTTTCGCTACATCTGCAATAACATCTGCTAAAAATGTATACATGACCAATACAATTTGATTTTATATATTTTTTATTTTAGCAGCAAAGCAGAATAATAAATATATATAAATGTGAGGTAAACTCCCAGCAGAGCCCCAACTCCAATGGGTATATCCTTTGGCGTGTTGATGTTAATGTGTTGATGTTCTCCATATTCATAGTCAGAATGATTTTGCAGTGGATGGTGATCGAACAGGTTTCCTGTTGTATTCATCAGAGGTGTAGGGAGGGTGAAGTCTGTGAACCCCCCCCCCCCCCCCAAAAAAAAAAGATATAGATTTTTCAGATGATTAACAAAACATGCACAGGACAGTATTCATACCTTGGCTTTTGTGGTGAATGTGAATGGAAAAAAACTGTTCATGGATTTCATACACAAACCTTGTCCATAATGTAGAGGCCTATGGGATATTCATTGCAGAGGTAAGGGGGGAGGATCTACATAACATACCAATACCAATTGACAAACCTTTGTCTGCCTCCTCCTCTCTATACCTGCAGACACAGACACAAAAGTGAGCAGTTCAGTCATCTGCACCCAATACAGCTAGCCTCCAACATACTTTTATAGCCTACATATTCTTACCTTTTTGTTGATTGATGATTGTGTCCATTTTCCATTTTAGAAAGATTTGAACAAATACGAAAAGCTAGTAGATGATCTCGTCATGAAACAATGTCAATGTATATCAATACAAGGGACAAACCTTACCTTAAATTGAGATCTTTACATTTTTTCAGTTAAGTGCCGGCACCTGCTGTCCTTTCAAATTCAAATCCAAATGTTTCAGTTGGGCAGTTAGGTTCTTGCAAGAACCCCCACCAACTAAGGAGGTTCCTCCATGAACCTCACCTCCTATGGGGTTGTTGGAAGAACCTTTTGGAGGAAATTTTCAGTGCCAAGAACCCTAAGGTTCTTCGAAGAACTTTGAGGATCCGGGTGACCATTTGTGAGATTGTTTGCTGAAATAGTAAGATAGTAGGCTAGATAAAGTGAGGTTATGGGTCTTCCTGGTTAAAAGAGCAGCTGTGTACATTAATACGCCTACTCTCTAAACGTGAATCAATGTAGTGTGTGGAACAATTGAAGATTTTAAAACATATCTTTAACGAACTCATCATTAGATTTTTCATTACATGAACCATTTATGAAATGTAATTATTTTCCCCACAGCATTTGAACACAAACGAGTTCTTGTGAAAAATTCGCAGAGGGATACGAGTTGATGTATGGGGAGACAGTTACCTAATTAGACCGTTAAAAATTGAAACTTTACAGCATGCGGGTCATATAATTACTGTTAATTTAACGCTCAGATTCTCCATCGTTAATTTTTATTCCCTTAAATGTTTGGCAGCAGCTCTTAGAGCACAGGAATAGATTCTACTGTATGGGAAAGCACACTGCCCCTCCGAATGAATTTACCACGGACCCCGCAGTCCAAATAACAAGACTCGCATCATTTATGCGTTGTTAAGCCATGTAATTGAACGACCCATAGTTTGCATATTACACCATTAAAATAATGTGCTTTGCATTTCTCCCAACACGACTATTTAAGCCTGTGTGGCGATGTGGTAATTCCTTGAATTTACAGCCCTAATTACCACAAATGTTCTTTTGATTTGGGTGATTTCAGTGTTACGCCACAATGATGATATTTTAAAAAATGAATTAGTGAACCATGCCTTGAAACTTTTGTGCTTGGACTTTAATCCTTTCATATTGGCACTGTGTGGTATGCACAGTCTATTTGATTATGTTCATATTAATATATTAATAAGGATTATTTTCTGTGACATGTCAAGAGAATACTCAGGTCAAACTATTGGTATAATGGATGGATGCACAAATCTGTGCATAATGCCATTCAGTCAACCAAGATTGTTAATCTACACTCTTAGAAAAAAAGGTTCTGGATAAAACCGAAAAGGGTTCTATGCTTGCTTCATATATGGCATCCCTTAAGGTTCTAGGATAGGATAAAGTAATCCTTCTCCCCCTCCCCCCCCCCCCCTTAAAAGACCTAGATGCACTATTGTAAAGTGGCTGTTCCACTGGATGTCATAAGGTGAAAGCACCAATTTGTAAGTCGCTCTGGATAAGAGCGTCTGCTAAATGACTTAAATGTAAATGTAAATGTTCTATATAGAACCGAAATTTGTTCCATATAGAACCCTATATGGAGTCCAAGAGTTCTATGTGGAACCAAGTTTGGTTCAATGAAGAAGAACCCTAGAAAGGGGTTCTATATAGAACCTTTGTCTGTGCCATATATGAAGCAAGTAATATAAATAACCCTTTTTGGTTGTATACAGAACCTATGTTTGTGTATTGAACTAATCAGACAATTGGTTACCAATAAACTGTCCCACGCTAAATGAAAGATTGTTTCGATTATCCAATAATAATGGTCCCTATTTTAATAGGCCTGTGTGCCTTTATTATGTAAATTGAGGGTTTGTTGAGGCTAGATTTTTGATCGTTACCTTCTTTAATATTCGATTGAATTGAATTCATATTCGATTTCATTCTATTTCAGTTTCTCCCTAAAAGTATTCATACTGTTTGTCCATACTTACGGTTGAACACGTTGTATGCCTATTTGTTCTGGTGGTCAATTCCATGCTCCAAAATATTCATATATTTATTGGGGATATTTCAGAGGGCTTCGGTCTTTGGTCTGCACCCTAGACTGATAATATTCTAACTTATCAAAGATGATTAGAGCGGGTAGTTTGGGCTAATATTTGTGACTGAAAATTTGCACAAACGTTTGAGAATGGAGAAGTGGGGCCAGTTTTAACCCCTTATGTCGTTTATGGGCCTATCGTAACTACTCTCTCAGGCACACACAGCAACTCTCTCACTCCTCTCTCCATCTCACTCCCTCCCTCTCATCCCTTCTCCTTCAACGTTCCCAATAACACCCACTCCCTCCTTTTCTCCCTCCAGCCTTTGTCCCGCCAGAGGGCCCCTTTAAATAGGCCTTTGGATATTCAAGAAGAGGGGGCGAAAGTAGCTGTGACGTGAGCTCTGTTGTTTCATTTACTCTTCTCTATGGCAACCAGCAGTGGTGCGACAAGAATGTCTCTCTTTGGACAATGTCCTAGCCTATCCCTGAGCGGCACAGAGAGGGGGAGAGAGGACGGCAGCTGTGGCGGGTTTGACACCTGCGCATCACGCCACGGACTGAGGCATGATCTCACTAAGCCGCTTGTATGTACTTCTGTCCTTGATGCTTCACCGACTAAACATCAGCTAGTCGACTCCCACTCTAAGAAACATTTTAGCCTTATATTTTGGCCTAAGTGAGAGAAAAAAGTACTTCCTGTTTTATTATTGTAGATGGAGTCCTGTAGGTTTTCGCTCCAACCCTAACCTAGCGCACCCGATTCTAGTAATTAGCTGGTTGATAAATTGAATCAGGTTATTTATAACTGGAGTTTAATTGAAAACCTACAGGACGGTAGCTCTCCAGGAACAGGTTTAGAGAGCCCTGTTGTAGACTACTTGGCCTGCTACGCCTATAGGCCTACAATCTCAAATCATAAATGTAGGCTATGACTAGGCTTATAGACACAGGGTTGGGTAGGTTACTTTCTAAATGTAATCCGTTACAGTTACTAGTTACCTGTCCAAAATTGTAATCAGTAACATAAGTTTTGGATTACCCAAACTCAGTAACAATCTGATTACTTTCAGTTACTTTCCTTTTAAGAGGCATAAGAAGAAGACAAAAATAACCCTTCAAAAAGCATTTGGTGTGTCATCATAGTGTTCTCTGACTTTGGGTCAGACTCGTTCAGGTGGAACAAACTTAAACTTGCGCCTTTTTTTAAAGATAAATTGAATGTCAGTGGAAAAACAGGAAGGTGTCATAATGCATTTTTTGCAAACATCCCTTCGACATTTAAAAGTAACACAATAGGTAATAATTGCGTTTTTTAAGTATCTGTAATGCGATTACAATATTTTGTGATTACAGTTCGTTTTTTGTAATCAGATTACATGATTAGGCTACATGTAAATCAGATACTCCCCAACCCTGTATAGACACTGTGTATGGGCTTATTTCAGACATAAAATATTGATTTCATTGTACTATTTATTATACAATGTATGTATTACTTATTTTCCTTATATTTGAATCAATTAAGTGTAATATTGAAAGCTACATTTCCAAAGATCATACTTTTAATGGTTTCGATTTGAAAAGTATACTTAGGCAACACAACACTAGTCTTGCCTATATAACCAAATTCAACACCGTCCTTATAATGCATTACGCATGACGTTCACTTCTTAGCCACTGTGGAACGTGTCTTGAGTAGGCGCAATTGAATCATGGTATGCAAACTTTGGCTAGAGTTAGTTAGTTAGGCCTACAGCTAAAATCACCTAAGCAGATGCAATGCTTATTCAAATATTTTAAATGTTGTCGCAAAAAACGTTTCTGTTCCTGTTTCTGTTCCATAGGCCTTTTATGCAGCTGCCTTGTGACGCACAACTGTGTTAATCTCTTGCAGTCATTGTTTGACATTGTTGTGGTGGTCCAACTTTTAGTTTTATCGTAGACGTTATATATTAGTGGTATATTAATTGATGTGGGGCCAGTTTTAATTGATGTAAAAAAAAAAATATCACTAGCCACTTTAAACTATGCCACTTTTACTCATTACCCTACATTACTCATCTCATATGTATATACTGTACTCGAGACCATCTACTGCATCTTGCCTATGCCGTTCTGTACCATCACTCATTCATATATCTTTATGTACATATTCTTTATCCATTTACACTTGTGTGTATAATGTAGCAGTTGTGGAATTGTTAGGTTAGATTACTCGTTGGTTACTACTGCATTGTCGGAACTAGAAGCACAAGCATTTCGCTACACTCGCATTAACATCTGCTAACCATGTGTATGTGACAAATACAAATTGTTTTGATTTGATTTAGTGTAGTTCTCCATAATCCAAACATGTTCAATTTGGTATTTACAAACTACATCACCAAATTGTTCTACTAAACCTAAAAAAATAGTATCCAAACAAATATCTGAAAACTCATACCATTTCAGACCAGATTTTCATAGGTCTGAGATGGAAGCGTTTCACACACGCACATGCACACGCACACACACACACACACGCACGCACGCACACACACACGCACACACACACACACAAAAGGAGTCCAAAACAACAATGACATCATAGCCAAATGAACCGCGTTCCCATAGTTGGACATTATGCATTCCTGTTTTAAATGCATACTCCAACTATTAAACAATATATTATCAGAAATTGTGTTTTTTTTTAATACAAGACTGCTATGTCTAGCTTATGATGAAAACAATTTGAGTCATAAGTAGCCTATTACTGAAAGTTATTATTTGAAGGTTTACACCTTCATATGTTCATGGCGCCAAGACTAATTTGATTCTGTTAAATTATTATTGTACTTAGACTTATATTTGTATTGTCATACAATACATTCCAGTATGGCATTCTATCACCGACATTGTATACAAACAAATCACGTAACACATGCACACTCAAAGTACTGTCAGTGGTACAAAGCAAGTATCTATACAGGTTCACAGTAAAACATGCTTTCAATCCATGCAGTTTTGGCCATAAAAAAAATAATGAAGCACTACAATAAGTTCAACAATGCAACCAGTACTGATCATCGCAATAGGTCTCAGTTACTCTCATTCGGCTATTCAATATCAAGGAATCCATTTCATATCTCATAGTATAAACCTAATAACATAATATATACATAACACATGCAACTGCAGCTATAGGCCTACTACTACCTTAAACAAAACTTTATCCTTGAAGAAAAAAAGTTTTCGCCCCAAACACTGAACGCCCAAAATATGACAATGCCCACACAATTATTGTAAGTATTAATAACATTTCATGTCTGAAAAAGTAAAACGTATAATAAAATACAAACACAATTTACTCAAAATAAATAGACGAAGATTTAGAGCCGTATTCATATATACATTACACAAAAGCATTTGAAGCATGCATCACTCGAATGATCTGCAATCACGATATTCATATATTGGTTTAAAACATTATCGTATTAATATGAGTAAATGCCTTACAGTTCCATTGAAAATCTCGGCCAGTGCATATCCCCTTTCCGTTTTCCACTCGGTCTCTCAAGTTTCAGAGGTGCCGCAGCATAACTCGCAGTTCTCTAGAAAGGGGTAGTGTTTGTTGAGACACTGCAACGTCCAATGAGAGGGATGTTGCCAGTAGCAACCACGTCCATCAGCCATTTCTGTCCAATGAACAGCGGGACGAGGCGGGGTGCAGGTGCGCGCGGCTGAGTCCACTTGGCAGAGTGCCTGGGAGACGCCTGTGGCAAAACAGTAACTGTCAAATGCAAGGTTCCTTTAATAAGAGCGATCAGTCCGGCTCCGAGAGTCATGGCGACCACAGCGTCTAATCATTACAATATCCTTACCTCCAGCGCATCCATTGTGCACTCGGAGCCCGGGAGCATGCAGCAAGCATCGGCGTACAGGGACGCGCAGACCCTGTTGCAGAGTGACTACTCATTGCAGAGCAACAGTCACCCGCTCAGCCACGCGCACCAGTGGATAACGGCATTGTCGCACGGAGAGGGAGCTCCGTGGTCAACCAGTCCTCTCGGCGACCAGGACATCAAACCCGCGGTGCAGGGCACCAGAGACGAGATGCACAGCTCCAACAACCTGCAGCACCAGCACCAGCCGCGACCGCCCCACCTGGTGCACCAGTCGCATGGGAACCACCACGACGCCCGAGCGTGGAGAACTACCGCAGCCCACATACCCAGCATGGCAACATCCAATGGCCAGAGCCTTATTTATTCACAGCCCGGATTCGGCGTCAACGGCCTGATTCCAGGCAGCGGACAGGGGATGCATCACCACAACCTAAGAGACGCACACGAAGACCACCACAGCCCGCATCTCAGCGACCACGGCCACCAGGCGTCCCAACACCAGCAACAGAGTCACCACGACCATTCGGACGAGGATACACCGACCTCGGACGACTTGGAGCAGTTCGCCAAGCAGTTTAAGCAGCGGAGGATCAAGCTGGGCTTCACTCAGGCTGACGTCGGCCTCGCCTTGGGAACGCTGTATGGAAATGTGTTTTCCCAAACCACTATTTGCAGGTTCGAGGCCCTGCAGCTCAGCTTCAAAAACATGTGTAAGCTCAAGCCTTTGTTGAACAAGTGGTTGGAAGAAGCGGATTCCACCTCGGGCAGCCCAACCAGCTTGGACAAAATCGCTGCACAGGGGAGGAAAAGGAAAAAACGGACCTCTATCGAGGTAAGCGTAAAAGGGGCTTTGGAGACCCATTTCTTGAAGTGTCCTAAACCCGCAGCGGCGGAAATTACTTCACTGGCGGACGGTCTACAGCTGGAGAAAGAGGTGGTGAGGGTTTGGTTTTGTAACAGGAGACAGAAAGAGAAACGGATGACTCCTCCCGGTGGACCGCTTCCTGGAACGGAGGATGTGTATGGGGACACACCGCCACATCATGGAGTCCAAACACCGGTTCAATGAACAATAACGGATCACTATTAGAATTTTCCTGATTTGATTTATCCTGAAAATGATATATATTTCACTGGACTATGAGCGATAGTGGGTGTTTTATGTATAATAATAGCCTAGCCTATGGCATGAGTAGGCTACTTACACAATATCTGCATTGAATACCATTCAAAACCCAAATATCATTAGCAATGGGGTGGAAAATTGTTTTCTTCAAGAGCTAAGAGAACACATGTTCGAGGATATGCCTTGCAATGTGACTCGACGCAGTTTCAAGGTGTAGTCCTATTGTGAAAAATATTTGGCGTGAAGGGAATTATCGTTTTAAACTAGCCTCGAGATTCTTAGCTAAAATGGTTTACGTTCTCGACTTTTCTAGTGTATTCAACACATGGCGCTGCGTAATCATCATTGTTTTGTTCTGGACATGTGGGTCCGACAAGAAAAGTCTTCAGAGCTGCATTCGACAAATATAGCCTAAACGCCATTTCTCTGTCCCAGACACGCAGCTGGGGTTGAGCATCGGCTGAGCAATGTGTGTGGGTTGATAATCTGTCAGTCATATTTTTCTAGTTAGTTTTGACATTCAACATTGCTTTGAGGCGTTTAGGCAAATTATTATGGGCCAAAGCTTTATTATTTTGCCTGTTACTTGTTATATCCCTATTATTATTATTATTATTATTATTATTGTCAAGAGCGGTTCGAAGGACCTCCTTGAATAATTGATACCACATAAATCGTAAGGTTTTGATATTCCGTTTGAACGCACACAAGAACACATCATCCTCCTCGTTCTCTCAATGATATCAGCACCTCTAAACACAAAAGGCTGCCAACACTGAGCTCCGCTCCACGCCACGCGGCCAGCAGCTAGCAGTCAGGTCACGGAAGGGCTACGTGGCGATGGAAACCTGGCACTTTTCTAGAGCAAGATATATCACCAAGTTTTTCACAGAACATTGTGATCAATTTTGTAAATATTGTATAACTTAACAGTCATGGCTTAGTTCCTTCTCACTGAGGCACTTTTTTTCTTTCGGTGTTTTCAAAACAAAAACAGGTTTTAGCTGTTTATTTTTTTATTCCAAATGGTTTTGACACAATTTTAGGTTTCAATAGCCTACCTTGTATTTTTATTTAAAGTTATTTGTAGCTGAAATTACGTTTGTTGTTTGCAGTGTAATGTGTTTGAGACGCATTTTATGTTAAATTCAGAGGCATTTCATTGATGTGAATTCAATTGGATTGGCAGAATTGACTTCACATGTTGTCCTGTCATTGGCTTTCAATAATGTCCACCTGACATATTTTTGAATCAAATATATGCTTTAAGTAATTATGTTCTAATTGATTGGCAACTAAATAATGAATCAGCCCACAGATTGGCAAAGGAAGGCGAAATGCTCGCTGAAATATATTTTATTTAAAAGATGTATTATTCCTTTACAAAAGGAAATAGATATTTAAGTAGCCTACATTTTATATCAACTTTTAAAAACAACGTAGGCCTTTTGTCAAAAACATGTCACCTGGCACCACATAATAATGATAATAATAATAAGAATAATATATTATTATTTTATTATTTATCATAGGTGAGGATTTTATTTTATCCTTGCCATCTTCTTTTGTTTTGGTATCATTGCGATATGGGAATAATTATCAAATACTTTAATTTTATTATTTTGTTGTTGAGATTGTAATTTATTCTATAACGACTTTTATAGATGACACAAAGTACAATAGATATATAAATGCCATCGAAAAGGCTTATGGAATATAGGCTAGTCATAAGGGGGGAGAGATAGTATTTTTTATTTCAGCAGGATTGCCATAGCCTATACGGTCAATGCTACGTGTATATACATGTTTTCTGATAACCATATGGCTTGTTCTCCGTAGCTTTGTTTCATTTTATGCAAATTGTATCCAGGGACTTGTGTTCTTCTCATTTGGAAGCAGTTTGCCTAATCTTACTTTTTTTTTTTAAGAAAAAAGGTCATGGCATTGATCATATTTCTTCTGTAGCTTGAATTAATCGACCAATCTTACAATTCTCTGAAAATCAAACTGTGGGATGTACAAATTCTATGTTTTTATTCTTCTTTTTTTTCGCGTTTGTCACATTCACTTTTAATTGATCTGGATAAATCTATGGGTTAATCAGGCAGAGATGGTGATAGAAATATGTTTAGGTAATATTTCATCAGTTGATATGACATGAACAAAGACTTGCACATTTTTAAATAATGGGGTTGATATTAAAAAGTTTTTTTCAATGTCGAGATCTAATGTATATTTATTTAAAGCTAACATGGAATATGCTCTTTCTGGCTATTTCCCACCATCTTTTTTTTATTGTATTCTCATCAAAGGTTTTTTCGTAGTCATAACGTCATGATGACGAATATGTTTCCTTTTGGGGTTTGCAAGAAGAGAGGCATGAAGTTGGTTAATACCATGTTGAAATTGAGAACAATAAGATTTTAATGTTTATCAGTTCATGGCCATGGCGCATTGTATTATGCCAACCAAATGCTAAGACCTAATTAATGCAAGTTACAGTTTCACGACAGCTATGACATTTCTGTGCATTCGTTCATATTTACTGACTGGACAAAAATATTTCATATGAGCAAATAGGTGGTGAGCCTTGGCTATAGGGAAAATATAGACTATAGGCCTATTTCGTTTCTGCACCCTCAACACCCTGTAGTCTTTTGTAGGCTAAATGGAGGCCTATGTTTGAATGTCCATTCCACAGGTCAAATAGACCACAACACCATTGAGCTCTGTGGACGTATAGGTTAGGGTCAATGAATCCATTTGAACATGGGTTCAAAATAATACAACTGCCCTCTATCGATCACAAGTCCTATTATGGCGTCTCAGTGGGCAGCGCTATTGGCAGCCCATTGAGGACTCCTCCATTTTGAAGTTGTCCATTTTCTTCTTCTACTACTTTTATGACTTGGCAAACAAACTGAAAGGGTGCACACTGCCACCTGTGGTGTGTTATTTGTACAGGTATGAAGCCAATGTTGGTGATTTACTGCCAATGTTTGCGCATGACTATAATTCATTGGTTTTATCCCTCCTGATCACCTGGATGGAATCATGTTGACTACTTCAAAATGGTGAACGTTCTCAATGGCTATGCACATGCTAAAACAAGCTTTTATTCCACAACAATGATATCAGCTCATATAGGGATAAAACCACCCATGACTGCAAATATTGAGATGGCTTATTTTAAATGCGTAGACCTATCCTATAATAATGGACTTAATCAAGATTTGGCAAATCATTCCGCACATGTTGTTAGATATCATGACATTTATTGAGGCAAAAAGTACAGACAGTAGCCTAGAATTAACAAAACATAATCAAGGTTTGAGAGTCCTCTATCCAACTTTGTGGTCACAACCCCAGAGCCTTCGTAGCGTTAAGATCATCTTTAGAATAATCGTATGATGTATAGTAGCCGAACTGTTTCCCAAAACCATTTTTACTAAAGTTGCACAAAATAACACTCGTTATTTATTGACGGCCTCAGACCACTCGCAGAACATCTAGGTGCGTCGTTAGATGCTTTTTTTTTTGCCGTTCCGCGTCACTTTATACACAGAAGATCTCTGCTAAACACATAATCAAGAGGTTCATCGGTCTCAATGTGACTGCGGATACGTTCAGAACGTAGGCGACTACAAATAGGCTAGCCTATGAAGCTTATGTCTTTGCATTTGTTAAAAACAAATGAATAATACAACGATGCATGCTTCAAATGAAAGGCAACAATTTGATGTTCATTCAATTTAATTATATTCGCCTCAATATATTTCATGATATCGAACAACATGTGATGGATGATGTGCCAAATATTGATTTTGTGCATTATTATAGGGTAGACCTAAGCATTTAGAATAAGTCGCTTCAATATTTGCAGCCAAAGGTGATCATATCCATAGGAGCTGATCCATCGTCAGTATTGTAGAATAATTATAGTGCTAAGGTAATATTTGAAAGCTGATCAGAGAGCAGCCCCACTGGACACAGTCGTCAATTCAACGTCTATTCCACCTTGGTTCAACGTAATTTCATTGAAATGATGTGGAAACAATGTTTATTCAACATTTTGGGGATAATATAATCCAATCATTCAAATCAAAATGCCATATTATATTGCAATATTTGAGAAACTTTTGTTTACATGCGATCATATGATGATAATCTGAACCAATCATTACGTATCAGTCTTTCTACCCACACATGCTTCACAAGTTCAATGACGTTTTGATGTGAAAGGGTGGAAGGTATATCTATCATCGATGGTTTGAAAATGTTAATGTAACCGGCTCTAATGTAACTTCAATATTATTGATATTGATAGGTAGGCCTAGGCTACTAACTGTAATGAAATGCAAAAGCAAATATCTGCGTTCAGCAGTAAAAAATGGTTCATTTTAAGGCGAATAAGCATAGCTTTCCTTTTAAAGCAAGGCCTTCCTTACGAAATGCGTTCAGAGTCATTATCCCTGTACCGCGATGCTGTATGGGCCTAATACCTTTATGGTTACATGACTCCTTAGTGCCAATCCACCATTAACACCTGATTGATACATTTGGATGGACTTGGCTGCAGGCTGCCTCAAAGACTCCCTACGAAATAAATGATAGCCTACGTGACAAATGTGTAGGCCTGTAAACATGTACTATTATTGGAACCATATAGGGGCTTCTTTTGGGAATTTTGTGGAGATTGCATATCCTAGCCTAACGTGACAAATTTGTAGGCGTATGAACATGTACTATTATTGCAGTGTCATTATTTGTTGTATTATTATTATTATTATTTGTTTACATAGCCTTGGTTTGTTTACTGAGCCTTTACTGAGCATATTTGCATATACCAGTAACATGTTTTATTTGAATAAGACCAAATATTCCAAAGGAAAGTGTGCAGGAGCCCACAATGCCATTTCAATGTTTTGCATGAAATTGATCCATCTCGACCCTCACAGAAGCAACGCCTAACTATATTTATTTATAACAAAAAAACGATGGTCTTGTGCACTTCATTCGTTCACTTGCAGATGCAATTAATAGTGCGACATGTTAATTACACCTTCCTCTTTATTTAGGTTGCTTGAAATGTCCCATTAGGCTCGCGCACTGCACGGTTCTGCATGGTGCTTATCCGCCGCACACAGCTGAAGTTGCGCAGCGTCAATCCTCTGGTGCCATCTAGCGAGTCCTTGGCGGAATAATAGCCTAAAAGACGGGGCAGTTTAGTGTATCCTAGGCCTACACATGGAACACATTCTTTCTTAGAAACTTTTAAATTGATAAGGACATGGGTTTACATATTGCCTACTGCTCATTTCATTCTTAAGGCATGCTTTCATAATGTTCAATATTTGGTACATTAACAAACTCAACAATTTAAGGCACCTACTCATCAGGCAACATAACTGGTCTTTCGTAGTGGGATCCTGTTAGGTAGGCCACTTAACATTCATTATGTAGCCTATGCCTATTTATAATGTATTATAGGCCTCATAATAATAATCAAATGAAGCAATCTTAGGGCTCTATTGAATCAAATCTTCTTTAGCTGACATCTGCGTAGAGATTGTTTTGATGGTGTTGGAGGTGGAACTGCATTAGAGCTGTCAAATCCACAAGAGGCTCCTGGCAATATACCTGAAGCAAACATTGCCATTGGCTGCACTGAGTCACTTTATGAGAAACCCCAAATCCCATGCAGCCTTGTTTACAAGATCAAACACTGGAATGAGAGATGAGTAATATACATTGATTAGGCCGATAGAAATGATTATTATTTTGTTTAATGATTTTATATTTGAGCGTCATTATTTATATATAGCCAATACACTTTCCGGTTCTGAAATTGTAATGGGAGTGGGACAGGTGTGGCTTCATGACAATGATCAAGAGCAACTGCTCACCAAATTGACAGCTCCAACGCAGTTGCATCTCAGACACCTCCAAAATATCAGCTATGTGGGTGTTGGCTATCGCTGGTTAGTGCTTGATCTGATTGAATCTATGCTGTAAGTTAAAAGCACTTTACATTGTATGTGGTTACTTACCACTGCCAGCATAAATAGAATGAAACATGCAACAATTTCAAAGATTTTACTAAGTTACAGTTCATATAAAGGGAAAGGGAAACCCAGTCGTGAATTTCAATGTGACGCGAGCCTACCAGACAAGCTAAAAATATATATTTTTTCACCTTTATTTAACCAGGTCGGCCAGTTGAGAACAAGTTCTCATTTACAACTGTGACCTGCCTAAGATAAAGCAAAGCAGTGCGACAAAAACAACAACACAGAGTTACAAATAAACAAATGTACAATAGCACAATAGAATCATCTATGTACGGTGTTTGCAAATGTAGAAGATTAGGGAGGTAAGGCAATAAATAGGCCATTGAGGCGAAATAATTACAACTTAGCATTAACGCTGGAGTGATAGATGTGGAGATGATGATGTGCAAGTAGAGATACTTGGGTGCAAAGAGCAAGAAGATAAATAACAATATGGGGATGAGGTTGTTGGGTGTGCTATTTACAGATTGGCTGTGTACAGGTATAGTGATCGGTAAGCTGCTCTGACAGCTGATGCTTAAAGATAAAGTTAGAGAGGGAGATAAGTCTCCAGCTCCAGTGATTTTTTTCAGTTCCAATCATTGGCAGCAGAGAACTGGAAGGAAAGGCGGCTAAGGGAGTGTTGGCTTTGGGGATGACCAGTGAAATATACCTGCTGGAGCGCGTGCTACGGGTGGGTGTTGCGAAGGTGACCATGCTGTGTGCAAGAGTGTACAAAGCTGTCATTTTTATTTAACCTTTATTTAAGTAGGCAAGCCAGTTAAGATATAATTCTAATTTACAATGACGGCATACCCGGCCAAACCCAGAGGATGCTGGGCCAATTGTGCACCGTCCTATTGGACTCCCAATCATGGCCTGATGTGATGCAGCTTGGATTCAAACCAGGGACTGCAGTGACGCCTCTCGCACTGAGATGCAGAGCCTTAGACCGCTGCGCCACCTTGTCATCAAGGCAAAGGGTGGCTACTTTGAAGAACCTGTTTAACACTTTTTTTGGTTACTACATGATCCCATAAGTGTTATTTCATAGGTTTCATGTCTTCACTATTCTACAATGTAGAAAATAGTGGAATAAAGAAAAACCCTTGAATTGTTGTAGTAGTTGTAGTAGTTGTGTCCAAACTTCTGACTGGTACTGTATATATCTTTGCCAACCACAGGAGCCCGCTCTCAATGTTCAAAATACACCAGAGTAATTTAGCCACAGAGGATCAATAGGTACTAAAAAATAACAGCAGATTACATTTTATCACAAGCACAAACAGGTAACTGCCAAAATAAAGGAAACACCAACATAGTGTCTTAAAAGGGTTTTTGGCGACCACGAGCTGCCAGAAAAGCTTCAATGAGCCTTGACATCGATTCTACAAGTAGACCTAAACCATGCCAGGAAAATGCCCCCCACCACATGTCATATTATTTATATCCCTAATTTACTCAAGTGTATCCTTTATTTTGACAGTTACAGGTTGCCTACATTTGGGAAGGCTGCATGCACAGCAAATATACAGCTTGTTGCGTTGTGGCCATAGACATGCAGTGCCTTCAGAAAGTATTCACACCCCTCAACTTTTTACACATTTTGTTGTGTTACAGCCTGAATTTAAAATGGAGTCAATTGTGATATTGTGTCACTGGCATACACACTATAGAGTACCACAGTATGAGTCATAATACCTATAAAACCAAGCGGTCAAACAGGGAAATGGTTCCAATAATTTTTCCACCATTCATTTTACCCATATAGTATTTTAGAAATGCAAATAAGGGCTTTGTTTCATGTAGGCTTATCTTGGCGTGATGTTTTGATAACCTTGTAAATCTCTCTAGGACAAGCTGACTTTTATCAATAGGTGCCTTCCTTAGCGAAGCATTGGAAAAGCTCCCTGGTCTTTGTGGTTGAATCTGTGTTAGTCCAGCAGATAGGTTAAATAATTTTTACATTTTATGATAGAAGTATCAGTCTTTGTACACAAATACTACATACCTTAAGGAACATTTTGAAGATGGAGGCTGTCTATGAAGCCCGTCAGTCAACCAGTCAGTTTAGTAAAATGGCTGCCATCCTGTCATGCCTACTCCCTCTCCACCACTCAGTCTACTAACCACCGGTCCTGGCTGTTTTTGTTTATCTGCCTTATCATTAAACTCACCGTTTGTACCTGCTTCCTGACTCCAAACATATACGATACATAATAATGCCTCACCATAATGGAAGCAGCAGAAGAAAATGACATAACCCAGATGGTCGACGAACAGGGACACCTACTCTGCCAACACCACGATCAGCTGGCACAACTGGGTGCAGCTATGGATAAGGTCCTCCGCGTACAACACCCAAGAGGATTCGCTTCCTACCACGAGTCATCCCAGCGAGCCAGCCCCCCAGGCTCCAACCTCATGACCCCACCATGTCCTGGTCGAGGATGTCGGAAGACCTGATTTCCCTTACCCTGTGGTTCAACGTCAGTTGAGAGTCCTGTGGTTGCTCTCCTGCCCGACATCCCAGAGGTTTACCAGGATCTCCAAGAGGTTTTCTCCCTCTGTCGGTGGCTGAAACCAAGGCATGGAGGAGTACATCCATGTGGCTCTCCAACAGGGTTTCATTCGCTCATCCAAATTCCCTGCATCGGGAAGCTTCTTCTTCGTGGCCAAGAAGAATGGAGGTCTACGTCCGTGCATCAATTACAGAGGCCTCAATTCCATCACCACCAAGTACCGCTACCATCTCCAGTCGGTGCCATCGAACAACTCTGCAGGGCCCGTTTTCTTTACTAAACTGGTCAATCTGATTCGCATGCGGGAGGGGGATGAATGAAAAACGGCCTTCAGCACAGTGTCTGGGCACTACAAGAACTTGGTGATGTCTTGTGGATTAGCCAATGCTCCGTCGGTGTTCCAGTCATTAGTGAATGAGGTGTTCCGGGACATTTTCGGGCGCCCGGTGGTCATGTATATCAACGACATCGTGGTCTACTCGGACACTTTGGAGCATCACATCGCCCACGTCCGGGTAGTCCTGGGATGCCCCCTGGAGAACCGCCTGTATGTCAAAGCGGAGAAGTGGCAGTTCCATCAGATAGCCATCTCCTTCCTGGGATACCAGATCAGCCCACAGCGAGTGGTGATGGAGGAGAGACAAGTTGAGGCAGTCAGGTCATGGCCAGTCCCAACCACCATAAAGGGACTACAAAGGTTTTTGGGGTTGGCCAACTTCTGCTGTCACTTCAATAAAAACTTCAGCTCCATCGTCTCTACTCAAAGGTGGTCCCCATAAGTTGGTCTGGAGTCCTGCAGCCGATGAGGCCTTCCACCTACTGAAAGGGCGTTTCACCTCAGCGTTGTTGCTGAAACACCGAGATCCTAGACTGCCCTTCATGGTAGAGGTGGCTCAGAAGTGGGCGTGGGGGCCATCCTGCCCCAACACCATGGTAACCCACAGACATGGCATCCATGTGCATACTACTCTAAGAAACTGTCTTCTACAAAGAGGAACTATGACTCCAGCAACCGGGAGCTCCAGGCTGTGAAGTTGGCATTAGAGGACTGGAGGCATTGGCCAAAGACCCCTTTCTTATCCTCACCGACCATGAGAACTGACCCTGTCATATTGCCCATGTTCAAAGGCCATCAAAGCCGATTCCCTGGCCCGTCTACATGATTCGGGAGAGGTTCCTGTCCTGAGTGCGCCCATCATTCCGCCCTCCCAAATCGTTGCCCCCGTGCTTTGGGACATAGACGTGGACATCCACCAGGCTCTGGAAAGGGAACCAGTGCCTGCTACCTGCCCTCCGGAGTACACCTACGTCCCCACAGCGGTAAGGGATTGGCTGTTGACCTAGACGCACACATCCCTTGCCACTGGACACCCAGTTATCACCCGCACCATTCAATCCATCTCCACTAAGTACTGGTGGCCCACCTTAGCGCAGTACATCTCCCGTTATGTTAACTCCTGCTCCATATGTGCCCAAACCAAATCTCCCGGCACACTCCAGCAGAGAAACTCCTTTCCCTTCCTGTGCCTCAGCAGCCTTGGTCCCATCTGTCCATAGATTTCTTTCCTGATCTTCCCCCGTCTGATGGTATCACCACTGCTATGGTTGTTGAAGACAAATTCTCAAAATCCTGCCATTTTATCCCTCTCTCTGGTCTCCCTACTGCTCTCCAGGTCATTGACGCACTGTTCCAGCAGGTCTTCCGGCACTATGACTTTCCGGAGGACATCGTCTCCGACACTGGCCCCCAATTCACGTCGCAGGTATAGAGAGCCTTCATGAAGAAGTTGGGGGCCATGGCCAGCCTCACATCTAGGTGCCAAATCAAATCAAATCGTTATTGGTCACATACACATGGTTAGCAGATGTTATTGCGAGTGTAGTGAAATACATGTGCTTCTAGTTCTGACAGTGCAGTAATATCTAACAAGTTATCTAACAGTTCCACAACAACCACCTTTACATTCATGTGTATAAGGGGTGGAATAGGAATATGTACATCTAAATATATGGATGAGCGATGGCTGAGCGGCATAGGCAAGATGCAATAGATGGTATAAAATACAGTATATACTGTACATATGAGATGAGTAATGTAAGATATGTAAACATTGTTAAAGTTTCATTGTTTAAAGTTACTAAGGATCCATTTATTAAAGTGGCCAATGATTTGAGTCTGTATGTAGGCAGCAGCCTCTCTGTGTTAGTAATGGCTGTTTAACAGTCTGATGGCCTTCAGATAGAAGCTGTTTTTCAGTCTCTCGGTCCCAGCTTTGATGCATCTGTACTGACCTCGCCTTCTGGATGGTAGCGGGGTAATCAGACAGTGGCTCGGGTGGTTGTTATCCTTAATGGCCTTCCTGTGACATCGGGTTCTGTAGGTGTCCTAGAGGGCAGGTAGTTTGCCCCCGGTGACGCGTTGCGCAGACCGCACCACCCTCTGGAGAACCTTGCAGTTGAGGGCAGTGCAGTTGCTATACCAGGAGGTGATACAGCTCGATAGGATGCTCTCAACTGTGCATCTGTAAATGTTTGAGGGTTTTAGGTGACAAGCCAAATTTATTCAGCCTTCTGAGGTTGAAGAGGCACTGATGCACCTTCTTCACCATACTGTCTGTGTGGGTGTACCATTTCAGGAACTTAACTTTCCACCTTTACCACAACTGTCCCATCAATATGGATAGTGGGGTGCTTCCTGCTGCTGTTTCCTGAAGTCCACAATCATCTCCTTCATTTTGTTGACGTTGCGTGAGAGGTTGTTTTCATGACACCACACTCCGAGTGCCCTCACCTCCTCCCTGTAGGCTGTCTCGTCGTTGTTGGTAATCAAGCACAATACTGTTCTGTTGTCTGCACACTTGATGATTGTGTTGGAGGTGTATATGGGTGAACAGGGAGTACAGGAGGGGGCTGAGCATGCACCCTTGTGGGGCCCCAGTGTTGAGGATCAGTGAAGTGAAGATGTTGTTTCCTACATTCACCACCTGGGGGTGGCCTATCAAAGTCCAGGACCCAATTGCACAGGGTGGGGTTGAGACCCAGGGCCTCAAGCTTAAATGATGATCTTGGAGGGTACAATGGTGTTGAATGCTGAGCTGTAGACAATGAAAAACATTCTTAAATAGGTATTCTGTTGTCCAGATGGAATAGGGCAGTGTGCAGTGTGATGGCGATTGCATCGTCTGTGGACCTGTTGGGGTGGTATGCAAACTGAAGTGGGTCTAGGGTGGCAGGTAAGGTGGAGAGGACCAACCAGGAGCTGGGGAGGTTCCTTCCCTGGGCGGAGTATGCCCAGAACTCACTTCTTCACCCCGTTCCAGTGCGTCCTGGGATATCGGCCCTGGCTTCATGGACCCTGAGCCAGACCGAAACCTCTGCTGTCGACGAGTGGTTCCGACACACAGATGAGGTTTGAACACTGCCCACGTGAGGCTCCAATGTGCCGTCTCCCACCAAAAGGAGCAAGCGGACCGCCACAGCAGTGAGGCTCCCGTGTTCCATCCTGGTGATCGCATCTGGCTCTCCACCAGGAACCACCCGCTCGGCCTGCCTTGCTGGAAGCTGAGCCCCTGGTTGGGGCCCTTCAAGGTCCTCCAGTGGGTCAATGAAGTAACATCAACTACATTATTATTATTTTATTTTATTCACCTTTATTTAACCAGGTAGGCCAGTTGAGAACAAGTTCTCATTTACAACTGCGACCTGGCCAAGATAAAGCAAAGCAGTGCGACAAAAACAACAACAGAGTTACACATGGGATAAACAAATGTACAGTCAATAACACAATAGAAAATCTGTATACAGTGTGTGTAAATGAAGTAAGAGGTAAGAGAATAAATAGGCCATAGTGGTGAAGTAATTAGAATTGAGTGAGCAATTAACATCTGACAGATGTGCAGATGTGGATGTGCAAGTAGAAATACTGGTGTGCAAAAGAGCAGAAAAACGAATATGGGGATGAGGTAGGTAGTTGGTTAGATGGGCTGTGTACAGCTGCAGCGATCGGTAAGCTGCTCTGACAGCTGATGCTTAAAGTTAGTGAGGGAGATATAAATCTCCAACTTCAGTGATTTTTGCAATTCGTTCCAGTCATTGGCAGCAGAGAACTGGAAGGAAAGGCGGCCAAATAGGTGATGGCTTTGGGGATGACCAGTGAAATATACCTGCTGGAGCGCGTGCTACGGGTGGGTGTTGCTATGGTGACCAGTGGGCTGAGATAAGGCGGAACTTTACCTAGTAAAGACATACAGATGACCTGGAGCCAATAAGTTTGGTAATGAATATGTAGCGAGGACCAGCCAATGAGAGCATACAGGTCGCAGTGGTGGGTAGTACATGGGGCTTTGGGGACAAAACGGATGGCAGTGTGGTAGACTGCTTCCAATTTGCTGAGTAGAGTGTTGGAGGCTATTTTGTAAATGACATCGCCGAAGTCAAGGATCGGTAGGATAGTCAGGAGGCTCTGGGTGGGTATCTGTCTGCGGTATCTGTCCACTCCACCTTAGTCTTGGCCCACTTATGTGGCGCCTTAGGAGCAGCGACCCTCGCCGCCGACCTCGGACCGGGGACCCTTGCAGCGGGCCCCGAATAGACGGGCGACTCCGGCAGCGCCAGAGTAAAGGGCAACTCCGGCAGCTCCTGACTGACAGGCGGTTCTGGCAGCTACTGACTGACGGGCGGCTCTGGCAGCTCCTGACTGACGGGTGGCTCTGGCAGCTCCTGACTGGAGGGAGACTCTGGAGGGAGGAGATGGAGAGACAGCCTGGTACGTGGGGCTGCCACAGGACCCACCAGGCTGGGGAGACCTACAGGAGGCCTGGTGCATGGAGGAGGCACCGGATGGACCGGGCTGTGGGGGAGCACTGGAGCTCTGGTGCGCAGCCTTGGTACCACTCCTCCAGGCTGGATGACCACCTTAGCCCGGACCCTCCAGAGTACAGGCACAGGTTGAACCGGGCTGTGGGGGAGCACTGGAGATCTGGTGCATACCACTCGCACCTCTCCCTTAGGCTCAATGCCCACATTCGCCCGACACGGGCGGAGGGCAGGCATAGGGCGAACTGCACCCTCCCAGCGCCCCGGAGACACAGCACGCAGCGCCGGCGCAGGATACCCTGTGCCAAAACGGCGTACCGCAGACCAAACACGCTGAGCTGGCACAACACTGGATGCCCACTCTCGCATGGCACTTGCGGGGGGCTGCCTTGTTTGTGTCGCCAACTCCATTCTCCGATATCCCTCCTCGCACTGTTCTAGAGAATCCCAGGCGGGCTCCGGCACACTCTCTGGGTCGACCGACCACCTCTCTATCTTTTCCCAGGTTGTCTCATACTCCAGATAGCGCTGCTTACCTGTCCAGGACTCCCTTTTCATCACGCTGCTTGGTCCTTTGGTGGTGGGTAGTTCTGTAATGATTGTCATCGGGAGAAGGAGAAGAGGACCAAAGTGCAGCATGGTACGTATTCATAATAATTTTAATAAAGATGAATACTGGAACAAAAACAACAAACCGACAAACGAACAGTTCTGTAAGGTGCAACAAAAACACTAAACAGAAAATAACTACCCACAACCCATAGTGGGAGAACAGGCTGCCTAAGTATGGTTCTCAATCAGAGACAACGATAGCCAGCTGCCTCTGATTGGGAACCATACCAGACCAAACACATAGAAATAGAAAACATAGAACACAAAACATAGAATGCCCACCACAACTCACGCCCTGACCAAACTAAAATAAACGCATAAAAAAGGAACTAAGGTCAGGACGTGACACAGGCCCTCCGATTTGACACACTGGACTCTATCTGAGAAGTAGTTAGTGAGCCAGGCAAGGCAGTCATTAGAGAAACCAAGGCTATTGAGTCTGCCGATAAGAATACGATGATTGACAGAGTCGAAAGCATTGGCCAGGTCTATGAAGATGGCTGCACAGTACTGTCTTTTATCGATGGCGGTTAGGATATCGTTTAGGACCTTGAGCGTGGCTGAGGTGCACCCGTGACCAGCTCAGAAACCGGATTGCATAGCGGAGAAGGTACGGTGGGATTTGAAATGGTCGGTGATCTGTTTGTTCACTTGGCTTTCAAAGACTTTAGAAAGGCAGGGCAGGATGGATATAGGTCTGCAACAGTTTGGCTCTAGACATCCCCCTTTGAAGAGGGGGATGACCGTGGCCGCTTTCCAATCTTTAGGAATCTCAGACGATACAAAAGAGAAGTTGAACAGACTAGTAATAGAGGTTGCAACAATGGCGGCGGATAATTTTAGGAAGAGAGTGTCCAGATTGTCTAGCCCAGCTGATTAGTAGGGATCCAGAATTTGCCACTCTAACAGAACATCAGCTGTCTAGATATGGGTGAAGGAGAAGAGGGGGTGGTTTGGGCCAGTTGTTGCGGGAGTGTAGAGGTGTTGGCCGGGGTTGGGGTAGCCAGGTAAAAGCATGGCCAGCCGTAGAGAAATGCTTGTTGAAATTATCGATTATCGTGGATTTATCAGTGGTGACAGTGTTTCCTAGCCTGAGCAGCTGGGAAGAGGTGCTCTTATTCTCCATGGACTTTACAGTGTCCCAAAACATTTTGAATTAGTGCTGCAGGATGCAAATTTCTGTTTGAAAAAGCTAGCCTTTGCTTTCCTAACGGACTGTGTATATTGGTTCCTGACTTCCCTGAAAAGATGCATATCACGGGGACTATTCGATGCTAATGCAGTACGCCCCAGGAGGTTTTTGTGCTGGTCAAGGGAAATCAAGTCTGGAGTGACCCAAGGGCTATATCTGTTCTTAGTTCAACATTTTTGTTAAGGGGCATGCTTATTTAAGATGGTGAGGAAAGCACTTTTAAAGAACAACCAGGCAAAGAACCAGGCAAAGAACGACCGGATGAGGTCAATATCCTTCAAGGATACCCAGACCAGGTCCATTAGGAAGGCCTGCTCGCAGAAGTGTTTTAGGGAGCGTTTGACAGTGATGAGGGGTGGTCGTTTGACCGCGGAACCATAATGGACAAAGGCGATGAGGCAGTGATCACTGAGATCCTGGTTGAAAACATCAGAGGTGTATTTAGAGGGCAAATTGGTCAGGTAAAAACTCAGTTTTTCACAATTCCTGACATTTAATCCTAATAAAAATTCCCTGTCTAGGTCAGTTTGGATCACCACTTTATTTTAAGAATGTGAAAAGTCAATAATAGAAGAGAGAATGATTATTTCAGTTTTTATTCCTTTCATCACATTCCCAGTGGGTTAGAAGTTTACTTACCCTCAATAAGTATTTGGTAGCATTGCTTTTATTTGCATAACTTGGGTCAAATGTTTCGGGTAGCCTTCCACAACCTTCCCACAATAAGTTGGGTGAACTTTGGCCCATTCCTCCTGACACAGCTGGTGTAACTGAGTCAGGTTTGTAGGCCTCCTTGCTCGCACACACTTTTTCAGTTCTGCCCACAAATGTTCTATAGGATTGAGGTCAGGGCTTCATGATGACCACTCCAATACCTTGACTTTGTTGTCCTTAAGCCATTTTGACACAACTTTGGAAGTATATGCTTGGGGTCATTGTCCATTAACTTCCTGACTGATGTCTTGAGATTTTGCTTCAATATATCCAGATAATTGTCCTGCCTCATGATGCCATCTATTTTGTGAAGTGCACCAGTCCCTCCTGCAGCAAAACACCCCCACAACATGATGCTGCCACCCCCATGCGTCACGGTTGGGATGATGTTCTTTGGCTTGCAAGCCCTCCCACTTTTTCCTCCAAACATAACGATGGTCATTATGGCCAAACAGTTCTATTTATGTTTCATCAGACCAGAGGACATTTCTCCAAAAAGTACGATCTTTGTCCCCATGTGCAGTTGCAAACCATAGTCTGGCTTTTTTATGGCGGTTTTGGAGCAGTGGCTTCTTCCTTGCTGTGCGGCCTTTCAGGTTATGTCGATATAGGACTCGTTTTACTGTGGATATAGATACTTTTGTACCTGTTTCCTCCAGCATCTTCACAGAGTCCTTTGCTGTTGTTCTGGGACTGATTTGCACTTCTCGCACCAAAGTACATTCATCTCTAGGATACAGAACACGTCTCCTTCCTGAGTGGTATGACAGCTGAGTGGTCCCATGGTGTTTATACTTGCACACTATTGTTTGTACAGATGAACGTGGTACCTTCAAGTGTTTGGAAATTGCTCCCAGGGATGAACCAGACTTGTGGAGGTCCACAATTTTTTTCTGGGGTCTTGGCTGATTGTTTGGGATTTTCCCATGATGTCAAGCAAAGAGGCACTGAATTTGAAGGTAGGCCTTGAAATACATCCACAGGTACACCTCCAATTTACTCAAATGATGACAATTAGCCTATCAGAATCTTCTAAAGCCATGACATTTTCTGGAATTTTCTAAGCTGTTTAAAGGCTCGGTCAACTTAGTGTATGTAAAACTTCTGACCCACTGGATTTGTGATACAGTGAATTATAAGTGAAAATAATCTGTCTGTAAACAATTGTTGGAAAAATTACTTGTGCCAAGCACAAAGTAGATGTTCTAACCAACTTGCCAAAACTATAGTTTGTTAACAAGACATTTGTGGAGTGGTTGAAAAACGAGTTTTAATGACTCAAACTTAAGTTTATGTAAACGTCCGACTTCAACTGTATTTCAACTGTTTGGGCTGTCAACTGTATTTATAAAAGTAGAAGCTCTAACTGTTTGGGCATAGAACTCTGCAGGCTATCTCTACAGTTGATTGCAACTCTGCCCCCTTTAGCAGTTCAATCTTGACGGAAAGTGTTGTAATTGGGGATGGAAATTTCAGAATTTTTGGTTGGCTTCCTAAGCCAGGATTCAGACATGGCTAGGACGGGGTGTGCTAAAGATGTGAATAAAGCAAACTTGGGGAGGAGGCTTCTGATGTTAACATGCATGAACCCAAGGCTTTTACGGTTACAGATGTCAACAAATGAGAGTGCCTGGGGACACACAGGGTCTGAGTTAACCTCTACATCACCAGAGGAACAGAGGAGGAGTAGGATGAGGGTACGTCTAAAGGCTATAAGAACTGGTTGTCTAGTGCATTGGGAACAGAGAATAAAAGAGAATGCTTCCCATCGTTACACACACCTGTCCCCTAAAATTACAGTTCTGTAATTTGAATTGGCCATAACTTAATTAGTAAGTGGCATATTAAGCCTAATGATGACTTAAAATGTTCAATGTAGTGTGGGAAATACAATCAAATGGATCATGTATGTTTTTTTTAAGATGTATTTGAAAAATGTACCAAATCACTGATTTATTAAAATATTTTTGATCCTTCGATTGAGAAGATACAATTTCAGCATGCTCTTGATGATTTCAAAATAGTGTATGATATCTGTGGATTAGAATTATATAACATGTACCAAACAGTGCTTGCATAATTAGTAATGGTAGCCTTTGTATCTTGTCCCATACATCAAGTTATATAATGGGTGGGTCTAATCCTGAATGCTGATTGCTTAAAATTCCATTCCAGCCAGTTACCACCGGCTAAATCTACGACATTAAAATGGTTATTTACTCTGTTCCATCTGACTGTGCAATCCACTGTCTCATCAGACCAGCCAGGCAATTTATGAACTTGATCTCCACTGCAAAAAGCATCTAGACATTATCTCACATTTCTTTTAGATGACCATTTCTCTCAAGTGGCACAGCTGTCTAAGGCACTGCATCACAGTGCTTGAGGCATCGCTACAGACCCGGGTTCGATCCAGGCTGTTTCACAACCGGCCGTGACTGGGAGTCCCATAGGGCGGTGCACGGGTTAGGGGAGGGTTTGGCCGCGGGGGCTATACTTGGCTCATCGCGCTCTAGCAACTCCTTATGGCGGGCCGGGCGCCTGCAGGCTGACGGTGTTTTCTCCTACACATTGGTGCGGCTGGCTTTCAGGTTAAGTGGGCAGGTGTTAAGAAGCTTGGTTTGGCGGGTCATGTTTCAGAGAGAACAGGATTCGACCTTCGCCTCTCCTGAGCCCATTGGGGTGTTGCAGAGATGAGACAAGATCGCATTTGGATGTCACAAAATTGGGGAGAAAAAGAGGAGAAAAAGGGGAGAAAAAAATACCTATACATACTAACATTTAGTTTGAGTCTTTTGTATAAACCTTGCGGTCTGTCTCTCCGACATTTGCAACATTGTTTCAATATTCAAATTCGATATCTAGCTGTCCCATAGTAAGGAATGTGTCCGGATTCGAGATGAGACAGACAGGCAGCTTTTCTAAGCCAGTCAAAATCATGAATCAACATCATTTTTATGGATATATACAAAACTATCAATAGAAAGCAGGTAAAACAGCTAGTTTGCTGTCTTTCCAGCATCAGTTTGAAGTGATTGTGTTAGCTGTGTTGTTGGCTAGCTCTTCTGAACAAAAAGACTGAATGACTGGGTCCCGTCCCTGGCAACCGAACCAATAGAACAAACGACCAACCGGCTATCTTGTGGAAGGATGAAATGGTATGAATATATTAATCAAAATAACGTTTTTAATGAAAACATTTATAATTATTTGAAAATGTTGGTAACCCGTTGTATAAAAGTGACAATGCCCTCAAAGCCGGTCTTCTGAGAATATATTGGCACAGTTTGCCAGCCCTCGACTTCGTCGCGGGTTTAACAACGCCCATGCCGATATATCCTCCAAACACCGGCTTCAAGTGCATTATCACTTAAGTAGAGTAATATTGAAATGGCTTCATGTCCATAGTTCCAAAATGTAGATAAAAGTACATTTAAGAATTAGTCATTTTGCTAGATTTTTGGGCACTTCACACCTTTCCTACCAATTATTTAAATAATACATATACAGTTGTCATGACGTTGGCCTGGGGGGTAGGTTTATGACAGTCATAAATACCTCTTTCCCCCTTTTTCCTCTCTCTACCCTACTGAGGTTACATTTGCAAAATCCTTGGTTAACATAGAGACTCTGGGAACATCAGTAGGTGGGGGGAAATTAACTATATTCTGGTAATCCGAACAATTGAACATATGCGGTGGTACTTAATGAATATGATGTCAGTTCGGTTGTCATCTGAGACGTTCTCATCAATGATAAGATGACATAAACTCTACAGTGGAAAGTCTACACATCAGAGTTATCGGATTCACATGGAATTGTTGTTCAATTTAAATGTTTGAATATGAAATTATTCGTGATGGGATGAAATGTGATTTTAGCTTCTAAAATGTGAGAATTGGGTTTTCATAAGACAGGGCTCTGCTCAATCAGTGGCCCGCCCCTGTGAAGGGACATGGGCTATAAAACTTTTAAAATACGCCCTCCTCTCCCTTCCTATATAAGCCCTTGACGACAATATAACCTCCTGTTCCGAGTATGTAGGACGACGGTCCGATGTCAGAATGGTTCAGATAATAACTACAGAATGAAGCTAACATCAACGTGAGCTTGGTTGCGAATGGTATGAACTTTGAACTCTTATTCACTACAGAAGTGATACCTCCTAGCCGTTGAGTTAGCAACAGCAGATGCAACGAGGGTTAGGAAGGAACAGACAGAGTATCCCGTCTATCACCCAACGACGTTACTACAACTTTTATAATTGACAACCAGAGACAGTCTTCAAAGGACTCGGTTGGGCAACACGGCCTTCCATCTACCACCAACCTACCGAAGCGCAGCTCAGAGTAAATATTTATTGCATTTTCCTTTTCCAAATGGGCGGTAACTTAGAATGCATTAGATACTGTATTTACGATAGTACAGCTTCTCCCTGTGTCCCTCCGTCTTCCCGCTCTTTCACTCAAACCCAGCCCTTTTCCTTTGTGTAACATGCTGTCACATCTGTTCCGCCCGCTAGGGACGTTTTCCTTTATGATTTAATTATGTGTATGTGTAATTAGTTAGGTATTTAGTAAATAAATAATTAAACCCAATTTTGTATTGCTGATTCAGATTGTTAGTCAGGGTTCGTGCAGATGACCAAGAATTTACAACTTTCAGATGAGACTGAATTAAGACGACGATTGATATTGACTGCTATTGATGTAAAATATTACTAGGTCTTTAAGAGTTTATTTGGAAGATAACAGCTCTATAAATATTATTTTGTGGTGCCCGACTCTCTAGTTAATTACATTTACATGATTAGCTCAATCAGGTGATATTAATTACGGATAAATTATTTTATAGAATAGCATGTCATAGCACTTAATCCGGCATAGCCAAAGACACAACACAGTATTTGGCAAACTTGGGCCATATTTTTGTGTTCTCCAGAACCCCTGAAATATTTTAAGCCATCATTGGGCTGTATGTAGGCCTACCAATTCTTTATTGACATATGACCATGTGAATCCTGTTCATTATGGCCCTTTGGAGCTGGTTGGTGGTCATTTTGGAAACCTGAGTATAATCAAGAGTGTAGTATTGCCGGAGCTCACTGGAGCGATGAATTAATGTCTCACATCACTTAATGAATGATTAGTATTCTGCATAACAGCCTGAAAATAATAGCATACTATAACATTACTGTATGACCAAAAACACCAAGTAATTTCTTATGAGATTTAAGGATGATTGTGCTGAATGGTTGCGTTTTTTTCTCATGATGCGGCGAAAACTAAACAACGAGCGGCAAACAATAAATATGCTCTGATGGAAACAATACAGGTAGGCTAGTCTGTAGCTTGCTCAGCTGAGCAACTTTCACTGGGGACAGGGTCATGTCCCCCCCACATTCTGAAATTGTATTTTTGTTCCCCCCCCAGTTTTATCATTGCAATGTGATACAAAAAGTGCCAACGGGGTGCTTTAGGACCATGCAGACACCTACGAGCTGTCAGGTAGACTGTTTGGAGTGTTCAGACAGATAGATTTAGGACCAGTTGTGTCCACAAGTCCGCAACCACAGAGCAGGCTGACATGCTGTGTGAAGGCAAAGCTTCTGGAAGGCTGGCTGGACCAGCACTGGAGAGTTGGGAAAAGTTCAGTGTGTATGTGTTGCGCTCTTTCACCGAGTTGTAAAAGCAAGCAGAGCAGAATTTGGCTACCCTTTAGTAGACTGATGTAGCTGGCAAGGTAACTGATTTTTAACTTAACAGAAAAAAACTAGTGTTTATTCGCAGTGCTGAGCTATTATTGTAACCTGACATGTAATGTTAGCTAATGTGTCATTCCTTCTCGACTGAGGTGAAGGAATAAGCTACACTAGCTAGTAGCTTCTACAGCTAGGTCATCTCTAGCCTCTAGTTATCTGTCGAATAGTTATAGCCTGTTTGGACTCTGCTGTTGGGATAGCTTTATGTAGGCCCTAACAATTTATGGGCACCATTTGAGTGCAATTAATGTATTGTTTAGTGTTGTGGCTTTGCTGGCATGCATCCCACTTTTTGTTCTTGCCCCACATAGATTTACATGCTAAAATCGCCACTGAATATGAATGATCAATATTTAGGCCTATTTCTAGGCAACATAGTAAACTATGGCCAGATCATAGGCTTATTTAGGAAGGTTTGTTCATTTGTCAGGGTATTGGTTAAAAGGAATAACACAATATTTATTTTTCAGTTACCTTTGATCAATTTCAGTCTTATTAATCACTTAAACATACGTAGTAATGATCTCTTACCTAGCTCGATGACTGTGGGAATTTTTGCTTTCTTTTTGTTCTAAATGGAGATGGCATATTGGATTGTGTAAAAATACAGGAAATTAGCTTTAGATGCCCCAAAACATTCTGGGAGAGGACCCCCAGACATCCCGCTAGGTTATGTCCACCCCTCTTCTAAAACCAAGAGCTCGTTAATATCATCTGCTCTGAAATCCGCTCATGGAGTATTTACTCAGTATCACTCAAGAACAGATCTAAATACATATTCTCATGAAACCGATTGAGATCAAATGGTTATGGTTGGCATTCAGACGCAGGTTGTAAACCTGTAAAACAAAAATAGTTGTCATACACAATGGCCTATTTCGAAATTAGGTAGGCCTAATTTGGTGTTTGAGGGTATTAAAATACAATGTGTGTCGGCATAGGTAGACGTTGCATTTGGATGATGGGTTTTATGCGCATAAAATGATATTATTCAACAGGGCAAATACGGGGCAAACTTTGATTGAGAAATGATGGTGTAATTTTTTTTTTTTTAACGCTCAGGCACCTAAAAATATTGCACTACACTACTGAGTATAATAGGTTAAATCTGCGATGGCTGGACATCTTCGTTTAGACTTTTACTTACTTTGAGTAGAGGTGGAAATGGGTCTCTCTGCTTGACAATTCACCTAAAGTGACATGTAAGGGGTGGGGGGGGTTATGGCCCTTATAATACAAATGAATGACCTTTTAATGTGGCATGAACACAACCAGTCATGATGATTTCGTCTGATTGTCAAACAAATCACTTCAAAAAGTATGCTACCGGTGTATGTTTCTCCACTTCAAAATCATCCAAATAGTGCAATGCATGTACGTACACTCAAGCCATTTGAGGAATGGAAATAGACATCTGTTACGCAAACACAAAAAGTGCTAGGGTGACCATTTCGTTTTTCCTGTGAGTTTCAGCCCCATTTCAGGAGTTCTTGACTTGTCAGTCTACAAAAAAATTCCATTTGTCAGCATGACACATCAATTAATGTAGCCCTAATCAATGGCAATCGCTGAATGTCATTAGGCACACTTTTTGAGTTTATCGTCAATGCATACTACCGGTAGCCAGTGATGTAGTAGTACAAATGTTTTGGTAAACTCTGATTGGTGGTTGGGGTGAAAATAGTAACACTCCCTGTACTTTCATTTACATTTACATTTAAGTCATTTAGCAGACGCTCTTATCCAGAGCGACTTACAAATTGGTGCATTCACCTTATGACATCCAGTGGAACAGTAGTGCATCTAAATCTTTTAAGGGGGGGTGAGAGGGATTACTTTATCCTATCCTAGGTATTCCTTAAAGAGGTGGGGTTTCAGGTGGTGATTGACTCCGCTGTCCTGGCGTCGTGAGGGAGTTTCAATGCATTTTTTCTGAAAAAGGTGGATAATCTGCGTTTACCCTCCACTTGGCCTACACCACTATCGGTAGCCTACCCTCTGAGGCAATATTACATACATGAACACATGCAGAGCAGGTAGTTGAATCAAAACATGTTTACACCGTAGTTCATGAGTTGTCCATAATTTATGGGTTGAATGCTTGGAGTCTTCACAGATCCTGTGACATAAAACACTACCTTTCTTTCCTTAATGGCATTTATGACAGTGTTCTTAGTCATTTATAAGCATTTAACAATTGAATTAGAACATTGAACTTAAACCCTGTACAATTCCTGGATCTTGGAGATCTGGAAAACGCAAGTGTAACTCTGCCTACGTTGCATTTCATGATGTTTCACTGTGAAAACAGTTCTTATGGGCACACAAGTCCAAAATAATGTAGACCTATGCCATTGCAAAATTGAATGCTTCTAACCGAAAGAGTCAACTATAGGCCTATTGTCATTCATGTTGGATGGATTGGATGCACATTGGTGTCTAGCTGTAGGCTAGTAGTCTAGTGATATTGGCAACCATCATCATCAGTCGATGATGAAAAAAATAGTGTGTGAATTTTTTTATTTATTTGATTTATTTTACCTTTATTTAACCAGGTAGGCAAGTTGAGAACAAGTTCTCATTTACAATTGCGACCTGGCCAAGATAAAGCAAAGCAGTTCGACAGATACAACGACACAGAGTTACACATGGAGTAAAACAAACATACAGTCAATAATACAGTATAAACAAGTCTATATACAATGTGAGCAAATGAGGTGAGAAGGGAGGTAAAGGCAAAAAAGGCCATGGTGGCAAAGTAAATACAATATAGCAAGTAAAACACTGGAATGGTAGTTTTGCAATGGAAGAATGTGCAAAGTAGAAATAAAAAAATGAATGAAGCTAAATACATGGTCTACTTCTTCTGGCCACGGCTGGGCACGGCTGGCCACGGCTGGCACGGCTGGGCTGGGCACGGCTGGGCACGGCTGGCCACGGCTGGCACGGCTGGCCATGGCTGGCACGGCTGGCACGGTTGGCACGGCTGATACGGCTGGCACGGCTCTCTAAACAGCTGACTGAAAAAAGCAAACAATGATAAATAAATGGATAAATCTAATGCATTAGAATAAAGGCTATTTTTATACTGAGTGGACAGGCAGTGGACCGGGAGACGTTTGTGCAGCCACCTAGAAATACATGGTTTAAACCATGACAGAGGGTTGGGGGTGTTAGTTTCATTTGGAAGCATTTATTTTCAAATTTACCACTGCATTTGAACAAATAGGAGAATGGTTAAATTAACATTACTTAGAGACCCCCCCCCCCCAAGTTTGACTTTTGTTGCATTTAGGGGAGCTAATGTCTCATTCAGGGGAGTTGACTGGCTCCCTCATAATTCGCACCCTGCTGCCTCCAATATTTAATATGTTCTTAAAGGTATCTAGTATTAGTGTACCAAGTGTGATACCTATATCATGAAGTGGAACAATCTGAGGTTTGGTTCTTATTGGCTGGACTATATCAGGTGAGCAGAGATTACTGATGATTACAGAGTCCTCTTTCTCAACTCTGTGTTCTTTTTTCACTTTCTGTGCCAAACGATACTTTAGAATAAGGCTACTTTTAGAACTTGAAATACAGTACAAAACTGGATTGCTGATGCTATGTTTTGGCCATTGGCACTCCCCAGTAGAAGCAGTCCTCCATAGGAATGAATGTGATTCTACAGTATTTCTATTAAATGTTTCAAGGACAAAATTACATGTATTTAAGTTGTTTTTTTGTTGTAGTGGGGATAGTAACATTAGTTATCTCAAAAAATTATACTTTAAGGAAAATCTTTATATATTTGTAAAATAAATAAATAATATATATATCATTTAAAAGTATCTGTAATAGAATAACGTGGCAAAAACAAATGTAGGGGGATGGGGGAGTGCCAAGATGGAGGTAAGGTGGCTTCAACACAGCACCTTCTATTAGTCAGTTAGTGTACACAGTGCCTTCGGAAAGTGTTCAGACCCCTTGACTTTTTCCACATTTTGTTACTTTACAGCCTTATTCTAAAATGTATTATATTGATGGGGGGGGGGGGGGGGGGGACCATCTACACACAATACCGCATTAAAGACAAAGCAAAAACATTTTTTTTAGACATTTCTTCTAATTCATATATATTTTGTATAATAATATCACATTTATATTAGTATTCAGACGTTTTACTCAGTCCTTTCTTGAAGCACCTTTGGCAGCGATTACAGCATTGAGTCTTCTTAGGCATGACGCTACAAGCTTGGCACACCTGTATTTGGGGAGTTTCTCCCATTCTTCTCTGTAGATCCTCTCAAGCTTTGTCAGGTTGTATGGGGATGCACAGCTATTTTCAGGGCTCTCCAGAGATGTTCCACAGAGGAACTCTGGAGTTCTGTCAGAGTGACCATCGGGTTCTTGGTCACCTCCCTGACCAAGGCCCTTCTCCTCCGATTGCTCAGTTTGGCAGGGTGGCCAGCTCTAGGAAGAGTCTTGGTGGTTCCAAACTTTTTCCATTTAAGAATGATGGAGGCCACTGTGTTATTGGGGACATTCAATGCTGCAGAAATGTTTTGGTACCCTTCACCAGATCTGTGTCTCGACACAATCATGTCTCAGAGCTCTACGGACAATTGCTTAGACCTCATGGTTTGGTTTTTGCTCCGACAACTGTGGGACCTTATATTAACAGGTGTGTGCATTTCCAAATCATGTCCAGTCAATTGAATTTACCACAGGTGGACTCCAATCAAGTTGTAGAAACATCTCAAGGATGATCAATGGAAACAGGATCTCAAGTTCCAGTCTCATAGCAAAGGGTCTGAATTTCTGTTTCATTTTTTAAAAACATTTGCAAAAAAAATCTCCAAAAACCTTATTTCGCTTTGTCATTATGGGGTAGTGTGTGTACATTGCTGAGGAATTGTTTTTATCGAATCAATTTTAGCATAAGGCTGTAACGTAACAAAATGTGGAAAAAGTCAAGGGGTCTGAGTCACGCCCTGGCCTAAGTATTTTGTGTTTATCTTTATGTATTGGGTCAGGCCAGGGTGTGGCATGGGGTTTTTGTATTGTGGTGTGTTTTGTCTGGGGGTTTTGGTGTGTAAGTATTGGGATAGTAGCTAGTGGGGTTATCTAGCAGAGTCTATGGCTGTCTGGAGTGGTTCTCAATCAGAGGCAGGTGTTTATCGTTGTCTCTGATTGGGAACCATATTTAGGCAGCCATATTCTTTGGTTGTATTGTGGGTGATTGTCCTGAGTGTCTCGATGTCCTTGTTAGATGACACATGTATAGGCTGTTTTCGGTTTTCGTTTATTGTTTTTGTAGTGTTCGTGTTTAGTAGTGTTTTACATTTGTTAAATAAACATGAATCGCAATTGACACGCTGCAGTTTGGTCCGACTCTCCTTCACCATATGAAAACCGTGACAGTCTGAGTACTTTCCAAAGGCACTGTATAGATCATTGTGTAAATGCCCGAGGTACATAGCCTACAGCAGGGTTCCCCAATTGACATTTTTTCGAATTTTCATTGTTGGACATAAAATACTGTAAAAACACCAGGAAATCAGCTCCAAGTGATTTTAATTTTGGATATCTGTTCATAAGTATTCCCACACATAATAGAGAGAGATGATCATATACAAATGTAAGCAAAGGTTTCAAATTATTACGTTTTAGTCAAATACTGGGAAAAAACTGGTTGAATCAACATTGTTTCCAAATCATTGTGATGACGTGGGAATCAACGTGGGAAACTGATTGGAATTTAGTATTTTTTTTCACCCAACTTTTAACCTAAATCCAATGAAATGGTCAAATGTTTTGTTGATTTCACATTGAATTCACCTTAGTTGACAACTCAACCAAATCTAGATGTTTGTGCCCAGTGGGATGATTCTCTCACTCCCTCTCTCTCTCCCTTAGATAACCGTGACAAAGGCTCACCAGCGCCCATAATTCCACCAGCTCCTATAATTCCACCATTTGACATTGTTGTTTTTCAACCTCACTCAGACGCATCTGAGCTAACTACACTGTGCGCCCTTAAGTACACAAATGTTTGTGTGTTCATTTGTAAACAAGTTATTGTTTAATTATAACTTTGTGTGAACTTTGCTGATCAGTGGGGCGAAGCATGTCTCCCCTTCAGCGTGTAATTGTTCAGCCTAATTGCTGGCCCTGTTCACAGAGCATAAAGCACTGCTCATCAGCATGGCCATCTCACATGCCTTCATTTTACTGGCTGTGTCCCAAATAGCACCTTATCCCCTATATAGTGCCCCACTTTTGATCATAGCCCTATAGTCCCTGATCAAAAGCAGTGCTCTATATAGCGAATAGGGTGCAATTTGGGAAGCACTCACTGGCTGTCTCCTCAACAGAAACATTAACAGCATTTTAATGGTTCAATGTCTCTTATGATCCTAATTGTCAAGATAAAAGCATATGGTGCTGAAAAGAAGGAGGGGGTGGATATACATGTTATTTTTAAATTCTCCCATCTAAAATGGATATAATAATAATAAAGGCATGATGTTAGCAATTTGTCTGTCTTTACACCGTATACATGCATTGTTGTCCCACCCAGTCTGGTCTCCTTCCAAATCAATGCTGGGTAATCAGAGAGGACACAAAGTCACATACAGACAACTGTCATGGTGAGGCCTCCCTCAGGCAGGTTAGGTTGAATCTCTCTCCCTCTCTCTAAAGATGAGCAAAAAAAGACCATATAAAATAATACAAATACTTAGCTATATTGTATGATACATTTTTTTAAACAATTATATTATTTTATCCCCCTTGCTAGAATAATGACACTTAGCCTTTTTCTAAAATGCTTTATGAGATTGGAGAACACATTAAGAGGGATCTTAGACCATTTTCTCCATACAGAATCTTTCCAGATCCTGGATATCCTTCCTCTGTGCTTTATGGACTGCCCTCTTCAATTCAAATCACAGTTTTTCATTAGGGTTCCAGTCCGGAGACTGAGATGGCCATTGCAACATTTTGTGGTCAATTAACCATTTCTTTGTGGATTTTGATGTGTGCTTGAGGCTATGGTCTTGCTGGAAGATCCACTTGAGGCCAACATTCAGCCTCCTGGCAGAGGCAACCAGGTTTTTGGTTAAAATGTCCCGGTACTGGGTAAAGTTCTTGATGCCATTGACCTTAACAAGGGCCCCAGGACCAGTGGAACCAAAATGGACCCATAACATCAAAGATCCCATTTTTTACAATAGGGGTTCTTTTCTTATTATGCTTCTTTATTTCAACGCTAAACCCACCACTGGTGCATGTTGCCAAAGAGCTCTATTTTCATGTCACCTGACCATACCACCAGTTCCAATCAAAGTGCCAATGCTGTTAAGCAAACTCCAGGCGTTCAATGACATGAACATAGAGCTCTTTGGACATGCACACCAGCGGTGGGCTTTGCTTTGAAAGAAAGATTGGCACCCTTGTACTTTTGACCTGAACGCATTTCCTCTTCACCTTTGAGACCACACCCCGCTCTATAAGTCTCACATCAGTTCATTTTCAGTTCCTCCCGGTTGCTCACAACAGTTACGATGGCATCTCTGTCTGTGTCAAACAACAAATTCTCACTGAATCTCTTCGAGAAGATCAGCGAGAGGAACAGCGAAGGAAACATCTTCTCTCCTCTGCTTTGGCTATGGTATTCCTTGAGGCCAAGGGCAATCCTGTTACACATATATCAGAGGCGCTGCACCTCCACAAAGCTGATGGTGACATCCATGATGGGTTAAAAAAAACTCCTGTCTGAGTTGAACAATGACAAACCCCATACACACTGAGCCTGGCTAACCGCCAGTTTGAAGGGGCCAGGGGCAATATTGCCGCACGGATGTTAGAGACCCTGCCCCGCCACAAAGCTGAGGTGTTCAGAAAACTCCTGTCTGGGCCCCGTACGCACTACCCCCTATGCACGGAACCTGGCAAAGCCTTTACAAAAGCTTTTCTCTGTGAAACTAGGAAGTACTACAGTGCCAGGTCTGTCAACTTTGAGTCCAATGCAGAGGCAGCTAGGGTTAATATTAACTGGGTGGATAAAAAGACAGAGGGAAAACTCCAGGACCGGTTGCAAAAGGAAGCTGTCAACAACCAAAACTTGTTGGTGAATGCCATTTATTGCAAGTGAGGCAAGGAGTTCAAGGAGAGATCCACCAGAGAAGATCAGTTCAAGGTGAGAAGAAATTAGAGTAAACCAGTGAAAATTATGTATCAGGAGAGCATGTTCTGCTTGACCTTAATCCCTGAGGTCAACTGCTAGATTCTGGAGTGATCTGAGCATGCTCCCAGAAGAGATAGAGGACAAACTGGGCTGGAGAAGCTGGAGAGGGAGCTCATGTATGATACATTTGTTGCATGGACCAGGTGGGACATATGCACTTCCCCAGATTGAAGATGGAGAAGACCTGCGACCTAAAAGCAGTTCTGGTCAGCATGGGCATGATGGACTCCTTTAAGAGTTCAGGAGCAATTTCTCAGGTACGTCACCCAACAACAACCTGGAGATGTCGGAGGTGGTACACAAGGCCTTTGTAGAGGTGAATGAGGAAGGCACCGAAGGCTGCAGCTGCCACAAGGCGGTCTCCCTGATCAGTAATGTTAAATATACGTACCTTCAAAGCAGACCACCCCTTTCTGTTCTTCATCCGCCACAACAATACTCAAAACATCCTCTTCTGTGGCAGGTACTGCTCCCCTTAAAGTGATGCTACAGAGGTTTTGTATAAACGGGCCCCCAAAATGTTGCACAATTGTGTGTAACGTCATTCATTTCATATATGTTACGTCCTGCAAAAAAAAATGTTACTAATTCCAATTCATACAATTGGACTTTGCGATGCTTAAGGGTGATCGTCCTTGTAAACAACGTTGTCATTTGTAATAATTATGTTAATTTATGTAATCTCGGTTAACCCAGAAGTAAAATATTGTGTAATTTGGTCAGCTGCATGATTAAATTCTGGGCCAAAACGTGTTATAAGTTGAGAGTTTCGGCAAAGACGAAGGCCTAGATTCAATCAGATCAAGCGCTAACCAGCAATAGCCAACACCCGCATAGCTGATGTTTTGGCAGTGTAAGAGGTGGAACTGTGTTGGAATTGTCAAATTGGCAAGGAGCTGCTCTTGTGATCATTGTCACGAAGCCACACCCACCCCACTTGCGTTGGAAGTTCAGAACGTGAAAGTGTACGCTATATAGAAATAATGACGCTCAAATTGAAAACCATTAAATGTGACCATGAGGATTTCTATCAGCCTAATCGAGGTGTAGATACAAATGAACATTCCAGTGTTCGGACTTGTAAACATGGCTGTATGGCATTTCTCTTAATTAAAGCGACTCGGTGCAGCCAATGGCAATGTCTGCTTTAGGTATAACGCTGGGAGCTGCTTCTGGATTTGACAGCTCAAAAGCAGTCCCACCTCTGACACTGTCAAAACATCATCTATTTTGGCTAAAGAGAATCTGAATATATTTCTCCCAAAGTCTCCACCCTCACAAAGCCAAAGCAACCCTCCCATGCGCAAAGCACTTGAATTGAAGCAGTTTAAGCACTGCCTTCGCCCAATCCTAAAACATCCTAATAACAAAAAAGCAGAACTTCTGCTGCTTGTCATCTCAAGCATCCCATTCAGTTCCAACTGATTCTTTGGTCTACACGCAGAATCTGCCTACAAGAGATAATACTGTTATTTTATGTTTGCGGAATTGTTTAATAATGTAATTATGTTGCATAACAATGTCTGTAATCTTAATTTGAACATTTTTGCGTTTCATTTGTGTCTGAAAAAAACTACAAAAGGTTTGGCAACCTACAGAAACATGTATTATAAATCATAAAATCATATATAGCCCATTTCTGGCTGTGGTAACTAGTGGAAACCATAAATTGAACATCAAAGGAACCCCACCTTTCTGAAAAAACTATAGCTTGGACAGAGGGAAATTTCCAACAGTGACATCACTGACCCCATGCACTGCTTTTTCACGCAAGTGTGCCAACAAGATCTGACCTTTTCCGCCTAGTTCTAGCAACTATGATGGATCCGTAACCAGGCCAAGCTTGGTTTGGTTCAGCTCAGTAGTGTGAAAGCTCTCATTATGCCATGCTTAGATATTTGCTTGTTAGACCAGCAGTAACCACAATAGTTCAACATCATCTGTTGGGAAAGTTCACATCTGCTCCTTCCTTGTTTAGGGTTTAAAAAAAAATTGACTTCAGAACTTTTAATTTAAGAGGCAATCATTTCATCCAGACTTTTTACTTCTAGATTCATCTGGCCTGGCTCTTGCAAAACAAATACAAGCTAAACTAATTGCTGAGGATCCCCTACGGATGCATTAGGATTATAGTAGAGCATGACAGTGAAAAATCAAGCCGCTGCATCGAGCAGAAAGTCTCCATGAATCAGGTCTTGTGTGTGGGGGGACGACGACAGGCAGCGGCGTGGTAGTGGCGGATCAGTAATCATCGGGGAGGCAGTCCAAATGAATACTTCACCGGCAGCCGCCTCGTTCTCCATCATTAGGGCACATTACAGGGCCACAATATACATCATTAAACCGGGCACAAACTATTTATTAAAAGGCAATTAAGGAGACAAGAGTATGTCACTTCTCCCTGTAGTATTAATAGGCAGTAAAACGGCAGAGGCTTAAGGCTAATGCTGAACTTCCAGTCAACCTGACTAATGGCCTCTAGTTGTTCCAAAAACACAAGACGACCCTTTGCCTGGCTACCCAAACTCCTTGCTCTGGCCTAATGCTTTGCCACGCCCACAGACATTAGTTCCTTCTCTGCAATGTCTGGATCTGAGTAACTCCATGACAATTTCTAGAACGGAAAAAACATTCTAACCGTTCTGATTGGTCCCAGAAACCGATGGGCTGAGCAAGAGCCAGAATACACGTGTGTAAAGCCTATGGGTAAATGGGTGAAAATGTGTCAATGGCTTTGTTACTCCAATTGGTTAGAGGTGATCCAATCACTGATTACTTTGTTTGGTACAACAGCCCTCAATTTGACATCACCACAAACGACTTCAATGACGGCAATCTCAGACTGAAGTTCGTAGCAAACGAAAGAGCGTCGGCAAAAAAAAATGCAAGAAAAGGCAAGAAGACTCTACCCCTACCCTTCAATATAGTTATTTCTGTTGAGTCACCGCTCATGAGAAAGAACCTCAGAAAAAAGGGTTCTACATCAAACCTTTTTCATGTAAAGAAACTTGTCATTTTAGGGTTCGATGTTGGGTGAAATGGTTCCAAGAAGAATTATCCTACAAAGGACAAGCCAGAGAACACTGTATGGCACCTTTCTATTTAAAGAGTGATCAAAACAAGGTGGTGTGATGTCAGCACAATGTACACTATGAGCCATAAATAAATACTGGGCGGTCAAACCTGGCATTTCAATGGATATACAGTTGGGGTTAAATATGTAGTCTCAGTCATCAACCTGCTGTTTATTTAAAATTAAAGAACCCAGTTTTGTCGTAGTAGAGGTGCAACCTTTTTTCAATACTTTAGAGCGGTTATTTGCCGGCGTGTCTTGATGACACCACACCTGACATTCACACTTAGTTAAGGGTACATTACTAATTTTTTTTACAAATGGCACAAAATTTGACCACACGCACACATCCAAAACTAACTGGGAAAGGTCAATCACTGCAAAAAATAGCAGGTCCACATAAATAAATGCCTTTAAATAAAAGTAGCATTACAATGTGAAAATTGTGGTGACTTTTGTCAACTAGTGACCGGACAAAGGAGAGGAACTAGATTTGTGTAGCAGGATGACAGATTGTGTGTGTTTGTTGTGTGGGTGTTCATTGTACGAGTGTTAACATTAATCTGTTTTTCAATAGTTTGCCTGTGCAGGTTACTTTAGTGATTTCAGTGTGACCAGACCACGTTTCCACAGATAAAAGAAAATGTAATCCAAAAAGCAGACATTCACATAACTGCCACTTAATAAAAAGGGAATTGAAAGATAGAGATAAGATTCTGTTTAAAATAAATATGGCTTTGCATATGTCAATCAAGATGACAGATCTGCATGGGTTTCTTCACTGGTCAAATAAAGCTATAGTGAGGGACCTGGGATTTGCTAGTAACTTTGGTAGAGGGCAGGAAGCAAAGCATTACAAAATCACTGACACACATGGACACCACATTCAGTCATGAATATAAGGCACAAAAATACTTCACATACTAGCTAGCATGTGCTCAAAATGAAACTTCAGGTTTTGCATAAAGGTAGATTCAGCTATACACATTTCAGAAGGGCCGATATCAGGCCGATATCCACAACAACAAAGATAGTGAAGAGAGGGGATAAGAGAGGCTAATCTACTCCGCAGTAGTTGCCCCTCGACTATCACATTTGCAGGAGAGTGAAACGACCTCCCATGCACATGTGAAGATGCTCAGTATGGGAATGTGGGTGCTCAAAAGTACAGCCTATTGTATAGCGTTTATTCTTCAACAGCTTTGTTTCACACTGCTGCTCGTATCGCTGAGTCTCAGTTTAAAGGAAATGCTTCGTAGCATTGGAGATGTGCAATAATATACTACAAGATCAATAAATAATTAAGGAAAGTGATATAATTTTACAATCATACAATTTGCACAATATTCAACATCAAATACACCCCAAAAATGTTTTGTCTCAGTATCAGTGCCAAATGTAATTTTTATGAACTCCCATAATTTATGTTGTCTCAGAACAAACTGTGGCAGTGGAAATCAAACAGGACTCAAATGTTTCGCTGACAAAAATAAATAAAACAAATTAAAACAATATAAACAAAATAAAAACCCTGAGATTTCAGATTCAGATGCAACATTAAGGTCACCCCTTTTACTAAATGCGTCACAGGGGGGTAGATGACAAGCAGCCACCAGATGTGTCAGTTACCGGCTGACCAATGATGAAATCCAGTGGCTTTGGCAGCCGTGACCCTGATTTCAACCAGTTTTACTCTTAAGACTCTTTCTTGCATTCAGCGGCTTGACACGAGGAGACTGTGTTGAGGTGTGGGTGAGGTGTTCAGCTGATGCTTAGGGCACCACAACACAACACTCCTAACCATTCAGTCCACATTACAATAGGCCTCAGTGCTCTCAGCCATCAGGCCCATTCATTCTACCCACTGGAAATCCAGTAGTACTCTACCCTGCTAGTCTAAATTAGCACCTCCCCCTGGTGTCCCTGTGTCACTGCCCCTGTGTGAGGGTGGGGCTGAGCGAGGTCACTGGGTAAAGCTCTTCTTGATGGCCACCTTGGGGAAGAGTCCGCAGAGCTCTTGGACGATGCGGGCGTCCACCTGCGAGCAGAAGGACACGTCCAGGAGGAGGAGCTTAGGACACGCCTGCAGCAGCTTCCTCAGGGAAGAGGAGCTTACCATCCGGGTGCCTGTCAATCAACAACACAAACATACCACATGAGTGAGCAACATTAATGTGACCACTCAGAAATACATAGATTAATCAGATGGGCAATTACAGACAAATAATAGTGAATACTGTGTTATAAACGCTCCAAGTAAAATACTATATCAAATATCAGGTGTGAACATAAAATGACTTTATATAAACTTGTGTGAGACCGAGAGAAAGAGATATAGATTAAGAAAGAAAGGGGGAGGTAGTACCCACCCAATATGTCGAGGTGCTGCAGTGCGGGGCAGTTGGCAGCCAGCTCCTCAATGTCTGAGTCGCACACGGTGCGGTTGGCGGTGAGGAAGAGCTTCCTCAGGCACGGCAGGTTGCGGGCCAGGTGCTGGAAGCAGCCCGAGCTGCTCTGCAGTGTGGAGCACCATCCCAGGTCCAGCTCCTCCAATAGTCTGCATCCTGCAGCCAGCTCGGCCAGGCCGCGCTCCGTCAGGTTTCTGCAGCGCCACAGGTCCAGGGAGCGCAGTGAGCGGCAGCGGACAGCCAGCATGCTGGCCACCACGTCATAGTCGTCTATCTGAAAGGAGAACATAGGGGTGGTGACCTCATTGTGGTTAAGAGTTAAGCTGATCCTATAAATGTCTATCTGGCACAAGAGAAGGGTATGATAGTGAGTGCATTTGTGGGGGGAATCTTACCATCACACAGCTCCCCAGGTTGAGGTGTCTCAGCTCAATGCAGAACGTTACGATGCTCAACATGGCTGTTTGCTGCAGCAACATAAACAAAGCAAGAGAGAGAAAATGTCACGGAGTTAAGTTTCTATCAACTCACCCAAAATATGATGATTGCACCCCTTTTTGTACACACACAGTAAAATGAGACTCAGGAATGTGTGTCAAAGGTGTCACTTCAAAAAGTACATTAAAACAGGTCTACCCATGTTATTCAATATCTCTCCAAGATGACTTGGTCTGGCAAACACACAACAACAGTATTAGGGTAGTATAACATTTCAAAACGTAAATAAATACATTTGCTTATCACCTATCCACCATTGCAAGACAGGGATAGAGGTGAGATGTCAATGTGGAACTGTCAACATGCCACCGAATGGCAATTGAGTGTGCGTGCCGTGTACTTTAGCAAATATCTTGAACGTGTACGTGTGTGTGTGTTGTGGTCTCTTTCTTTGCCTTTTGACAGTCAGAGAACTATTTAATTATACCAGCGACAGCTTAATGACAGACAACAGGGCTGGACAACATAGGACTGCAGACACACACACACAGCCTGCAGTAAACAACCCGAAAGCCTAGACCTTAACCTCACTGCACTGGAAAGACTACAGTATGATGTCTGCCTTAGGAAAAGGCTGAAACATGAAAACAATACTCAGAAATGCTCTGTAAGGTTTTGTAGCAAGCCTGGGCGAGAACAGTGACCCGAGCTCTGAGTTCATTACAAATGATGACAGCAGAGAATTAGTCCTACGTAAACCACAATGATGCCATCCACAGGTCATGCATCTAATAGGAAACTCAACTACCTCTTAACCCATACACACCGCCAATATACCCATGTGCATTAGCCTAAAAATAAGGCATAACTTGTGTTACAACATCGTCTCAGTATATGCAACTCAGCTAACGCTTTTAACCAAAGTGACAATGCAGTGAGTGCATACATTTTTAGTGCGTGATCTCTGTGGGAAATGAATCCACAACCTTAGTGCCGGCATCATGCTTAAGTTATGGGTGCCCCAAGGTTCGATACTCGGCCCACTACTGTTTACAATCTATATAAATAACATCGGTAATGCTGTAAAATGCAGATGAAACAGTGTTCCATTGAACCATTTGTTGGCCAAGCCTTTTCACACTTGAAGTCTGATTATAAGCACTGCGGAGGACACTATTGGATCTAAAGCTAGTACTAAATTCAAACAAAACACATGCTTTTTTTCTAGGTCCCATAACCCAGATTTAAAGGAATTTGTAATTGCTGGTATGAACAGTAGTCACAAATTGAGCGAGTTCCTTCCTACAAATATCTTGGCATCTGGCTTGATGACAAACTGTCATTTAAAAAAACATGGCACTGAGCTGGTAAAGATGGTGAAGTTCAAGGTTGGTTTCTTTAACAGGAAAAACACTTTTGTTAATAGGAAGGAAATTGTCCAGGCCACTTATGTCTATTTGGGATAATGGGGATATTATCTATATGCATGCAGCATCATCTACACATAAACCAATAGATGCTGTTTTCCATTGTGCCCTCAGGTTTATTTTTGTTGACTGTTATAGATCTAACCATTGTGTTTTGTATCAAAAAGTGGGTTGGGCCTCTTTGTATGTAAGGAGAGAGCAGCATTTCTTTGTGTTTATCTACAAAGCACTCATACAGAAACGTCGTATGCATCTATCATTAATTCAATTTAGACATACAAATGACCAAACCCGGTCTCAGGCTTGGATAACACTGGACGCCCCTTCGGTCTCCACACAGTTGGGTAAAGCTGCTTTTAGTTGTTTTGAGCCCTTGATTTTGATTTCACCTTTATTTAACCACGTAGGCCAGTTGAGAGAGCAAGTTCTAATTTACAACTGCGACCTGGCCAAGATAAAGCAAAGCAGTGCGACACAAAACGACAACACAGTTACACATAAAACGTACAGTCAATAACATGTGGAACAACGTACAGAGCTCTCTGAAACGAGATGTTCTGGTCCCACTTGGTTAGTTCAGAGTAATGATCGGAGACATCTATGTTGATAAATGGGTCTGTTTTTCTTAATATGGTTTGTAATTTTGTATATTGTATGTGTTTGATGTATTTATGGAAGGCTCATCTGTAAAAGAGACCCTAGTGTCAGAATGACTTTCCTATGAAAAATAAATAAATAAATAAATGCTCTTACCACATTCTTACCAATTGAGCCACATCTCAAATCACTCAAATCTCTGTTAGAAATTTAGAAAGAGGGGGAATCTAATAGCAACAACTAGGATGGTTGCTAATATGACTAGGACTGTTCCTTTGGCTTCTGGACAATCAAAGAAAGTTTATATGAAAACCAATAGAACAGGAGAGAAATGCTGTTTAATGGCATGAAGTCTTCATAAAATAATTGCCTCCACACTTCTATGGTTGGATTTTTGGTAGGCTACTTTGAAGCAGGGTAAGACTTTCCTCGTTACAGGGAAGTAAAACTTTCAGGTTTCAAACAATTGGCACAACGGTCTAAGGCACTGCATCTCAGTGCTAGAGGCGTCACTACAGACCCTGGTTCGAATCCAGGCTGTATCACAACCGGCCGTGATTGGGAGTCACAGAGCAGCGCACAATTGGCCTAGCATCGTCCGGGTTAGGGTTTGGCTGGGGTAGGCCGTTATTGTAAATAAGAATTTGTTCTTAACTAGTTAAATAAAGGTTAACTAAAAAAAAATCAATGTAAAAAAAAAAAAAACTCATGCTTACATTGCAAAGTGGTGGGTGACACGCTAGTAGCCTGCCTACCGTTGACTATAGCCAATGCACTCGAATGGCAAATGGGAGGCTCGCTTTAATTACGAGTTGAGAAATACAAATTGTAACTCTTTTTAAAGTGTGGCCATCAAAACAGTTAACAATTCTAAATGCAATCGTGTGCTATTTGTTACGCAATGACTGGGCTTATAAAAGGATGTTTCACTCCAGTAGGCTACCAGCTTTTTGAGGAGCTGCTCTCGAGCTGTCTGACAGTTGACAGGCCATTCCGCTCCTCAGACTAGGCTCTGTATGATGTACGAGTGTGATAAGTAAGATGCATGATTATGGCTAACGAAAATACACACTTGCCAATTTAATTCCAGTAAATTATGCAAATTAACCTACAGACCGATAAGCATGACCGGTCAAATGCATTTTTGGTGGCTAACCAATTAGCATCCCTATTTAGCATACAGTGCCTTCAGAAAGTATTCACACCCCATTGCTTTTTTCAAATTTTATTGTGTTACAGCCTGAATTTAAAATGTATTAAATTGAGATTTTTTTTTCACTGGACTACACATAATACGCCATAGTGTCAAAGTGGAATGTTTTTCAAAATGTTTACAAATTATAATTAAAAATTAAAACCCGCAAGGTCTGGAGTCAATAAGTATTCAACCCTTTTGTTCATGGCAAGCCAAAATAAGTTCAGGAGTAAACATTTGCTTAACAAATCACAAATTGCATGGACTCACTCTGTGTGCAATAGTGTTTAACCCTTTAAACCCCAATATAAATTCTAGAAGGCTGCTGTAGATTACTGAGAATTTTCAAGATAAAGCTCATTCTCACACATTTCAAACAAACCGACATAGCTCCAAAACAAAGAACAAAATGACAATTACAAGTTAACTTATTAATGAATAGGTTGGGCTCTTTAAAAACTATATGACACCACATTCATGTCAATGGGAATAACACTAATTTTGTCTTCCATTGTGTAAAGACACTATCAAAAAACGATTAACACTCAACACAACAAAAAAAACTAGAGTTTTACATTTCAGTACATCTGACTGAATTACTCACTTAAAAATGTACCAAGCACAACCCATACTTATAAATATTATTTACATATGAATAAATCAAATGATCCAAAATGTGATCAGAGGACAATATCCAGAAACTATTTCAAAACACACACACAAAGTAGTCCATTTGATTGACAATGATTCTTACTTCTGTAACAATGTAGAAATGCAAACAACTATTCAAAATGTAGGTAACCTCTCTCAATAAGATTTAGTACAGACCAGGGCTGACACAAAATGTAGAAATAGTAGCCTACTTTGACAATTCAGTGAATGCAACAAGTATTAGATAGAGACGGAAAAAGAGAATATACAAAACACAACAACTGTTCAGAGACAAAAGACTTGTAGGACAAATTCATATTTCATACTGTCACTTTAGCGTTTGCATTTAGCCTACAACATGGAACTTCTAGATGCATGGCCCCATCCTGCAAAGTGGCATAGACCACCCAAACGGAGGTTTCTACATATCTCCCATTTTTTACACTGCGTCCACTCTGGATACACACAAAACACCCTCTCTTGTGCCCTTCAAACTTCACCTGCTTTCAAATGAGCTACATCTTGGTCCACACACCCTGGTGCCACACCCGTCTCCCCTCTTCCTGCCACTGTAGCAATATCAAAGTGAATGCACAAGCAGCATTTTGAATGCCTTCAGGGACCAGCGCCTGTGTTTTCTGGGAAGGGGCCTTTGCAGGATCCCTCATAAAATGTACGCTTATGATGGCAATGTTGAGCACATACGTCCACCATTTTCTACCTGTGCGTCCAACATTGTAATAGCTCCTCAGTTGGTCAAGATGGTCAACCCCCGCCCACGTTCTTGTTGTAATCCATTACAAGCTCTGGAACAGATAGAAGTTCCTACTACTTTTAAAAACAACTCCAAAACACATGCCACTGTCACTTTAGGCCCAGGCTGTGTGGTACAAGGGTGAATGGTGGGACTTAAGGCAGACACGCCATGGAAGTGTAGGCTCCCCTCTCGGGTGTGCCCCCTCTCCCTCTACTCTTGTCTCCCTCCTCTTCACATCTCTATCCCTCCAATTATTTCTAACTCCTATTCCTCCCTGCCTTTTACTGCTGAGCCCTGACTCTCCACATCACTTCCCTCACTTTCACTGACCTGGAAGAACAGTAACAGAGGGAGAGGAGAGGAGCAACAAATAGGATACAATTGTAGTCAGGAACATAATCTCTCTCCCCGTCTCGCTCTTCCTTCCTCTACACACACTCTCTTCCTAATAAGGGGTGTCCATAATAAATTGTGTGATAAAGTTAGCTACACGCCTCCCATTCCACACATGCACGCACACACACTTTCTCTCTCCTCCAATCAACTCCTGCTTTCTTGCCTGAGACTAACTACAGAGTTCACCAATGTTAGGTGATTTGTTACGAAGCTGGGACAGTTTCCAAATTAACTGCATCGGTAGAAACGGGGCAAAACAAGCAACGTGTTAGCTGGCTATCTGCACCTAGCAAACCATAACCTTAGACCAACAGATAAACACAATTTACTCTAGCCTTCATTGCAGTGGCTAGTTAGCAGGTTGTATATAGTAGTGAAAGTGACAGCTGAGGTTGACGTTTCGTGAGCGCTGTCCAAATGTACTGCTACACACAACTTTTCTTGCCTGACAGATTAACTAATTAGCTGTAGCAAGCAGTTTCCATATAATTACATTGGTAGAAACAAGAGAAAACAAGCAACTAGTTAGTTGACTATATACAGCTAACGTTAAACACTGCAACTATTTCCATGAGACAGAGAGCAATCAGTCGAGCTTGACCACTGGCACGGATGTGCAACCAAATGATGATTTACTAATCTGTGAGCTATTCCCCAAGTTTCACAGCATCAAACATTGAAGAAACCAAACTGCTGTTTTACTTATCACTTTTCGAAGAGCAAGGACGTGTGCGAATCACCAACCAACATAGATAAAGCCTCGTTCACAGTGAAAAGTCATGTCTGCTTCTGCGATGTCATATTCAGTAATGAAGTTTTTTTTTTTAAGTCAAAATGACAGCATACCCTGTTTCCGGTTGATGACAACAGCCACGGCAATATGACAACAGGTTGTTAGAAAGTTCATTTTTCAATATTGACAGAGATATTGTTAGAAAAACAAGGCCGTTCGTGGCATTACAGTAATTTAAAGAAAGGCCGTTGACGGCCGTTTGGGTTGTAAAAGTTAATATGATTTTTGAAAGACTACCTCATCTCTGTACCCCAAACACACAGATAATTGTAAGGTCCCCTCAGTTGAGCATTGAATTTCAAGCACATATTCTACCACAAAGACCAGGGAGGCTTTCCAATACCTCACAAAGAAGGGCACTTATTGGTAGATGGGTAAAAGCAGACAGTGAATATCCCTTTGACCATGGTGAAGTTACTCATTACACTTTGGATGGTGTATCAATACACCCAGTCACTACAAAGATACAGGCGTCCTTCCTAACTCAGTTGCCAGAGAGGAAGGAAACCACGAGGCCAATGGTGACTTTAAAACAGTTCAAGTTAGAGTTGAATGGCTGTGATAGGAGAAAACTGAGGATGGATCAACAACATTGTAGTTATGCCACAATACTAACCTAATTGACAGAGTGCAAAGAAGGAAGCCTGTACAGAATAAATATATTCCAAAACAAGCTTCCTGTTTGCAACAAGGCACTACTATAATACTGCAAAAAATGTAGCAAAGCAATTCACTTTTTGTTGTGAATACAAAGTGTTGTGTTTGGGGCAAATCCAATACAACACATTACTGAGTACCACTCTCCATATTTTCAAACATAGTGGTGGTATGCTTGTAATCATTAAGGACTGGGGAGTCTTTCAGGATAAAAAAAAATCAAATGGAACGGAGCTAAGAAACAGGCAAAATCAGTGAAGACAGTGAATGTGGCAGAGTTACAGTTTAGACTTAAATCTACTTGAAAATATATGGCAAGACCTGAAAATGGTTATCTAGCAATGATCAACAACCAATTTGACATGGCTTGAAGAATATTGAAAGGAACAAATGGGCAAATGTTGCACAATACAGGTGTGAAAAGCGCTTAGATATTTATCTAGGAAGACTCACAGCTGTAATCATTGCCAAAAGGTACTTCTACAAAGTATTGACTCAGGGGTGTGAATACTTATGTAAATGAGATATTTCTGTATTTAATTTTCAATACATTTGCAAAAAGTTTTCACTGTCATTATGGGGTATTGTGTGTAGATGGGTGATTTTGTATTTTTATTTAATCAATTTTGAATTCAGGCTGTAACAACAAAATCTGGAATAAGTCCAGGGTTCCATTCAGAAGGCACTGTACCTCTATCTTTGTGCGGTAGAGCACTAGCCGGCGCAGTTGGGTGAGCTTGGAGATGTGTGTAAAGGCCTGGGGGTGGAGGCGTTCGCACGAGGACAGGTTGAGCTCCTGCAGCCCGGGACACGTCTGGGAGATGACCTCCAGACACGGTTCACTCAGGAAGTGACAACACGACAGCTCCAGACACACCAGGCTCCCGCCACATGCCTTCATGAAGCTGAGGGGGAGGAAGGGGAGGAAGTCAAGACCTGTGTTGTGGCGTGGCAACACAATATTAACAGGGAAGTTCCGGATTTGACAACTTTATGTTAGTTTCAGTCTCAAGATTTATTAGTTGCATATACGGGATACACATGGTATACACCGAACAACTAAAAAATGCTTACTTGCAGGTTCCTTCTCGACAATGCAACAATAAATAATAAAAGGTAAGAATATGAACATAAAGTAAATGGCTCAGTAGAATAAACATTTTAGCACAAGTAAAATACAGAAAGGTACAATTTATAGTCCAATATTTACACAGATGGCTCCTCACCCTGAAATCAACAGAAGTGATGGGCACACACATGCCACACTGAAGACGGAGACAAATGAACCACAAATGTCCAGATCCTCTAGCCCCCCAACCCCATAACTCACCTGCTGAAGCCAGTGAGGGTGAGTGCTCCACGGTTGCCGGTCCAGGAGAGGTTGAGTCTCTGGAGCAGGGTGCAGCGGCCCTGCAGGTGGCCCAGGGAGGTGTCACTGAGGCGAGGCCAGTATGGCTGCAGGCTCAGCTGGATGTACTGGAGGGGGTCACAGCAGTGCTGGTGGAGTAGCTTACAGGTCTGGGTTAGGCGACATAGGTCGGGCAGGGTCAGGTGGCTGACTATCAGCTGGATCAACTGCAGGGGGAGAGGGAGGGAGAGATAATTACAGAAAGAGAATAAGAGAGAAGGGAGGATGGTGGGAGAGGGGGGTAGAGGGAGAGAGAAATATAAATAATGGAGGAAGAGAGAGGGATAAGGAAAGCAAGAAAGAAAGCAAGACAAATGTAAACAGACGGGATGATGTCAGGAAGAGCAGATTAATATAAAAAAAGTGTATGTGGCACACACACAAAGCAATATTCTTGTGGCAGTGAGTTTCAGTGTGGCAGTGAATCTGCTTGTTTGTGCAATATGGATGTGTGCTTCTCTCAGTAAGACAGAGGTAGAGAGAGAATAGATGTGTGTATGTGTGCAGTGAATAAACAATACCCTGTTGAACACAGTGTATCAGCAAGCAGATAATAGCTATATTGTATTACACACACACACACACACACACCGGTCTGGAGAGTAGTACATAAAACCAAGAGAATAGCCAGTGTTTTTAAGCTTGTCTTAGAGAATATGACATGTCTTTATGACATGAAAATTACTAAGCATAATATCAAATATCTCCATGGGTCCAAGCCAGTATGTTTAGGTCTATGGGAGATATCTTTTGTCCAATTAAGTCCTCGCAAAGTGCAAAAACTGCCCAAGATATCCTAAGCATAAACATTTTCAGGACTACACTCAAAGCTGCATTATGTCACTTTTTGGGTGACCCGACCGAATTCACATAAAAAAAATCTAGATCACATGTTATAGATCTGTCATTCTCATTAAAAGCAAGTATAAGAAGCATTATATCTGTTCTATGTGTGCCATTTCTATGCTTCCATTAAGTTTCACTTCTGCATATTTTACTTTCAGTTTTGTACACCAGTTTCAAACAGCTGAATATACAATATTTTTGGTTATGGAAAATATTTTTCATAGCGGTTTAGATGGTACAATGATTCTCTACACTGTACTTGCTTGTTTTAGTCACAAACTGAAATCAGGCGAACTATTCACATTTTTGCAACCAGGAAATGGCGGAGCGATTTCTGCATAGTCCATCTTTAAAACCAAAGCGAGAATTGTTTGGAAAACAACATCTTGCAATTGTCCTGCAACTATTGCTGTTTCGTGGACAGAAAATGCAGCCAGCAGCCATATACGAGTGTTGTAGTATATGTGAGTGTCTAATAGCGTATTCTCCCTACCTCGTAGGGCAGTTTATCGAAGTATCCATTCCCCAGGTTAATGTGCTTGCCATCCCCGGCCTGTCGGAAGGAGGCTCCCGGGTCAGACAGCTCCTCATCACTGTCACTCAGGTCACAGATGTCGATCCTGGGCATCTTATAAAGGGAGAGGATGGGCCTCTCTTTCTGGCCGCGCAGGACGACGGCGTCCAGCTCTGTGTAGTACTTTAGCAGGGAGCTGTTGACCTCCACGCGGATCAAGTTGGTGGGGAAGCTCAGCTGCTTGATGCTGGGGGAGAACTGCCTGGCCTGGGGGGTCAGCACCTTGGTGGGCTCCTCAGCCCACAACACCTCCCACCTGGGGACAGACAGAGGTACACCTCTCAGGAGGTACACACGCACTCACCACTCTTTAGTCTGAGACATTCAGGGCAGTTTTCCCATACACATACTAAGCCTAGTCCTGAACTAATAAAACGTGCTCAATGGAGAATCTAAGTGGAAGTGCTTCTTATTCCGAGACTAGGCTTAATCTGTGTCCGGGAAACCAGCCCATAGAGTACAAACATGAATTTAGTTGTGGTCCTCTGTAGCTCAGTTATTAGAGCATGCAATTGCAACGCCAGGCATGGGTTAGAGTCCCAGGACTACCCATTTGTAAAAATAACATAAGAAATGTGCACCCATGACCTTAAAAAGGTCCAATGCAGCCGTTTTAATCTCAATATCAAATCATTTATGTGTAACAATTAAGTACCTTACTGTGATTACTTTTGACCATTTTAATTGATAACAAACAAAATAGTTTCTTAGCAAAGAGCAGTTTCTCAAGCAATACTTTTTCTAGGACTGTCAGAGTGGTCTGAGTGGGGAGGGGGAAACTGAAAACTAGCTGTTATTGGCAGAGAGTTTTGGAACTCTATCTTATTGGTCTATTAACTAATTAATAGAAAAACTCCATTCCACAATTGAGAGCATCTTGACTGGCTGCATCATTGCTTGGTTTGACAACTGCACCTCTCTCAATCGCATGGCACTACAGAGGGTGGTGCGGACAGCCCAGTACATCACTGGGGCAGAGCTCCCTGCCATCCAGGACCTCTATATCAGACGGTGTGAAAGGAAGGCGCAGATAATTGTTAAAGAGTCCAGGCACCCAAGCCATAGACTGTTCTCTCTGTTTCCACACAGCAACTGGTACCTGGGCAACAAGTATGACACCAACAAGCTCCTGAACAGCTTCTATCACCAAGCCATAAGACTGCTAAACAGATAACAAAATGGCTACATGGACTATCTGCATTGAACCTTGTATTACATTTTTATTTTTGCACAGACTATGCACACACTCACTCTATGCCCAATCAGTCCTTAATTTGCTCACACACACAAATACTGACTGTAAACACACAAACGCTAGTCTGTTACATATCCTGATGCCTAAAACTCCAATTAAACGGTGTCTCAAATAGCCGCCTGTCCCTTTTAATAGCCGGGCATCGGCACAAATTTCAGCACATAAACACCTGTTTCAAATAAACCCTGGGTGTAAATGAATTGTTTGAGGTTACCATGGACACAGCTTTGATATTACTACAGTCATGTGCATTAAAAACATTCTTTAAAAATGCTGTCATCGTTGCTAACCATGGCGCCACCAAAAAGAAAACACGGCTTGTGATTACCGGTACCGCTCTCCATGGTGCTGAATGGCAAAATTGGAGTGTATGATAGGCAGCTTAGTCTTTGCAAGTCTGACCTGCGATAGATTTGTTATTATAATGGTCACAACAAACAATGTGGTAGTCTTTTCAAAATTGTATTGAGCAAGCGTGTGCATTAAGGAAATAGACGACTGACTCAAATAGAAGCCCGTCTCAAAATACGCACCGGTTGTGTTGAGAGATTGAAGTAAACGAACAATCCCGGCTATTAACTTAAGTTTTACGGTATATATTTTTTTTAAACCTTCATTTTATCAGGTAAGTTGACTGAGAACACATTCTCATTTACAGCAACGACCTGGGGAATAGTTACAGGGGAGAGGAGGGGGGATGAACGAGCCAATTGTAAGCTGGGGATGATTAGGTGACCGTGATGGTATGTGGGCCAGATTGGGAATTTAGCCAGGACACCAGGGTGAACACCTCTACTCTTACGATAATTGTCATGGGATCTTTAGTGACCATAGAGTGTCAGGACACCCGTTTAACATCCCATTCGAAAGACCCCAATTACTGCTCTGGGGCATTGGGATCTTTTTTTTTTAGACCAGAGGAAAGGGTGCCTCCTACTGGCCCTCCAACACCACTTCCAGCAGCATCTGGTCTCCCATCCAGGGACCTACCAGAACCAACCCTGCTTAGCTTCAGAAGAAAGAAAGCAGTGGGATGCAGAGTGGTATATAGGGAAGGTGTGAAAGTGGCTATGGATGAAAAGCAGAGATTTCACAATAGAAGATTTGTCAAACTACATTTCTACAACCCAAGTCCCATACCACCACTGATCCTTACCTGATGTCTGTGGGAGGGTTCTGAGAGAAGGGGTTGAGGGAGCAGGCCATGATCTGGACAATGGCCCCCGGGTGGTAGGTCTCCAGCACCTCCACAGCTGTGGGGTAGACGGGCTCCTCGAAGGCCAGCTCGATGTAGTCCTGGCTATGGAAGGCCTTGGGCGTGCGACGGAAGGGCAGAGGTGCGCTGGCACACTGCTCCCACCACGTCCCGTAGGCCCTGAACACGGCCGTCTGGGTGAAGTCCCCAGAGCTGGGGTAGACGTTGGGCATGCCGGCCAGGTTCCACATGGTGTACGACATGCTGTTCTCACTGCCGTAGTGGGAGCTGAAGTCCAGCACCTCTATAGGATAGGATAAGGTTAGTCCATCTGATCCCAATCCACCAGACAAAAGCACACAAACACACATTTTGGGAGGAGCACAGTGTCAGCTCCAGTGCAGCACACCTGGAGCTATTTTAAGGGGTTGGACTAAGTGCCTTTCTCAAGGGCACAATAGCAGGTGAAAGATTATACCTTTGGCATACTGTTCCACCTCCACACTGATGGGCAGGGTGGCCCGCTGGCCTGACTCCACGGCCCGCCTGCTGGTCAGCGCCTCACCCCGAGTTCCGCTCCTGGACCGGCGCCGCAGACAGATATAGTAAAACATGCTCAGAAGGGTTAGCATAGGGAACAGTGGGTCAGGGGAGCAGTGGGCTGGGTGTGGCTTGTGGGATGAGGCCCCAGAAGCCCGCCTGGCTCGGGAGGTCGTGCTCAACACAGCGCAGGCTACAGGCCTAGCCACATACAGGACCTGTGGGTTAGGGAAAGAGACAAAAAGACACACAAGGCAAGAGTTAGAAAAGCAAGACAGAAAAAGATTCCCCATTGATCTTCAAGTGCTAGTAGTAAAACCTTGGGCATATTCTTTTATTTCTTCACAAATTCTTCACAAATAAGCAAATGTATCTGTCTAAGTAATGGATCGAAGTCAACTTTATAGCTTGCTATTACAATAATAGATTTGATTAAAAACTAAATGTTTCTTGCTCATGATGTTATTGAGTGCTTGACCTCACAATAAGCCAGATTCAAGTAACTTCCACTGGGGTTCTGAAACTTGAAGCATTGTGGCACAATCAATAATTGCAACATTAATTTCAATCTTCATTTGAACAAGAGGGCTTTGTGTTAGAGCCTATTTCTTCCTATTTAAGAAATAAAAGGAAGGCCTACCTGTTTGACAGACAGATTTAGGCTATAGGCTGATATGTCCATAGATTTGGTCGTTCAATTACTCCACCCACCATGCACTCTTTAAATAGCCTACCTCCATGTCAGTGAAGGGCTGTTAAGTTAAATCCAAGACTCAAATTGAGGGGGTATGAGAAGGTGCCATAAGCCTGCCTTTTATTAAAGAAAATGTCAAAAAGTAGAGGCCGTCTTTGTCGTCTTAAAACAGTGCCTTCGGAAAGTACTTTTCCCACGTTGTTAGGTTACAGCCCTATTCTAAAATTGATTGGGGGAAAAAAACTATGACAAAGAAACAGGTTAAGACATTTTTTCTCATTTATAAAAAAAAACGGAAATATGACATTTACATAAGTACTCAGACCCTTTACTCAGTACTTTGTTGAAGCCTTGAGTCTTCTTGGGTATGACACTACAAGCTTGGCACACCTGTATTTGGAGAGCATCTCCCATTTATTTTCTGCAGATCCTCTCAAACTCTGTCAGGTTTGATGGGGATGCACAGCTATTTTCAGGTCTCTCCAGATATGTTAGATCGGGATCAAGTTCAGGCTCTGGCTGGACCACTCAAAGACATTCAGAGACTTGTCCCGAAGCCAATCCCGCATTGTCTTGGCTGTGTGCTTAGGGTCATTGTCCTGTTGGAAGGTAAACCTTTGCCCTAGTCGGAGGTCCCGAGCACTCTGGAGCAGGTTTTCATCAAGGATCTCTCTGTACTTTGCTCCGCTCATCTTTGCCTCAATCCTGACGAGTCTCCCAGTCCCTGCCGCTGAAAAACATCCCCACAGCAATGATAACCACCATGCTTCACAGTAGGGATGGTGCCAGGTTTCCTCCAGACGTGATGCTTGGCTTTCAGGCCAGAGTTCAATCTTGGTTTCATCAGACCAGAGAATCTTGCTTCTCATGGTCAGAGTCTTTAGGTGACTTGGTCACTCTACCATAAAGGCCTGATTGGTGGAGTGCTGCAGAGATGGATGTCCTTCTGGAAGGTTCTCCCATCTCCACAGAGGAACTCTAGAGTTCTGTCAGAGTGACCATCGGGTTCTTGGTCACCTCCCTGACCAAGGCCCTTCTCCCCCGATTGCTCAGTTTGGCCGGGCAGCCAGCTCTAGGAAGAGTCTTGGTGGTTCCAAACTTCTTTGATTTAAGAATGGAGGCCACTGTGTCCTTGGGGACATTCAATGCTGCAGACATGTTTTGGTACCCTTCCCCAGATCTGTGCCTCGACATAATCCTGTCTAAGAGGTCTACGGACAATTCCTTCGACCTCATGGCTTGGTTTTTGCTCTCTCATGCACTGTCAACTGTGGGACCTTATATAGGTAGGTGTGTGCCCTTCCAAATCATGTCCAATCAATTGAATTTACCACAGGTGGACACCAATCAAGTTGTAGAAACATCTCAAGGAAGATCAACGGAAACAGGATGCACAAAGGGTCTGATTACTATTGTAAATAAGGTATCCGTTTTTGTATTTTTAATACATTTCTAAAAATCTGTTTTTACGTCGTAATTATGGGCTATTGTGTGTAGATTGCTGAGGATTTTTAAATTTAATCCATTTAAGAATAAGGGCAGTAACGTAACAAAATGTGGAAAAAGTGAAGGGGTCTGAATACTTTCCGAAGGCACTGTATAACAGCGCTTTGGTCCGCAATGTTTTATGCTAGAAACAAGCTGTAAAATACAGAGGAAAGACGTGACTCGGATGCATATGGGAATATCATTGTTTAGTTGACATTCAGAGGCTGAGCTACAACCTTCTATAGCCGAAGAAACAAAAACTAGACTTTACTTGGGAAGTAATCTAATTGTCACCATCAATTGATTAAGCTACTCACTTTTTGAACAATAAAATATGTTTAAACCCAGACAGCTTTTAGGGAAACACTTGTAACCTTCTCTCATTAGGTTAAGCCACGAAAGAAGAGTAGCCAGCAGTTAAAACTTACATTTTTATGCGTGAGTAGACCTACTCTGTCTGCGTAGGCCTAACTTTTGAAGGTACCAAGCTCAGATTCCTAATGAAGTCTTAGATTAATTATTAACAGGGACAGTTTCGTTGCAAACAAGACACACTGATTTGGCATGCAATTCCACGTCATTCTATGTCATTTTAATACCACACAAATTACAGAAACTGTCCCTATTAATAATTACATCTGAGGCGTAATTAGGAATCTGAGCTTGGTACTTTCAAAAGTTAGGCCTGCCCAGACAGAGTATGCTTACCCACGCAGACAAATGTAAGCCAGCAAATACGATGATAGATTCACCCAATGTTTTTACTATAAGTGAGATCTTTCCACCCCTACTCTTCTCCACAGTGAACCCACAACCTTCTGGCTCGCAGCCCTGAGCACTATCAAAATGTCTGCATTGCCATGTAACGCTAACAGGACAAAAAGTCAAAGAAGTGAAGGCAAATGGTAGACATGTTCTCTGCTATCCATATTGTTTTAATTATTATTTGGAGTTTAGGGGAGGGTCACTTGTTTTTCAAAGCATTCAGGGAGGGTTTAGGTTAAATAGATTTTGCTTGAGGGAGGGCCATCCATTTTCATTTCAGAGGTCAGACTTTCTCCATGTAACCCCCTTATGACAACATTTACTCCCTAAACTGACATCATATATTTTAGTCTACAACAGTTTGAGTATTATTCTCTACCTTAGCAGTATGTATGTTTTTTGGTTTGCTGTCTGTTTCTTCACACCAAACAGATGTTTGCTACAGTACCACTCTGCCACACGGTGGAGAAAATGGGCTAACTCTCCTTGATAACTAGTCCTGATGATGTCACTTTGGTTGGAGGTAAATAGCAAATGGGCTCAAGGAGAGGGATATACTACAAAGCAAGATCAATGAGTTAGCCAGCTAACTTGTCTAAATATTCTGAAAAAAACATTTACATTTTATTTTTTAAGATGAGCTTGAAATAGGCATGGTCTGATTGACCCAACAACCAAAACCATATTTCTTAGTTGAGCTTTTCTAATGAACCAGATAGCTGGCTTACTTATTGATTCTGTGGTTCTGTGTAGCCAGTTGGTAGAGCATGGTGCTTGCAACATCAGGACTGTGGGTTCTACAGGGACCAGTATGAAGAAAACACATTCTGAAAATGTATGCACTCAACTACTAGAAATCACTCTGGATAAGAGTGTCTGCTAAATGACTAAAATGCTAAATGTAGTACATCCCTCCGTTTTTGGTCAGATAGCACACAAAGCACTCCCCCAATGAGATCACACCACTCATGTTATTATCGAAGTTCACACTGTAGTTTCAGCGTTACACAAAAACGCCTAGCCTAGGCTTTAATGTTACATGACTAAAATGAGGAAGAACTGCTGTCGTACTTCCTGCCTAACCATTCGGTTTTCCAATAACACAATCTTCCTCTTTGGTTAGGCCTAGGCTATATCAATGTCATAAAGCAATCAGAAATTATAGCCTGCTCCACCACATGAATTTAGTCTCAAACCAACAGATTGGAAAGCAAGTTTCCTTGCAAAGATACTGGCAAAAGGATAAAAACATTTCAGCACCAGATAGATAATACCTTCAAAAAGTAAAATTATTGTATTATTGATAAACAATACTTAAAAGTTGAGCTGAAACATCAAAGCTTTAGATGTTCCTTCACAGATGTGTGTCAAATTATCTTTCCTCTACTTCCCTCTCCGTGGGCCTACCCCCACCCCAGCCAATTTTTGTAGCTAGAATCCCTTTAGTTTCCACAAATTCTTGACATAGCTAGCTAAGCTAACCCTACCCCAAACATCTGTCAACTAGCGACAGAACATGCCATTGCAGCAATGCCAGATATAGCTTGTTACGTCGTTGTTGTTGTTACGTTAATTAGTTGTTCTTGTGATGTAGTATAGCTAGCTAATGAGAAACCATGGAACACACATTAACGTTAATCACCCAGGAATGTGGCTAGGTTAGCTGTGATTATCTTGACATATGGTGGACCAAAAAATAAACCAGTAAAAATAAATATAATTTCAGCTAAAATGGATGCAAATGCTCACTTAATCTAATATTCAGAAGACATGATAATATGACGTTTGTAACTGAATAACATGTAAGTGGATATTGTAGCCAGATAGCTAACGTTAGCTAGCATGATTTGTCTAGCTAGCAAACGACCAACTACTGTGGCAGACTCAATAATAAGAACAAACATAACAAGGTTTAATATGTACTTACGTTAACAGTAGATCAAATTAAGCATTCATATAGCAAGACTGTCTTTGTTCCATATCTGAGATTATTTTTGCAGAAATCCTAAAACGGCAGACTTTTGTTCTAACCACTTCTGTTTACATCGAGTAGTAATGCCTATGAAGCAGAGCATTGTGGGAATTATAGTCTTTTGTACTGGAAATATATTTATTCTGGTTGTGTGTGATTATAATCAGGAATTTTAAAAAAGTGTGAATAAAACATTTGTCTGTCAGAATTGACTGAGAATGTAGTGGTGTGACATTTATCCTCTCCTAACAGAGCACTCTCCTGCCACAACCTGCCTCTGACCTCTCAAGGCAGAGGGACTGCATTGTTGGCTGTCCGTCACTCACTCACACACACACACACACACACACACACACACACACACACACACACACACACATAAAAAAGAGAGAGAGAGAGATATTAATGTATGCTTCTGGTCATGTCTTGGCTAGAATTTGCATAGATGAATGACTTGTCCAGTCACTTTGTCTCTCTGGTGCATTGAGGCCCTATTGTCACCACAAAAGAGCAGTGGGTCTCTACGGAACCCTCAGCAGCCAATCACAAGCCAAGCTCTCATTAGCAGGCGTCCTTTGTGGGTGAAGAGAGCCGATTAATTACCTTTGACTAACAGAGCTGCATTTCTCTCTTTCTATCAATTTGAACCTTTTGGGGGTTTTTTGTAAAAAAAAAAAAAATACATCATTTTCATGAACATCAAAAACTTTTTTATCTTTGAAGCTTTGATTTCAATTCAAATAGCCAAATATATTTGGCATCAGAAATTAATTGACACGATTAGCATATTTTTCTTGTCAGACAAAAATTAGAAAGGAGAACAATTCAATGCGTTCAATTATATTATATGTTAAAAATTGTAATAATTTCCTTTGATTATTTCTTATCCCTAGAATAGGCTTTGAGACAGCTGCGGTCATTGGACACTGGCTGAGGTACATTACCAAGACACTGGAACAGAGGAGAGTATCAGAGGAGAAGCTGGTGTCCATCCAGCTGCAGAGTTAACGAGAGAGGAGGGGGATGATTTGGAGCCAGCAGGCACCGGGGCTGCCAGTTCTGTGATTGACAGTTCCTCTAGGCATCGCCGCCGCCTAGCCTGTCTACTGTCAGGCCTTTGTTCCGGCCCACTGTGCACACATGCATATACACATGGGTGAGCACACACAAATGCAAATGACCACACACACATAGACACACACACAAAAAAAGTTCATTTCTGTCCCTGTGCTTTGCCCCAGCTGTCAGAAGCTTAGTTAAATAATGAATCTGCCCCTCTCTTGCCTCTGTGGAGAGGCTAAAGAGGGGGTCAGACTAACGTAATGTAAAATACTGGCTTGCTTAGCGAGTACCACTTCCTCCCGATTCGGGCCATACCTGGCGCAATCTCGGGACCTCTGCCTTACTAGAACATGTGATCACCCTCCTGAAGCGTCTTACCGGTCGGTGCCACACTTCAAGCTGGCTATTCGCTGGGGCAAGTAGGGACACTTCAAGCTGAGGAGAAAGTTTCACATATCCCCATGTGCTACATTCACCCCTAAAACTTACTCAACAGCGACCCCAGCGTTGAGCTGAGCGCAACTGTAGGTTTGGGTCACGGCACCATTGTAAAGGACGTCACGCTGCTTGCTTAGTGAGTACCACCTCCCGATCCGGCCCCACATTCTGGGGGGGTTGTCGGGGGTTGTCGGGGGAGATTCTCTTCTGCACTGTTCAACCAATCCAGTAAATGTCGAGGAGAAGTTCAGAGGGAGTGTAGCCTTGTTATCGTCCAAAAGCGGAAGTCACATCACAGGCTTCCTTCCATTTCCCCTGGAAACCGACAGACAGTAGAGAGAGAAGCCACTCTGCATTGTTATAGCCATGCTCAACTTCCCAGGCAGCCTTAGTCAAGCCACATGGGGTAACATCTCATGGGGTGCATAGGACATCCAGTCATGCCTAGTGCCCATCCCCCTCGACATTAGCATAGAATCTGACCAATGCCATGCCTTACCATATAAATAGATAGGGTGCACTCAGTATGTTCACCAACCCTCATCGAAGTTGAATACAGAAAACAGACAATGGTAGACAATGTCAAAATAGTATATATATATTTATATATATATATATATATTTGATTTTTCTCACGTCAAATAAGTCAGCGGTCAAACGTCCCAGTTCTTAGAAACTTGACTTCCAGGTGCCAGCATGTTTATTATTCACATGCATTTGATATCCCAACAGGTGTTAACAAATGTATGCTGCACATCACCCCAGCATGATGCTCGACTGAAGTCACATCACAGGCTGCTGCACAAGGTCTCCTCTACAAACACAGAGGGTAAAGAAAGGTGAAGAAAGACTGAGGTTGAAAAGAGAGGAGGTAATGTGTAAGTGGGGGGAAAAACAGTGAATGCAGTGAATAATAGAGGAGGGTAGGTGTATACTGTATCAATATGAAGACTAGAAGAGAAGATGAAGGAAAAGTCAAGAAAGTGAGTGGAATGGCACAGAAACACAGCAAAAGACACACACACACACTCACCTGAAATCATACACCTATTGCGTTACAACCAAGGGCACAGGAGGCTTTTAGTGAGGTTGTAGGAGGAGATGCTAGGAGGAAAAAAACAAAAAGGACTGAAGACGAAGAAGAGCATTCTTTGCATTTTTTAATCTGATATACAGTTGAAGTCAGAAGTTCACATACACTTGGAGTCATTAAAACTTGTTTTTCAACCACTCCACAACTGTATTGTTAACAAACTACAGTTTTGGCAAGTCGGTTAGGACATCTACCTTGTGCATGACACAAGTCATTTTTCCAAAAATTGTTTACAGATTATTTCACTTATAATTCACAATATCACAATTCCAGTGGGTCAGAAGTTTACATACACTAAGTTGACTGTGCCTTTAAACAACTTGGAAAATTCCAGAAAATGATGTCATGGCTTTAGAAGCTTCTGATAGGCTAATTGACATCAACATTTTTACAAACTAATAAAAAATGTCTTGCGTCAACAAGTATTCAACCCCTTTTGTTATGGCAAGGCTAAGTAAGTTTAGAAGTAAAAATGTGCTTAAGTCACAAAATAAATTGCATGGACTCACTGTGTGCAAATAGTTAACATCATTTTTGAACGACTACCTCATCTCTGTTCCCCACACAAGGTCCCTCAGTCGAGCAGTGAATTTCAAACACAGATTCTACCACAAAGACCAGGGAGGTTTTCCAATGCCTTGCAAAGAAGGGCACCCACAGTTGATGTCGGAAGTTTACATACACTTAGTTTGGAGTCATTAAAACTCATTTTTCTTGTTAACAAACTATAGTTTTGACAAGTCGGTTAGGACATCTACTTTGTGCATGACACAAGTAATTTTTCCAACAATTGTTTACAGACAGATTATTTCACTTATAATTCATTGTATCACAATTCCAGTGAATTTCAGAAGTTTACATACACTACGTTGACTGTGCATTTAAACAGCTTGGAAAATTCCAGAAAATTATGTCATGGTTTTGGAAGCTTCTGATAGGCTAATTGACATCATTTGAGTCAATTGGAGGTGTACCTGTGGATGTATTTAAAGGCCTACCTTCAAACTCAGTGCCTCTTTGCTTGACATCATGGGAAAATCAAAAGAAATCAGCCAAGACCTAAAAAAAAAATTGTAGACCTCCACAAGTCTGGTTCATCCTTGGGAGCAATTTCCAAACACCTGAAGGTACCACATTCATCTGTACAAACAATAGTACACAAGTATAAACACCATGGGACCACGTAGCCGTCATACCGCTCAGGAAGGAGACGCGTTCTGTCTCCTAGAGATGAACGTACTTTGGTGCGAAAAGTGCAAATCAATCCCAGAACAACAGCAAAGGACCCTGTGAAGATGCTGGAGGAAACAGGTACAAATGTATCTATATCCACAGTAAAACAGGCCCTATATCGACATAACCTGAAAGGCCACTCAGCAAGGAAGAAGCCACTGCTCCAAAACCGTCATAAAAACGCCAGACTATGGTTTGCAACTGCACATGGGGACAAAGATCGTACTTTTTGGAGAAACGTCCTCTGGTCTGATGAAACAAAAATAGAACTGTATGGCCATAATGACCATCGTTATGTTTCGAGGAAAAAGGGGGAGGCTTGCAAGCCGAAAAAACACCATCCCAACCGTTAAGCATGTGGGTGGCAACATCATGTTGTGGGGGTGCTTTGCTGCGGGAGGGACTGGTGCACTTCACAATATAGATTGAATCATGAGGAAGAAAAATTATGTGGATGTATTGAAGCAACAACTCAAGACATCAGTTAAAGCTTGGTCGCAAATGAGTCTTCCAAATAGACAATGACCCCAAGCATACTTCCAAAGTTGTGGCAAAATGGCTTAAGAACAACGAAGTCAAGGTATTGGAGTGGCCATCACAAAGCCCTGACCTCAATCCTATAGACAATTCGTGTGCAGAACTGAAAAAGCATATGTGTGAGCAAGGAGGTCTACAAACCTGACTCAGTTACACCAGCTCCGTCAGGAGGAATGGGCCAAAATTCACCCAACTTATTGTGGGAAGCTTGTGGAACGCTACCTGAAACATTTGACCCAAGTTGAACAATTTAAAGGCAATGCTACCAAATACTAATTGAGTGTATGTAAATGTCTGACCCACTGGGAATGTGATGAATTAAATAAAAGCTGAAATAAATCATTCTCTCTACTATTATTCTAACATTTCACATTCTTAAAATAAAGTGGTGATCCTAACTAACATAAAACAGGGAATTTTTACTCTGATTAAATGTCAGGAATTGTGAAAAACTGAGTTTAAAAGTATTTGGCTAAGGTGTATGTACACCTCCGACTACAACTGTACTTCAATGTGTATTGAGAATGCTTAGCAGAAGTTCCACTTTTGTTAGTAAAGGTTTGTCCAAATCCAAGAACAAAACAAATGTTGACTTGAGGGCGGCAATAGCCTTTGCATAAAACAATCATTATTATTAGGCCATACCTTTCACCATTCATCAGAGCCAACCATCATTTGTAATCATTTATAAGATATAATCCCATTAATTAAGTTTAAAATTCCAACCTCCCAATCAAAATGATCCCATATCTAGCATTTGACTCCAGTTTTAAAGGATGGCAATACTATCTAAAGAGCATTTGAAATATTTCACCCTGATTACAAAAGCTCTCAGGCTTTTGTCTAAATGACAGAATCTGCAAATATAATTAGCACAGGAAGAAATACAGCAAGATAGCCGAAGAGCTGTCATCTCCTTCTGCTATTGTTTTCCAGCGCGCGTCCTACAACTGATCTTCACCGCTAACTCTTTCATTGGTTTCAGGAAATTGGTTGCGATGAAAAGTCATGACCTTGATCTTTCCTTTCAATAAATGTTTTTTTTTTGCCTGGTACATGCAAATAGGAGGTGGGTTGGGGTGCAAAGTAAACAGACACAGAATGTTTCATTTTATTTTGTGTTTCGTGGCTGATTAGAAGCCTAATTAAATACACTGTTAAAGAGTTCACAGGCACACAGAGGAGACTCTGACCCTGCAACTTCTCATAGACCCCAGAGATCCTCTAAACAAAGAGATTATTAAATGCACTAAAGAGCATATCAGTCTTTAACAAACAACCATCATTAGACCTTTGTTATTATCAGATCCTGTTCTTCATTTACTTTTCACCTAACAGCTGAACATCAATGGGGGTATAAAGAAAAAGAAAGCCGACCAAACATTAGCTCATTAGGTTGGTGATATACTGTGTATCAACTTGGCACTGTTCCAGCTCACGGCAGGGTCGACACACACACATTCAAATGTCATGCCTAGAACAGGAAGGAGAGTCAAATGTGCTTGTGATGTAAATCCATTACAATTCATGGTGAAAACAAAAGAGATTTAAAAAATAGCCCACAGTTGGTTTTTGTCAGCGATGATGAGCTCTTGAGTGGGGGGGGGGGGGTTTCTTGAGTTTGGGGGGTGGTGGGTACTTGAGTATAGGCCTATGCGAGACCCCAGCATGCAATATCGTTAATAGTCTAAATCCAATAAACCGTCCACAGAGTGTGATCCATATTGACAATTATAATATTGTATTGTTCCTTATATTGTTCCATTGAGCTCCCAACATCGTCTCTCCACCCCTCCCACTTTCCTTTTAGTTCAGAAATGCAGTGTACCAGGGCATCTCCCATCCTCCCAATTCATCCATGGAGTAGGCATTCTTATCTAGTCATTCTATTGCTATGAGCCAGGGTTACAGTAAACACCAGTCCTGGTACAGGAAAACTCTCTCACCTCTCAAGGTCTCAGGGATGCTCTTATACCGTAAAGCAGAGCAGCCTTGACGCAGTGCGTCGTCGACTCGTCGCTATGACAGCCTCAGACACAGAGGACACACGTTACACCACAAACCTCACAGCAGGCGCTTAGCTACTCCCAGTGAACTAACACACCACACACTCCTGGAGGTTCTCCCATCCAAAAGGTTAACATGGCTGCGCAGAGGGGATTATGTTTGTCATCCTCTCTCTCCCTCTCTCTGGACTCACTCTAGCTGGTAGTGGAGGGCTGTGGTCAGTAGAATGGTATGGACAAATGGTCAGGGTTAGGGAATTAGTAAGATAAAGCCAGAAAATACGTTGTTGCTATGTAACGGTACATCGGTGAAAGGGTGGATAAACAGCCACAGAGGTTTAATACTGAAGATTCTCAGTCATATCCAAACACGGCAGATACATGGTCGTCAAAACAGGCCGTAATACAACTATGTTGGCCAGTTCCTATTTAGTCCATATTTCTCCACCTCCAGCTGTGAGGGCTATTTCAAATGCCACCCGTCCTCTCCTCCTCACCACCTCCATCCACCCCACCACTGACAACAATTACACCTCTCTTCCCTCCTTTGCCCTCCTCCTCCCTCTCAACAGGCTTCTGTGGAATTTATTCAAATATTTTGACATTTCGCCTCTCCTCACTGCCCGAGCAGAAATGATTTGTGACAGACAGAGATGGGGCTCTGTCTGAAGAGCTTCCTCTAACACCCACCAACCCCCCCCCAAAATGAGCTTTTACAAAGACCAGTTCTCTCCTCCTTTCTTCTCCACTGCTCCTCCTGTCAACTGTTGCAGCCATTGAAAGCAAAGCTCTGCTCCTGGTTTTCGCCATGCGCCGCATCACTGCCATCGACAAACTGTGTGAAATTGCAGTTCCTGAAGTAGTTTTATGTGCTTTTAGCTCAGTGACCACCTGTGATCTAGGACACTATGTATGACAACAATGTAAGGGTGTAAAAGTACTGTAACCTGGTAAGCCAAATACTTTAGCACACCCCCTTAAGGTGTCACGTCTTTACCACACAGCAAATTCCCTTGTGTTAAATGAAAACAGATAGTGTTAAATTTGACACTGAGAGTGTAGACCCTAATAAGCAATGGGAGAGTACTACATTAACTCACTGCTTAGTGTAAAGCCTTATTTGCATATATTGCATATATTTTGCCTTTCGAGTGAATCGTAGAGTTACCACTCATGACAGTATTTATTAGTGATGGAGACATGGTTGTTGTGTTCATCCATTTTCAGTCCTGTGGATTTCGCCAAGTAAGATCCTTAGCGAATATGTTAACATTAAATCAATCAATGTACAAGCAAAAATATAGATATTGAAACAAACAATTGGAAAGTCAACCTGCAATAGAGCATGCTGGGAATTGTGATATGGTGGGTGTGGCTTTGGTTCAACTCTGGTATTAACAACACTGGGGTTATTTTAGTTATGACTGTGTAGTTATTCATTATACTCCATTTCAAAAGCAAGCAAAATCTAAATGTTGACAAGCAAAATCTAAATGTTGAACCAGTCAGAGTAGTGTCCAGCATAAAAGTTGCTATTGTACTTTTCTATAAGTCGTGGTAGATGGAGTACATTTCTGCAAAATCAAAAAGAGGATGTTGTGTCCACTGAAGGAAGCAGCTCAGATAACAAGTGATGTAGAGTACACTGCTGTAGACAGTTCTGCTCTGACAACACAGCCTTTATTTGAATAATGCTGCTTATTAGCTTGGGGAGAGGTTTTTTTCTGCTCCTGTCTATCCATGGTCACTTTGCTCCGCCACAATAGACAAACAAGGCAACTGAGCAGGAAGGTTGTCATCCATCAACAGAGAGGGAAAGAGAGAAAGAGAGAGAGAGAGAGAGAGAGAGAGAGAGGGGTATGAAGCAGTGCAAGACAAATGCATTTCTGGCTTGTTATTTCCTCACCAATAATACGACTTCTCTACTTTTCACGTTCGTTCTCCCCTGAAACCCTGGTTTCCACACAGCTTGAAACAAACTCACGTACATTTTAAAGTATAATTTATAATTGCAATTAACGATATTAAATTCTTCGAGAAATGTAAACCAGACATATTTCCAAAACTGAACAGCTAGCGAGTGAGTGTTACTCAGTGTCACATATGACAGCTCACACACATTCACACACAGACACCACACACGCACACAAGCCAGTCTATATCAGGCAGTGTCAGAGGAAGGCCCTAAAAATTGTCAAAGACTCCAACCACCCTAGTCATATACTGTTCTCTCTGCTAACACACGGCAAGCGGTACCTTAGAGGCAAGTCGAGGACCAAAAGGGCTTCTTAAAAGGAACCGCCCCTTTTTTTCAATTTTCGCCTAAAATGACCCAAATCTGACTGCCTGTAGCTCTGGACCTGAAGCAAGGATATGCATATTCTTGATACCATTTGAAAGGAAACACTTTGAAGTTTGTATTATCTTTTACCAGATATAATGTGCTATATTCTCCTACATTAATTAAAACAATTATTAAAAAATAAAAAATAAAGTTTGTACCATCATCTTTGAAATGCAAGAGAAAGGCTATAATGTATTATTCCAGCCAAGGCACAATTTTGGCCACTAGATGGCAGCAGTGTATGTGCACATTTTTAGACTGATACAATGAACCGTTGTATTTCTGTCACGCTGTTCGTAATAATGGTCGGACCAAGGCACAGCGTATGTTGAGTTCCACGTAATATTTAATTGTGAAACTTATCAAAACAAACAATAAACAAACAAACGAAACAACAAACCGTGACAACAGAGGTGCTACATACACTTACTCAAAACAATATCCCATAACACAGGTGAGAAAAACAGCTACTTAAATATGATCCCCAATTAGAGACAACAATTACCAGCTGCCTCTAATTGGGAATCATACACAAACACCAACATAGAAAAACAAACCTAGAACCCCACATAGAAATAATAAACTAGACTAAGCCCCTAGTCACGCCCTGACCTACTCTACCATAGAAAATAAAGGCTTTCTATGGTCAGGACGTGACAATTTCAGTTCAAAATTCTGTATCAAGACTGCCCAAATGTGCCTAATTGGATTATTAATACATTTTCAAGTTCATAAATGTGCACTCTCCTCAAACAATAGCATGGTATTCTTTCACTGTAATAGCTACTGTAAATTGGACGGTGCAGTTAGATTAACAAGAATTTAAGCTTTCTGCCCATATCAGATATGTCTATGTCCTGGGAAATGTTCTTGTTATTTACAACGTCATGCTAATCACATTAGCCTATGTTAGCTAAACCGTCTCGACGGGGGACTCACCGATCCTGTAGAGGTTAACAGCTTCTACCCCAAAGCCATAAGACTCCTGAACAGCTAATCAAAGGCCTACCCAGAGCCCTCTTTTACGCTGGTGCTACTCTCTGTTTATAATGTATACATAGTCGTCACTTTAACTCTACCTACATGTACATATTACCTCAATTTCCTTGACTAACCGGTGCCCCCACACATTGACTCTGTACCGGTACCCCCTGTATATAGCCTCGCTTATTATTTTACTGCTGCTGTTTATTATTTACTTTTATTTTATATTTGACATTTTTTACTTATCAATTTTTTTCTTAACTTCTTAAAGTATTGTTGGTTAAGGGCTTGTAAGTAAGTATTTCACTGTAAGGTCTACGACACCTGTTGTATTCGGCGCATGTGACAAATCAAATGTGATTTGATTTGATTTGAATCAACATGGACAACTTATTGGATTTGCAAAAAGTCATCAACGGAAGTGAATGTCATCTTTTTTTCACCCAAATTCTGACCTAAATCCAATGACAGGGTGAAATGTTATGTTGAGTTCACATTGAATTCACATTAGTTGACAACCCAACCAAATGTAAATCAAAACTAGACGTTGAACTGACATCTGTGCCCAGTGGGCGCACACACACACACACACACACACACACACACACACACACACACACACACACACACACACACACACACACACACACACATTACAGTTTTGTGGTGAATTTTCAAAACTCTTAGTACAAAACTATAAACTGGTAACTATTGTAACACAGAAAGTCATATTCAAACCCTTTAATTGTGCAGTCATTTTGTTTGGAGACATCTTTCACCACACAACCATTGATCCAGTTCACTGTGAAATGCCATGAGAACATTGATGTTCTAACAACCAGTTAATCCAATAGCAAAAAATGCAAGATACATGTTTCAAAATTGTCCTTTGAATATTATATGTACATTACACTGCTTTTACATTAGGCAATAGACTTGCACTACAAATCAAAAATATAAAATCAAAATCATTTCTATCCCATGTGTGATCAAAGGCGTCATTGAATACATATTTCACAATCATTGATGCAAAAATAAATGCATTGTTCAGATATAATTTCAACATGGGTGTACTGTAATTAAATGAAACAGATCAAATTAATGAAAGAAACATAACATTTAACGGGCATTAGGTTGCATCAAGCCTGTCTTGAGCATTTGGCCATAGGTTCTCATCGACATCCCATTGTTCATTACATTTACATTTAAGTCATTTAGCAGACGCTCTTATCCAGAGCGACTTACAAATTGGTGCGTTCACCTTAAGACATCCAGTGGAACAGCCACTTTACAATAGTGCATCTAAATCTTTTAAGGGGGGTGAGAAGGATTACTTTATCCTATCCTAGGTATTCCTGAAAGAGGTGGGGTTTCAGGTGTCTCCGGAAGGTGGTGATTGTTCATGCACCTGGCATGGTAAATCTAAGCCTGACATAGGTCTGTATTGATGCCATTGCATGCCTCATGTACGGCCTGGAGCAGGGTGGCATGCTCATGGGATGGCGATCATACCTTCCACCTGTATTGTAATCATGTATTGTATTTTACAATATTGTATTGTACTTATGTATTGTAGTGGTCCTGTGTGGCTCAGTTAGTAAGAGCATGGCACTAGCAACACGCAAGAGTGGTGGGTTATATTCCCACTAGGGTCACATACAGAAATGTGTGGACTCACTGTTGTCACTTTGGATAAAAACGCCTGCTATGTGAATGGCATATATTATAGTTTTACAGTACTGCATCGGCCAATGTCAATTTAGTAAAACAGTGTGAAACGCCCCCATCAACAAAAAAAACTGCAACTTTGGATACAAGTACTGTATAACATGCTGACCAGACCACTTGCGCAAGTGCGTCTGCGTGCACCATCGGGCACATGTTGATTTTGTCCACCCACACCAGACACGATCAGGACAAGCAGGTTGAAATGTGAAAACAAACTCTGAACCAACTATATTCATTTGGCGACAGTTCGAAAACCATTAAACATTTCTGGCAATTTAGCTAGCTAGCTTGCTGTTGCTAGATCATTTGTCCTGGGATATAAAAATTGGGTTGTTATTTTACCTGAAATGCACACGGTCCTCTACTCTGAAAACGAATCCACAGATAAAAGGGTAAACCAAGTTAGTTTCTAGTCATCTCTCCTCCTTCCGGCTTCTTCTTCTTCTTTGGACATTATATAGCGGTTGGCTACCAGGTGTATTAAAGGTGCATTATCACTACCAACTGGACTGGAGTGTGGACCTCAGTTCATCTCACCCACGTGGGTATATGCTACTAAAAAACAATGAGGAGATGAGAGAGGTGGGACTTGCAGCGGGTCAAGGGTCACAAATAGAACCAAGTTCTATTTTAGCGCCTGGCTACACAGACGCTCGTTGAAGCGTGCAAGCAGTGTGGGTGCAATGATGTTTACATTTATTTTGCAATGCTCGCGCACCTGACACAAGCGGTGTGGTCAGCATTTAGGGGATGCATTAAATACAGTACATAGCTGATCTTGTCGATATCAGATTTTTAAAAAAAAATTATATCAAAACATACATTTACGTTATGTAGTTCTCAAAATCGGTTGTAGACAAACCAGTTTGTCAGACAAACCAGACACACCACTTAACCAAAATAGTTAGGTGATTATCAATTAAGAACAGTCAGATGAAGTCAAATCTATTTTAACAAATGAGAAGACAATCATATCAAAAGTAACATGAGCATTGATTTGTGAAAAGCAATTCCTTTACATGAGCATGTATTGCAATGTGAAACATGTATTTCTAGATGAAACACTGACTACATTTCGTGAAAAAGTGTATGTGTATGATTGTGTGTTTATTTAGTCAATGGAAAATGTGCTTAGAGTTTTGAAAGAACTGCATTTTTGATGATCTGTTTTGAGTTTTGTACTAAGCGTTGTGAACACCACATACTTGTGAATATTGCACCAACACGATTGGAAAAAATGTAATCCACTTTCCAAACCACACATCCCAGAGAGGACAAGCCTGAGCTAACATGAAAACAGGCTATTTCTAGTGAACCAGGGCCTGCTACTGGACACTTCATCATCACTCAATCTCAGTGATCTTCTACTAACTACTATTTCTCCCCCTCCCCCTCTACCTCTTCCTCATCCTTTGCTACCTAGAATGAAATGTGGCAAGCAACCCCTCCACTCACAGTGCCTCACAAGTTTTTATGTCAAAACAGATCAATGTCAACAATAGAGAGTACTGTACTTCTAAACAACAGAATGTGGATGTGGAGGGTTGCAACATTTGGAAAACAGGTGTAAGTCAGTTGTTGATGAGACTAAAACTAAGCAATAGGCCAATACCCCACTATAGGTGATGTGCAATAACCCCTGCTAGAAGTATTCTGCTGTTTTGCTATTTTGACAGACTTGAAAACAGACTCCAGCTTCATAACAGAGTGAGAAACAGCAGTCAACTGCTACAGACAGCCCGTGCTAATAAACGTGTAACATGATAGAAATCGAATTAGTTCAATTCCTTCCATCTCATTGATGAAGAGCCAATCAAAATCAAAGCGAAACATTCCATGCAGATTGTGTTTTGGAATTCAAATAGGCAATGCTTCAAAATGACAAATCAGTGCATCAGAGTGGTGCATGTTGATTGATTCCGTCCATGAAACTCCTAATAGATTTAGTCCTCTGTGAATTTGGCACTCGTTAACCTCGCAGCGTTTTCATGTGAGAATGTATTGGAGCCATTTTTTCCACCACCCAAAGGCAATTCACTGGGTGATAAATCCTTTGGCTTATCTGGATCCAGGTGGCAGCACAGGGAAGTGCATAGGACAAAAACACACCCACCCACACTAGCGCACATGTACTGTAAGTGTGTGCATACACACACACACACAGATGCGCGTGTGCGCGCGCACACAAACACGCACACACACACACACGCACGCACGCACACACACACACGCGCGTGCACACACGCACACACACACGTACACACACTCCTATGGCATCTTCAGATAACGCTCTTCTGAATAGGTTGTCATGGTGACCCGGGCGTAAGAAGAGGATGCGGAGCACGGAGAGTGTGATCCAACCGGAACCGAAGAGAGACACTCCACGACCTGAGTGACTGAGCGCAACAGAAATTGCTTCCCCTTTCTCTCCCCCAAAAAGAAAGAAAAAAAGCTGAATTCAATTACACAGCTGAAACCCCACTACTACCCCTCGGGAGTGTTATCAGTGCCATTTAAAGTCTTATTACTCACAAAACCAATAACATTTTGACTCCTTGGTAATGGACCAGTAGATTAGAAAATTTAGATTACATTTAACCTCCTGTAGATTCACATTAAAACACCACAAACTAGTTAGAAACAATAGGTCATTGAGAGTTTAATGAAGCGTGTTAGCGTTAGTGCTAGTCGGCTGTATGCTTCTCTTGTGGAATAAAGCCTTACTTTGCACTTATCCTGCAGCAAAGCCAGGGCAGCGTCTCATTTGGGCAATACGGCGTATTTAATTAGATTAATGAATTTCTGTAGCGTCTCCCAGGGCTCGACGAGCTCCTCGCGGTGACAGAGTAACAACAGATTATATATTAGGGGAGGCCCGCGACGCTCCAGGCAGACTGATATGGTTCGGTCCCTCGTGACAGAACTGCAATATGTGACAGGTACAATGGCTGTGTAACCTGTATCCCGTTTTACCTCCTACGAAATTGCGGAATGCAAATAATTTCCCCCCACAAATTTGTTTATGTGAGATAATTTTTTTTTTTGATTGTTAAGGCATTCAAGATTTAATTCTGAAGGTGGTGTTAATGGTAAATAAATAAAAAATTGTGGGGGTGACAACAGAACGGTAAACTCGGTAAACGGTAAAGTCCTACCAGTTCCTTTTTTTCAGACGATTGTGTCGAACTGGACTGCACTCTCACAGCACGTTTCAGGACGATACCATAGTGTGAAAAGGGTACTGTAAAGCCACCTTGGCTCAGACCTGAACCAAAGGTCCATAGATAACTGGTGGAGTTACCACCCATTGAAAGCTAATAACAAGGTTTGATATAAAGGGTCTCTATGATCTGAGAGGACTTGGAGCAGATGGAATAATTTTTCTTGCCATTCTTTTGTATCACTCTATCCAGACAGATAAGATCAGAGATCAAGAAGGACAGGAGACAAGGGGAGAAACCTGGGTCGTATTCAGTAGTGCACACTGTAGCAAAACGTAGAGAAACATTTGTCATGGTAAATGGAAACTATTTTCTTGTTGGGCAAATACAGGTTGTCCCTCCCTGTTTTAGTCGTAGTGCCTAGTGAATACAACCCAGGTGGGCGAGGCACGTAGGTATAAATGCACTGTGATTGGACATAGAATTTTTTGGGGGGTATTTAAATGTGAGTGCAGTACAGTCCTCTACACATGTCTTCTCTGGCATTAGTGGGGTCAGCGGGGTTCTAGCCAACAGGTCACTGTTCTGTGGTAAAACACTGCCCTCTATAGGTCCTCATACCAAACTGTACTATATTTTTATACACCAGGGCTCTCAACCTTGTTCCGGGAGAGCCACTGTCCTGTAGGTTTTCACTCCAATCCTAATCTAGTGCATCTAGTTCTAATAATTAGCTGGTTAACAAGCTGAACCAGGTTAGGTACACCTGGGGTTGGAGAGCCCTGTTATATACCCCTCTGTGGAGTTCTAATACCATTTCAACTGTAGTGGGTCTGACTACTGAACCATTTTGACGATAGAAGCAAACTGTAAACTGTCATCCAAACATCTGGGGCTACTATAATCCAACACAACTGTGAAACATCTCGGTATAAACCATGGAGACTGAAATATACTATTGTGCATTTAAACCCTCAGACACCTCCAAAGTCTTTACTAAACTGCACAGAGGACAAGTAATTAAGATAATGTGTTTTCTCTAGACTTGAGCTCTGAATGACACAGACCTTCACCACCAGGGGAATTCTGCAATATCAGCAGCACGCACACGCACACGCACACACACACACACACACACACACACACACCTCCAGCCTGACCGTGTTTGCAAACAGCTGAATAATTGAGCCACATTCAACACATTCAAATCCACTGCCATTCCAGGCTGAGAAAAGAGGAGGAGAGGAGGAGAGAAAGAGAGAGCGAGACAGATGGTCTAGCGTAGATAGTGCTAGAGACTGGGAACTGGGAGTGTACTCTGAAGGATGGGTCCCGGCATTGTTCTGGCCGCGAGGGCCACTCTGTCAAGGCACGTTCCATTGGTCCCCAAAGAGCCCAGGTCTTACGGTGTCAGTGTCCCCATCCCCGACGCATTATCATCCCCTCATTTTTTAATTTCTCAAACGCAATCAAGTGTGACACAAACTGTTTACCTAGCGTGTCTGCCACCACAACCAGGAAGGGAAAAAACAGAAACACCCGCCAGGATCTCGGCACAAAAATAATCCCCCGCAAAGCCAGAGAGTTTAAAGAGGCTTTGCCAATATCCCTCTGCTCTTCAGAAAAAAAGAGAAGATAAAAAGAAGGAAAAAACATGAGAAAAAAGCTGTTAAATTTGCCCCTCAGTCTCATTTGGGATTGCTAATTATTGTTTTTAGAGCCCAACAATTGGGGTATTAGGGCATAAGCAGCTGAAGATAACATCCAGGGGAAGGGAAGGATGGATGGAGGGAAGAAGGGAAGGGGAGTGTCGCATGGGGAGAGAGATAATGGACCAACAGAAGGGAAGCCATGATAGGGCCTGGTCCATAGTGGTGTCTCCGTCTGTGCTCTGTGCCTGGGTATAAAGGCCTGAACTCTTAGTCTCTCTCTTTCTTTCTTTCTCTCTCACCTTTGGCTCTATCAGCAGATCTAGTTCTCTACTACTACTACTACTATCTACTCTCCACCCTCTCCGAGTTGGGCATCTCCGGCGCGGCCCACGCTTGGATTGCGTCCTACCTGACAGGTCGCTCCTACCAGGTGGCGTGGCGAGAATCTGTCTCCTCACCACGCGCTCTCACCACTGGCGTCCCCCAGGGCTCTGTTCTAGGCCCTCTCCTATTCTCGCTATACACCAAGTCACTTGGCTCTGTCATAACCTCACATGGTCTCTCCTATCATTGCTATGCAGACGACACACAATTAATCTTCTCCTTTCCCCCTTCTGATGACCAGGTGGCGAATCGCATCTCTGCATGTCTGGCAGACATATCAGTGTGGATGACGGATCACCACCTCAAGCTGAACCTCGGCAAGACGGAGCTGCTCTTACTCCCGGGAAGGACTGCCCGTTCCATGATCTCGCCATCACGGTTGACAACTCCATTGTGTCCTCCTCCCAGAGCGCTAAGAACCTTGGCGTGATCCTGGACAACACCCTGTCGTTCTCAACTAACATCAAGGCGGTGGCCCGTTCTTGTAGGTTCATGCTCTACAACATCCGCAGAGTACGACCCTGCCTCACACAGGAAGCAGCGCAGGTCCTAATCCAGGCACTTGTCATCTCCCGTCTGGATTACTGCAACTCGCTGTTGGCTGGGCTCCCTGCCTGTGCCATTAAACCCCTACAACTCATCCAGAACGCCGCAGCCCGTCTGGTGTTCAACCTTCCCAAGTTCTCTCACGTCACCCCGCTCCTCCGCTCTCTCCACTGGCTTCCAGTTGAAGCTCGCATCCGCTACAAGACCATGGTGCTTGCCTACGGAGCTGTGAGGGGAACGGCACCTCAGTACCTCCAGGCTCTGATCAGGCCCTACACCCAAACAAGGGCACTGCGTTCATCCACCTCTGGCCTGCTCGCCTCCCTACCACTGAGGAAGTACAGTTCCCGCGCAGCCCAGTCAAAACTGTTCGCTGCTCTGGCCCCCCAATGGTGGAACAAACTCCCTCACGACGCCAGGACAGCGGAGTCAATCACCACCTTCCGGAGACACCTGAAACCCCACCTCTTTCAGGAATACCTAGGATAGGATAAAGTAATCCTTCTCACCCCCCTTAAAAGATTTAGATGCACTATTGTAAAGTGGCTGTTCCACTGGATGTCTTAAGGTGAACGCACCAATTTGTAAGTCGCTCTGGATAAGAGCGTCTGCTAAATGACTTAAATGTAAATGTAAATGTAGTTGTCTTGCTCTCTCACTTTCTCTCTGCCTTCTTTTTCTTTCCCCCAGAGGAGAAGTCAACATTAGAGTCACTAACCTCAAAGTATATTAGTGCTTGCTTGAAACATCCCCACAGACCAACGACATAGAGAAACAACTAGATCTGCTGATAGAGCCACGTATGAAAGACTCATAGAGTGGCAAAATGCTCTTAAGGTTTACCATGACAGTCTATAAATCAAACCTAAGCGCTGACTCAAAACATTACACACACTCTGTTGCATGAAGACCCTCTATGGTACTCCATATAGCTCATACAATATGTACAAGTGCCACATTTAGTTATGAGCACAAATGGCAAAAGCGAAACCAGACACATAGTAATCTGAAACACAACCAAAACAAATACCAAATGCATCCAACACATTTGTGTAGTCATTGCGTGCTATGAATATGGGACCAAATACTTAACTTTTTACTACTTTAATACACATAAGTGAATTTGTCCCAATACTTTTGGTCCCCTAAAAGTGGGGGACTATGTACAAAAAGTGCTGTAATTTCTAAATGTATCGCCTAATATGGATGAAATTACCCTCAAATTAAAGCTGACAGTCTGCACTTTAAATTCATAGTCATTGTTTGATTTCAAATCCAAACCTCTGGAGTATAGAAACAAAAGAAGAAAACATTTGTCACAGTCCCAATAATTTCAGGGGGGCACTGTATATAAACACAAACACAAACACATACAGTACCAGTCAGAAGTTTGGACACACCTACTCATTGAAGAGTTTTTCTTAAATTTTAACTCTTTTCTACATTGTACAATAATAGTGAAGACATCAAAACTTTGAAATAACACATATGGAATTATGTACTAACCAAAAAAGTGTTAAACAAATCAAAATATATGTTATATTTCAGATTCTTCAAATTAGCCACTATTAGTCACCTGGAATGCATTTTAATTAACAGGTGTACATTGTTAAAAGTTTATTTGTGGAATTTCTTTCCTTCTTAATGCGTTTGAGCCGATCAGTTGTGTTGTGACAAGGTAGAGTTGGTATACAGAAGATATCCCTATTTGGTAAAATACCAAGTCCATATTATGGCAAGAACAGCTCAAATAAGTGAAGACAAATGACAGTTCATCATTACTTTCAGACATAAATGTCAGTCAATTCAGAAAATTTCAAGAACTTGGAAAGTTTCTTCAAGTGCAGTCGCAAAAACCATCAAGCGCGATGATAAAACTGGCTCTCATGAGGACCGCCACAGGAAAGGAAGACCGAAAGTTACCTCTGCTGCAGAGGGGTAAGTTCACTAGAGCTACCAGCCTCAGAAATTGCAGCCCACATACATGCTTCACAGAGTTCAAGTAACAGACACATCTCAATGTCAACTGTTCAGTGGAAACTGTGTGAATCAGGCCTTCATGGTCAAATTTCTGCAAAGAAATCACTACAAAAGGACACAAATGACAAGAAGAGACTGGCTTGGGCCCAGAAACACGAGCAATGAACATTAGACCAGTGGAAATCTGTCCTTTGGTCTGATGATTCCAAATTGTAGTTTTTTGGTTTCAACCTCCATGTCTTTGTGAGATGCAGAATAGGTTAATGGATGATCTCGGCATGTGTTGTTGCCACCGTGAAGCATGGAGGAGGAGGTGTGATGGTGGTTTGCTGGTGGCATTGGCTGTGAGTTATCTAGAATTCAAGGCACACTCTTCAGCAATACACCATCCCATCTGGTTTGCGCTTAGTGGGACTATCACTTGATTTCAACAGGAAAATGACCCAACACACCTCCAGGCTGGGAAGGGCTATTTGGCCAAGGAGAGTGATGGAGTGCTGCATCAGATGACCTGGCCTCCACAATCACCTGACCTCAACCCAATTGAGATGGTTTGGGATGAGTTGGACTGCAGAGCGAAGAAAAAGCAGCCAACAACTGCTCAGCATATGTGGGAACTCCAAGATTATTGGAAAATCATTCCTCATTAAGCTGGTTGAGAGAATGTCAAGAGTGTGCAAAGCTGTCATTAAGGCAAAGGGTGGCTACTTCGAAGAATCTCAAATATAAAATATATTTGGATTAAAAAAAAAAACTTTTTAGGTTACTACATGATTCTATGTGTTATTTCACAGTTTTGATGTCTTCACTATTATTCTACAATGTAGAAAATAGTAAAAATAAAGAAAAACCTTTGAATGATTAGGTGTGTCTAAACTTCTGACTGTACTGTACATGCACGCACGCACACACACACACACACACAGAGAGAGAGACACTGGCATGTATCCTGTGAACGAGCGGGGCGGCCAAAGTCATCTGGAAGCCTCCACATGCCAATGAATAAATAAAGCTGTAATTAGTAAAGAAAACAGTGCCACCTGTTGGTGTCAAGTCCCCCTGAACCCAGGCATTGTGGGGAACACCTGAGCCTGTGGGGGTTGCGGCGGGCGGCTGGGTGTGGGGGTACTGTGCTCGTTGTGGAGGTACTGTGGCGTGTCCCGGGGTTCATCGGGGCCCACTGGGACCCACCTGGCAGAGGAGGGCTGATTCTGGAGGATGACCAGCTGGCCCAGAGGCCATAGTGGCCCTTGTCCCCCAGGGCCCCAGACAGACAGTGGAAGGCAGATGGATGGGTCACTGCCACTGCCAGAGGGCCAAGGGAAGGGCCAGCCAAAACCATCAAACCACACACATTCATACTCACAGTGGAACAGATCAATATGCTTGAATATGTTGATATACAGTTAATTTAGCCATGGCTAGTGAAATGTACAGACAGAAATCTTACTTAAAAAGCATCATAAAATCTCATAACATATGTATCATATATTAGAACTTGAATTCACCCACATTACGATTCAAGCACAAATTGTGCAACTCACTCCTTACAAACACTTTTTGAAACCGACACATTTTTTCCCTGTAATACTAACATACCACTAACTTCTCATACTTCTTGTGTATGGGCCTACTCTTAAATATACTGAGCTAACAATCTCAGATTCATTCTCTAGTCGTGAATTCACATTCATGGTATACCAACTAGATTTTGTTGTTGTTGTTGTTGTAAATATAATAGTTGGGAGTTAATCTGTTAAAGTTTGTTAGTGTAACTCTATGAGAGTGTAGTGTGTGGATTGGTTTGAGAGAGCGTACAGTACTGTATGGTGGCTGTAATGGTGGTGTCTGAGGTTGAGGACGCCACCAGCTCCCCTCAGTCAGTCCAGAGCCACAGATGCTCCAGTGTTTGTGTGTTGACTCAGTGTAATTTGTTTGCTCTAATTTGTTTTGGTGTGCCAGGGGAGTTCCCTTTTTAATTTTCCTCTCTGTGTTTATCCCTCTTTGTGGAGTGCTGATCTGTTAAGCGTGAGAAAGAGAGGGAGAGGGCTAAGGAGCGAGAGAGTGAGAAAAAGAAAGAGAGGGGGCACAGAGAAAGAAAGAGGCAGTGAGAGAGGTGGGATGTTTCAGAACAGGAAAATTTAAAAAAGGAGCTGTGCAGATTGTTTTAAGCTCTGTGTGTCCCTTTGGGCCCAAAGGCCTCGCTCGCAGCCTGCACCTGCTCCATCCCTGGGGATCCTGGTTCCTGATCCGTGGCCCTCTCTCCCCCAGCCCAGCACCACCACACAGCCCCCTCTCCCCGGCCTTCTCTCCTCCTCCTCTAATCCCCTCCTTGCCTCCAGCTCCTGGCAGAGCCTTAATCAGCCCGCCTCCGCGCCTGGATGCCTGCCACTCGTTAGCCTGATTGAAAACACTATGGCTCACACGCTAAACACACACAGACCCAAGCACACACAATAAATGCAGAGTAATAATATAGGGTACTAATATGTAGAATACTAATATATGCACACAAGCAAATAATGTTAGAGGTGAAAATCATTGGGAAATTAATTATTCTAAATACTGAATACGCAAATGTAGTACATTTACAGTATAAAATACCAACATTCAGACACACAGTAACACAACTCATACACAGATCCTTTTTTATATCACAGCTATTGTTTAATGAAATCATTGAGAGTAATCAGTCATACAGCCACCTCACCTACGGGTTATCATAATTGGACATTCATAGGTAGTTTGTCAGTATGTTACAGTGAATTCATGAGTTTATCACACTTATGTACATTTCCCTGTAATGTAATGTTTCCACTAACAGGACATACACTGTTCTAATATAGCTTGACAAAGTAGTCGCACTGATATAATGAGTTATCCATATGTAGCATGGTAAAAACGCATCCCATAATATAACGCAGGTTGACGTTTTTTGGGGGATGAATCGTGTTCTGGAGGCAGCTCTGCCCCATATGATGCCGCCTCCTCTGCTGTTCTCTCATTGCAGGTCTGGTCTGCCCATACTTCTAAAATAAAATAATTTCAACAATAAGACAATGCAATTCAATCAAACACCCTCAAAGATATTTGCTCAATTACAGACACAAAAAGTCTAATTAAAAGACACTTAAAGGACAATTGAGAAAAGGTTTAGACAGATCCGTGTCTTGGTCCCCATTGTTTTGCAATTTTATGTTTCATCATTGGGAGGTAGGGTGAGTATAATCCTAGCAGATTGACATTTTACTTTTTTATTTGGTCTTTTGTCCATGTGCCTTTGCAAACAACTATTTACTTTGACATTGCAACTTTGCGAATAAACATGATCTTCTCTCAAGGTCATCCTGATACACCTATCAATAGTTCAACTTGAAAGCCTAGCTACCACACAGACATCCAGTGACCTGTGTCATTTATGTACATGTCTCATTCCATTCATTTGGCCTCACCATCTTATCACGACAATCCCCAGCGTCCTAGGTGCATTAGTTTTGCCCATTTTAAACAACATGCAACAAAAATCTCTCCGTGAGAGCAATAAAGATACAAACGATAAAACATCGCAAACTTAAGTTAATCACAAATAAAAACAAAGTGCTGGTTTCACTGTTTTCAAATAAGTTGAGAGTTACTGAGTAAAGAAAGCAAAAATCAATCTGCATTCACGATTCACATTCAACCCCTCTTTTCATAACTTCTGTGCACTAAGGCTTATATCATACCTGGTAATGTAGTCATATTACAACCCACTATCATCCTTCCGGTCTCTTTCTCTCAGACACACGCACACACACACACACACACACACACACACACACACACACACACACACACACACACACACACGTAAAGGGATAACACTACTTGCTACAAACGGGCCTTTCCATTCTGTTTCAGCAACTTTCTGTATTCGTATGGTGTTAATACTGAAGTGAAAACGAATGCATTGTATTATTGTTATTATTTCATTAAACAATGCAGCTGTTTTTATCTCAATATCAAATCATTTCTGTGTAATATTTAAGTACCTTACTGTGACTGTTTTCAATTAAAATGGTAAAAAAGAAAGAAAAACAGCTTCTTAGCAAAGAGCAAATTCTCAAGCAAGAATTTAGCTAGGACTGTCTGGAAGTGGTCTGGGTGAGGGTGGGGAAAACTGAAAACTAAGCTGTTATTGGCACAGGTTTGGAACTCTATTTCTTTATGGTCTATTCTTATTGGTCTGATGTCACCAGGCAGGCCAAAACTCCATCCCACCAAAACAGACTGAAAAGCTCTGTCTTTTCAAACAGCTCTTACACTAAAAGGGCCTTATCATCATTTTCACAATATCAATCCAAACTCATAGTGTGGAAATGTATATAAAACACAGGAATATCACGTTTTGACTTCATTGGGCCTTTAACATTCCAAGTGGCAGAAACCGACAGGACTCGAGACCATAGAGCTAAATAGACAGCAGGATGAATGTATAGATACAGCACCCTCTAGTGGTGAGATACAAGAGTCGGCTCTACTCCGACAAGAATGTTCCATCTCCAGTTCCTTTTGCGTATCCCAATCTCCTTTACTAGAGTGAAGTTAGACACAGAGTTGATGGAAAGGCCAGTGATTATGGCTGATGCTCAGCAGCAAGCCACAAACCATAGGACTACTGGTAGAATAGCCCACCGTTAGTAAGACACAGACTAGAGCAGCCACCCAAGTCAAAGACTCTTTATATATCACACTTTACAATGTGTCAAAATGACTGACCTCGGTTTTCTCTAAAAACTCCAGTGTTTTCATGTTTCTGCTACCATCATCATCGTCGTCTCTCTTTCACTAGCTACATTTCTAAAGAAACAGCCATGTTGTCTGTATTCCATGGACAGACACTCCACTCACTGGTTCAACCAACAATCTCTCTCATGACGTTTTACACTAGCCTGTAGCCTTGGACAACTGACACAAATAAGGCAATGTCTGTGATAGTGCCATATTGGCAATGTCACAATCACTCGGGGTGAGGAAATCACATTGTAACACATGTAACACGGGGTTCGATTTATACGCTCTGCATACAAACACACAGTTTGTCGGAGCTCACTGATATTACAGTGTTAGGATATAGTTTTCAGTCATCATGGAATATAACTGCGCCTCCATGTGTGAGCACAGATCTCTGGAAGAGAGGGAGGGGCAGCAGGAGAAGCGAGAACTGTGCCTCTGTGTTCCGCAGCTCTATGATGCCAATCCAGATAGCAGCGCCCTGACTAGTTTGGAGTTCCCGGGCCGTCTGACTGCCTCAGCCAAACCCACTCCACCTGCCTTGGTAAGGATGGGTCAAGGGTTGGGAGGTTTGGGACTGGAAGGGGCAGGATTAGGAGGTTCACACTTAAGCTGCGGCCCATTGTCCGAGCCCGTGCCCACGTCCGAGTCGAACAGCGAGTGGTCCGTATCGGGGGAGTGAGTGTGTGAGTGTGTGTGTTTGTCAGAAGCTTCGCTCTCCTCCATGGTGTCTGTCCGGGAGAACAGGCCAAAGTCCATCAGGCCTGTAGAAGAGCCCTCGCTGCTGTCAGTGTCTGCTCCGTCATAGTACACGTCCTCTATGTCCACGAACCACTCAGGCCAGAACTTTCTCCGCATGCGCTCACAGAACATGGCCAGGTTAATGAGCTCGCCTAAACCACAGTGGACAGGGGATAGAGGAAGCACAGGTTCCAACGTCAGTACTCAAGGAAAAATGTACATCAGTGTCAGAGCGTCCTCTGATTTCATACTCAGACTTTGATTTTGTACAGTACGAAAAATGAAAAGAGACTGGTCTTTTGTCTCTGATTGTCTCTGTTCTCCAAAGACAAACCATGATTAGTTAAATGTGCAACAAAACTGCACATTACAGTCTTTCACTGTCATCTAGTGGAAGAAGTAGGCAAGTACACCTGGAGAAAAAAAACGAGGCCATTGCATCCTATTCCACACATGCCTTTAAATCTATAGAACAATACATTAGGTACATATAATTTGTTATACAATCTTGATAACAACATAATAACACAATAATAGCACAATCACAATTCACACTTTCAAAATCAACCAATTAATGATGCTTTGGTATTGTGAGTATGAGTAAAACATTTCAACCAGAGGCTGAGAGATTGAACTGACCTTTGATGAGCTGTTCAGGACGTGTGCCGGGTAGTGTCCACATAGCCTGGGCCAGGTGACCAAACACAGCAGCATCTACTGTCGACATCTTAGGCCCCATGAAGTACTTCTTATCTCCTGCAGAACAGATGAACAGCTGGGTTCGGTAACAGATATCAACCAACTATCAGTCAAGAGAACACCATAAGAAAGGCCTGCTGAGTGCCTCAGACTCTTCACGGAGCAGCTTGGAAATTACAAGCAAAACAGCGAAAGCAACTTTGTATTTAAGTGGGATCGAGTATTTTGCAACTCATGATTACATCTTCTGTCGTCGTGGGAAAGACAACTGGTTGCTGTTCAGAGTTAACTTGGATACTAAGGAGATCATGAGGGAAATCGACGAGTATCAACAGCTTTATGCTATGGAGGAACAACATACTCCACCGTGGAAAGATCCGGCTAACTCACAAAATAGCTCTAACCCAACAAAAAAAGAGGATGATTTACTTACCGTTTAAGTAGAGGATAGTGCTCTTGCTGGAATCCATGCAACACTTGAAAAGTCACCCCATACAGATCCAATCAGTCAATATAATTGAGAACATCATCAGAAATCACGCGATATGAATCAGCAGGGCTGCGTGGGAGTTCGGAGTTTAGCCAGAGTGAAATTCTCACACTCCAATGAGAGAACAAGGCACTCACAGCCAAGGTAACCTTCGATTCCAACATGGATTGTCTACTCAGGGAAAACAGGGTGATGAGGGAGTCACTACTATACATACAAAGCCGTAGCGTGCGTGAAAATCTCATATTTTCTGGGATTCCTGAGGACGCATCCAATAATCCAGAGGGGGTGATCAGAGAGTTCATGCCATCTGCCTTGAAATTTCCTCTCTAGAGACTGTAAATAAGGTGGCTTTCCACCGAGTGCACAGACTTGGAGCGACAAGATCAAGAGCCCCCGACCTATCATCGCAAAGTTTGAACACTGCCAATGAAAGGAGCTGATCAAAAGCAGGGGAAGTGAGCTTAAAGGGACGAAATTCGGTCTCAATGACCAATTTCCCCGGGAAGCAAATGAACGCCGCAAGAGGCTGTATCCTGTACAGAGCAGAGGCGGGAGAGGGGTAAGCGTGCCTTTCTCATTTTGGACAAACTCTTTATAGATGGACAGTTCTTCCAAGACAGCTTCATAACACCATGGCTGTACTAAATTCTACGGGGACGTCAGGTTACGAAAAAAAAAGTATGGGACTATAAAAATATCTGAACCCTACGAAGTTGATATGAACCCACACGCAATCAATTACATGCACGCTTACACATACGGACTTATACATACACACACACTTGATCTCTCTCTCTTCTCCCCTCTCAATTGTTGAGAACTTTTTTTTGTTTATCTAGCTTTTATAGGTCTTTGTCTACATATTTATCTATGTTTACAACAAGCAAGGGGAAGATATCAGAATAGGGACATTGGGGGAATAATAAAATATTGTACAGGATACATTTGTACTGTAGTGAAGCTGTCTATCTTTCATTTCACCTTAATTTAACTAGGCAAGTCAGTTAAGAACAAATTCTTATTTTCAATGACGGCCTAGGAACAGTGGGTTAACTGCCTTGTTCAGAATGACAGATTTGTACCTTGTCAGCTCGCGGATTCGAACTTGCAAACTTTCGGTTACTAGCCCAATGCTCTAACCACTAGGCTACCCTGCTGCCCTCTATGGTAATGCAAGGTTGTTAAGGGATTTTTTTAATCAATAATGACTAGTTATGTATACATTTCAATCAGGACTGACTAATCAGAATACTATTATGTTGCTGTATAGATGTATGAATTTTCTTTTAATCCTAGTACTGAATATAATGTGTGTAAATATAATCAAGAATTAGAACAATGACTGTCTGTTCCTTGGTAGAAATGAATTAACTTATCGCCAGACTGGCTAGAATGCTTATCTACACAGGCAGACCTTGGCTCGGGTCATAAATTATCTAAATTAGGAGAGACGATGTGGGAAGGCTTGAGAACTATACAGCCTTTGTACCAGGGTGAAGAAGAGACGGGACAGTTCGAAAACTAATGACGTCATTTTTAGTTTATAACCTGTGATAAACTGTATCATGTTCAGTACTCTCGAGAATAAACGCTGCTGATGGATTTTGAGACTGGTCTCTGTCCATTTTATGCAAATAAGAGCCTTACAAATTCTTAGGAATTGACAGAGTGTTTAATTTTAATTGGGTATTAAAACATGTAGGAATTTAATTCCTGTAACAATTGGTCCTTCGAACCGGGATCTAAAATACCCGTCTCTGTCATCTGAAGGTCGTACGCCCCGAAAATCGTGCACGAGCGGGCTGGTCCCGTTATTTAAGACCGGGCCTCTGAATTGAGGATAAAGACCAGGCCGGTGTACACCCCAGACCGACAGGGATGGTGACTTGATCCAACGAACATTGCTTTTCCCAGTCGGCGAGAAGGTCAGTAGCCTATATTCTCGATTCTGGGGGGAATGATTTAAGTTATCTTTGATTTGATGTTCTATTTTTTTTTAAATTGATCAATAATGGGAGCTTTACTATTCCCACGGGGTTTTGTATGACCAACATACACTGGGTTTTGTATAACCGATATACACTGGGCAGGTTCATAAAAAACCTGCGGTAACGTGCACTACCGTAAATAAACTAAACTTAATCATGAGAGGCATGTTCGCCCGAGATGAGGGGATATTAAATAGGTGCTGGGGGATAGGACGGTGATCTTGTACAAATAGGATATTAACTAGGCGTGGGGAGACAGGAAGGGAATTATTTTCGGACAAGATAAACTCTGGGAGTATTGACCATCGTTCCGATTCAACAAATAGTACTGAAATAAAGTCCAAATGAGGAGGAGAGGGAAACCAAAATCTAGAGGAATGGGATAAAAGCCAAATCTATAGACAAGAGGTTCCAGGCGAGAGGGAAGCCTAATATAGCGAAGTGAGATAACGATATTAGTGTACTTTAAAAGCCCTCTGACACAACCTGATATAAGATGTTAACTAGGGATTTACGACCCCTGGGCTTATAGTTGTATAGGTAAGACCTAATATCCGATTCAACAGTCAAAGCTATTGATAAGGTTTCCATAAAGGAGAAAACACAAATAGAAATATATGCAGAAAGATGATAAGAGGAACACCTATTTTAGCCAAACATGGAGGAGCAAGTACGAATTTGATGAACGTTTAAATAAAGAAAAACTGGAATCAATGATTAAACAAATAAATAGGGTTAGTGAAGACAAGGCAGATAAACAACGGGCAGAGGGGCTAAATACAGCTAGGATATGGTTAGCCGAGGCAAGGAAGGGAGCTGAGAACAAAGGAAAAGAAAGGGAGACGTCCAAAATTTGACTCAGACAAAGAACCTGAATAGAAGCTGATACTACTAAAATAGTCAGGAAGGGTTTAAATTAGGACTATTTTCTGGGAATTCTCGGTGCCGGAGTTTGCGACTACAGATAATTATAATAATATAGTTATTGCCGGGGAAACTCAATCATTTCAATAGCGGGACACTAAGGTTCGTATCTCAGCTTTGACACCAATAGACTAAAATTGATTTTAGATTGTAATTCATCTATTTGTATGTTTTGCCTGGAAAAATATGGTCGCTAGTGTTTGTATAAGATATGAACTGAATGTTTAATATGTTGTTTAGGTTGAATTGAAAGAAAAATTCATTCAAAATAATGGCGAGACAATTTCGATATAATACTGTATTTTGCCCAAAATGATCTGCTGGAATAATGTATTGAGATGGGAGTCGTATTTAAATAAATGTATCATAGAAGAGAAAGTAACCTAAACCTGATTAATTTTAGGGAATAACGGAGAGATACGATAAAGTTTTGTGCCACCAGGATGTTGTATTTTTTTATGAATCGACTGACATACGATATAAATTTAGCACAGAACATGGTACGTTTAAATGTTGGGGTTTAGAAAGTTGAGAAGTTCGGTTGGTTTTACTTTGTCGATAGAATTTAAAGGAGAACTCAATCTGAATAGGGAATATATATTTGACAAGTGGCAGGCTGATTTGCGGCGTCATTACGTTGACTACACAACAACGTTCCTCAAATTATGACAGAGAAAATGGGCTGTGGCATTTAGAGGGAAAATGCGTGCATTATAGCTTTGAGTTACTTTTCAAAAGTGGCTAAAAGTTTCAAATACATTTTTTTTAAAGGAGCAGAATATCGTAGGGATAGTCTGAAAAGATGCAACAGAATTGCTAGGCGTTCCATTGGGCTATATTTGGCAATAATATAGGGAGGTAAGAATAGTTGAATCGTAAAAAGTTGTGGTTGTTTCCCGGGTATTGATTTTTGGTTTGGTAACGCCAGTGAATTCGATCAAGAAGTTAACGTATTCTAAAAATGATCTGTTTTCATTACGGGGAACAATGAAAGGTTTACAATAGAGTACGGCTGGATGGGACATGTTTTATTTTAAAGGGACAGTGCACGTTTATCACAGTTGTTTGAGTGTAAAGTATTTGGGGCGACAATTTGAAGGAAGACTGAATGTGAGTTACATGAAACATCGAGGAAATTTAAAACGAATGATTTGAGCGGATAACATAATTATTAGGTTTTGTTTTTGTAGTAAACGTTTGGGTTAAGGGGATTTCCCTGTTCCCAGAGACAAGATATCTTAAAGGGGTACACTCACATATGGAATATTAGGAGTTTTAATTAGACAAGTGAATACAAATGTTTAAAGATAAAGGGTTCTTTAATATGTCTAATACGGTATGGAAAACGAATGTAAAGGGGTGGTGTAACTTTTGACCAAGCTTCCATGGCTCTCCCAGTTGGTCTGATCAGCCACAGGGGGGAGCCATTTGAATAATGAATTTGTAGTCATGGGAGATACTCGGTTTTTAAAGTAAATTTATTATAAATGGAGTTTATAGTACTGCAACAAGAACAGAAATCATATTAATCATCGATAATAAATGGGGGTGGGTGGTCCTTTGAGGTTGGGACAGGACACCATTATTAAGCCAATAGGGCAGGAACATACATGATAGAAAGGTGATTTTATAAGCATAAAAATGATTTATGAAAATAAGTTGCAGTTCTTAGGGATGGTAAATTACGGTACATAAGGTATCTCAAACTATGAAACATATATTCAATTATTGATGTGACTGATTTTTAAGGTTAACCCATGTAATTTTTAGATAAAATACAGTGGATTCCCGAATGAGAGATTTCATTAACACAGGAAAGAGATAGGATATGTTTAGCATTCGTTTTGGCTTTAATTAAACAATTTGAATATTTTTATTTAAATAGTATTAAAGTTTGACAGGGATATATGACATCTGTGGAGATTCAGGATTAGGGATAGGATCGAGAACCTTAATTAACCTATATAAGGACTTTAGAAATTGACACCATAGACATGTTTTTCTAAAAAGAATCCATGAGTTTAGATAAAGCCAAACAGTGAGACATTTAGTTAAAATTTGGAAGCAACACAGTTGTTACAGAGCAGAGAGGAAATGAACACAGATACCTCTTAAAAGTAGATAAAACACTTGACAGAGAATTGGTACAGGATAAAAATGAATGGATGCCAAAGGGAGAATTGGACATGCATGATAATGTCAGAACATAAGGATAATTTACTAATCTTACCTAAGTTATTATTAAGGGTAGATAAGGTTGTTACCTGGGCAGAGCCAGGTATCAAAAGGGGGATGGGTAAGTTTGTGGTCTAGGATAGGACACTTAGTGCCTTTGCGAAAGTATTCGGCCCCCTTGAACTTTGCGACCTTTTGCCACATTTCAGGCTTCAAACATAAAGATATAAAACTGTATTTTTTTGTGAAGAATCAACAACAAGTGGGACACAATCATGAAGTGGAACGACATTTATTTGATATTTCAAATTTTTTTAACAAATCAAACACTGAAAAATTGGGGGTGCAAAATTATTCAGCCCCTTTACTTTCAGTGCAGCAAACTCTCTCCATAAGTTCAGTGAGGATCACTGAATGATCCAATGTTGACCTAAATGACTAATGATGATAAATACAATCCACCTGTGTGTAATCAAGTCTCCGTATAAATGCACCTGCACTGTGATAGTCTCAGAGGTCTGTTAAAAGCGCAGAGAGCATCATGAAGAACAAGGAACACACCAGGCAGGTCCGAGATACTGTTGTGAAGAAGTTTAAAGCCGGATTTGGATACAAAAAGATTTCCCAAGCTTTAAACATCCCAAGGAGCACTGTGCAAGCGATAATATTGAAATGGAAGGAGTATCAGACCACTGCAAATCTACCAAGACCTGGCCGTCCCTCTAAACTTTCAGCTCATACAAGGAGAAGACTGATCAGAGATGCAGCCAAGAGGCCCATGATCACTCTGGATGAACTGCAGAGATCTACAGCTGAGGTGGGAGACTCTGTCCATAGGACAACAATCAGTTGTATATTGCACAAATCTGGCCTTTATGGAAGAGTGGCAAGAAGAAAGCCATTTCTTAAAGATATCCATAAAAAGTGTTGTTTAAAAGTTTGCCACAAGCTACCTGGGAGACACACCAAACATGTGGAAGAAGGTGCTCTGGTCAGATGAAACCAAAATTGAACTTTTTGGCAACAATGCAAAACGTTATGTTTGGCGTAAAAGCAACACAGCTCATCACCCTGAACACACCATCCCCACTGTCAAACATGGTGGTGGCAGCATCATGGTTTGGGCCTGCTTTTCTTCAGCAGGGACAGGGAAGATGGTTAAAATTGATGGGAAGATGGATGGAGCCAAATACAGGACCATTCTGGAAGAAAACCTGATGGAGTCTGCAAAAGACCTGAGACTGGGACGGAGATTTGTCTTCCAACAAGACAATGATCCAAAACATAAAGCAAAATCTACAATGGAATGGTTCAAAAATAAACATATCCAGGTGTTAGAATGGCCAAGTCAAAGTCCAGACCTGAATCCAATCGTGAATCTGTGGAAAGAACTGAAAACTGCTGTTCACAAATGCTCTCCATCCAACCCCACTGAGCTCGAGCTGTTTTGCAAGGAGGAATGGGAAAAAATGTCAGTCTCTCCATGTGCAAAACTGATAGAGACATACCCCAAGAGACTTACAGCTGTAATCGCAGCAAAAGGTGGCGCTACAAAGTATTAACTTAAGGGGGCTGAATAATTTTGCACGCCCAATTTTTCAGTTTTTGATTTGTTAAAAAAGTTTGAAATATCCAATAAATGTCGTTCCACTTCATGATTGTGTCCCACTTGTTGTTGATTCTTCACAAAAAAATACAGTTTTATATCTTCATGTTTGAAGCCTGAAATGTGGCAAAAGGTCGCAAACTTCAAGGGGCCGAATACATTCGCAAGGCACTGTAGTGGCTAATAATAAATAAATTTAAAAGAATTTAGCTAACAAGTAGGCATAGAAGTTAAAGATATAATCAGATAGAACATATGAGAAACTGTTTGTTAACCAAGCCTGTATGTCCAAGATGTATGCACTACAGGTGAACTACAGGATAAGGTGATTCACTCAACCCAGTCCCAGAGGAGAATAAACGGGAAGCAGCACGGTGGGGAGGGGCCAGACCAAGCACTCCTGGTGACTGCCTTCGCGGTGAGGATAGACGGGAAGCAGCACGGTGGGGAGGGGCCATACCAAGCACTCCTGGTGACTGCCTTCGCGGTGAGGATAGACGGGAAGCAGCACGGTGGGGAGGGGCCATACCAAGCACTCCTGGTGACTGCCTTCGCGGTGAGGATAGACGGGAAGCAGCACGGTGGGGAGGGGCCATACCAAGCACTCCTGGTGACTGCCTTCGCGGTGAGGATAGACGGGAAGCAGCACGGTGGGGAGGGGCCATACCAAGCACTCCTGGTGACTGCCGTCGCGGTGAGGATAGACGGGAAGCAGCACGGTGGGGAGGGGCCAGACCAAGCACTCCTGGTGACTGCCGTCGCGGTGAGGATAGCCGAAGGAGCTCCCGGGGTGCGTATCACACATTGTAGGAGGGTAGGATACACTGACACTGTCGAACAATCACATAGGTAGGAGAGGAACCGCAACCTTTTAGGGTAAGGGGGGTCAAACTCCTGCTGAAGATTCCCTTATACCCGACTTTTCCCCAGCTGTGAGCGTTCATAGAAGTGAAGGTGTGTTTTGGCCTCTTGCTGGTGATATGTTTTCTGGGAAAAGGGTGGTGCTTCATCGGAGGGCTGTTTGTCTGAGCTGTCTTATCGTGGGTGCCATATTCCTGATACAGCACGTCCCACCTGAGTAAGCGGAGAGTGGTAATTGACAATGAGGATGTTATTCCAAACAAGCATAAGAGATCCCTAGATCTGGGTAGACAGGAAGTTAGAGAAGAGGTTGGGAAGGATCTCTCAATGGAGTTTTATGTAGACCAAATGGGGTCTCTAACTACATGGTAGTCTAGGACTCTAAGCCATTATGGTATATATCGGTGCAGGTCCCCATGTTGGTCGTGGACACAGGTCATAGCTCATACGGAGAGAGAGGGCTATATGAATCCACTCACCCACTAATGTGTTATTGACTTGTTAATTGTTTACTCCATGTGTAACTCTGTGTTGTCTGTTCACACTGCTATGCTTTATCTTGGCCAGGTCGCAGTTGCAAATGAGACCTTGTTCTCAACTATAGCCTACCTGGTTAAATAAAGGTGAAATAAAAAATAAAAAAATAAATGGAAGGAGGTGGAGTATAGTGAAGGTGAGAGTTTTTGACTGTAATCCAGAGAGAGGGATGTAATTGCATAAAGATACACCTTACCCTTTAAAAAGTAATGAAAGAGGATCTAGGGTTATGGTATGTTGGATATGACCAGTTTTTGGTCGACACCCTAGTACGGTTCCGGGTAGAGGAGGTTAGGCCAGTATGGTAAAGCTGTTCACGAAAGCAGGAATGCCAGATAATGACAGTTGCATTGATTTGCACTATTTATATCCACAGGTTCCCTTTAAATCAAGACTTCCTCCCTTTACAGTGACCAGAGGAGATTATTACCGTTTGGCCCGGTACAGTACTCTTGGGAAAAATGTAGGGGAAGTTAGTACCTGCAATTGGACAGAGAATATTACCACTGACGAGACCGTGTCTAATTTGACAGGTTGGTTGAACTCTGGGGAATTCAATAAGGTAAAGTGGGCCAGGGCTAACATCTGGAGATTGTGTGGGGTAATGATGTTAGGGCTAGGTTTTACCGACAGATTGGACAGGATTATGCTCCCTTGTACATTTGGGAATGCCTTTCACACTCATTCAACTCCAAGAAATGAAGTTGGCCAAACGGAAGAAAATAAGTACTCCATCTGGGTCTTTTGACGAGAGAGTATATATTGATAACATTGGGGTTCTACGGGGGATATCAGACGAGTTCAAAGCAAGAAATCAGATCGTAGCAGGATTAGAGTTAAGTATTATAAGAATGTGAACTGGATTAATTATATTGAGATGTATTGAGATGAATTATATTCTGCCAATTCATTCATTACATCTTGGATATGTTTGTTGGCTGGAAAGGGTGAGAGTGGGTGTAGATGATTTGTTTCTCGATGGCACAGCTCCGGACGAATCAGTGACCGAAGCCTCAGCTGGTTTGACCACCCTGGCTCACGGTTTGGCAGAAAACTCTGGGGTGGATCTTTCTTTGACTAATTGGGTTGATAGTATGTTTGGAAAATGGAAAAATGGAAAATGAAAATGGATCACTGTATTATGGGTTACCTTCATCTGTGTAACTGTTTTAGTTTTGTGTGAACTGGTTTAGTTTTGTGGCTATTGTCTAATTCATTGTGTATGATATCTAATTTCCAGGACTCTGGGGAAATCATTGAGAAAACAGATGGTGCGATATGGACTGATTCCAAGATCTGACCAGTGGAATGATGGATACATGCCTCAAACCTAAATAGATGAATGAATCCGGGTTCTTCATATGCGAGGAACTTATGTTTTTGATTAGAGCATTTTGATATTTAGAGATGTTAGGTTGTTTCTTGTTTCGATGAAGATTGTAACGAAAATTCTGATGAGAAGAGTTATGATTCTGATGTTGGCCTAAAAACAGTCAGTGTGAATGCAATAATTGGGTTATGTTTAGGTGATATTTTGATAACAATAAATATTTCTAATAAAAATAGAAGTATGCTTTTTAATATTTTAATAAAACTAGATGTGTGATTGGATCTATAATATTTAATCATTTTTTATCAATAATGACTCATTATGTATACATTTCAATCAGGACTGACTAATCAGAATACTATTATGTTGCTGTATAGATGTATGAGTTAAAAAAAAATCCTAGTACTGAATATAATGTGTGTAAATATAATCAAGAATTCCAACAATGACTGTCTGTTCCTTGGTAGAAATGAATGAACTTATCGCCAGACTGGCTAGAATGCTTATCTACACAGGCAGACCTTGGCTCGGGTCATAAATTATCTAAATTAGGAGAGACGATGTGGGAAGGCTTGAGAACTATACAGCCTTTGTACCAGGGTGAAGAAGAGACGGGACAGTTCGAAAACTAATGATGTCATTTTCAGTTTATAACCTGTGGTAAACTGTATCATGTTCAGTACTCTCGAGAATAAACGCTGCTGGTTGATTTTGAAACGGGTCTCTGTCCATTTTATGCAAATAAGAGCCTTACAAATTCTTAGGAATTGACAGAGTGTTTCATTTTAATTGGGTATTAAAACATGTAGGAATTTAATTCCTGTAACAAAGGTCTCTTTCATGATCATGTGAATGTCAATTGCAGTGGAAATGCTGGGATGTGTTATTCAATGACAATTATGTAAAAAGGTACTTATGATGCAACTATGATGGTGATAGGATAGGGATTACACGTATCACCCTGAATATTAATGCTATTCTCACTTCATGTTACACACAGACACTCAACCATGCAAATTGGCTGGGTTATTATTTATTTGGACATAACACATTATAGTCTTACTCTTATCCAGACATCATACATACCCTCACTACATCACATCCCATATCAAATCCAATTGTATTTGTCACACTCGCCGAATACAACAGGTGTAGTAGACCTTACAGTGAAATGCTTACTTACAAGCCCGTATTAACCAACGATGCAGTTTAAGAAAATACCAACAACAAAAAAGTTTAAGAAAAACAAATATTTAAAGAGCAATTGCGGGGCTATATTCAGGGGGTACCGGTACAGAGTCAATGTGTCAATGTGCGGGGGCACCGGTGTAGAGGTAATTAAGATAATTATGTACATGCAGGTAGGGCTGTTTAAAATACTCTTGGACCTAGACTTGGCGCTCTGGTACCGCTTGCTGTGCGGTAGCAGAGAGAACAGTCCATGACTAGGGTGGCTGGAGTCTTTGACGATTTTTAGGGCCTTCCTCTGACACCGCCTGGTATAGAGGTCCTGCATGGCAGGAAGCTTGGCCCCAGTGATGTACTGGGCCGTACGCACTACCCTTTGTAGTGCCTTGCGGTCGGAGGCCGAGCAGGCTCAATTCAAGATTACAACCAATTGATTACAGCATTACCCCAAAAATGGAAGAAGCAGGTGGCAGCGGGAGGAGGTAGGGAACTGGTCTGTCTGCCCAATATAAAGGATCAAAACTGGCGGAGGAATAAAAATAGCATAAATAGGAAAGTATACCAGTTTCATTTGAGAACCAGGATGTTGACAGCTGTGCCATACAGATTGCAAAATAGTATATGGTGCATAGAAATCCGAAGAAGGTGGCCAGCAGAGATAAGTGGGATGAGGCTGAGGGAAGCTGAGGGTTGGGATGTGGAATTGGAGACAAGTGGTAGTGGAGTTGCTGGGCGGGGGATAGAATGACGGTCAAAGAGAAAAGTAAAATAAAGTCAAAATAAAACATAACAAAAAGTATGTTTGAATGACACTGAGGGGCAGTGTTTTTACAGTGTAAAAGGTTTACAGTGTTTATCATATATGCATAGTCACTTTAACTATACATTCATGTACATACTACCTCAATTAGCCCGACTAACCGGTACACCCACACATCGGCTACCCGGACTATGTGCATTGTGTCCCGCCACCCACCACCCGTCAACCCCTCTTTTACGCTACTGTTGCTCTCTGTTTATCATATATGCATAGTTATTTTAACCATACCTACATGTACATACTACCTCAATTAGCCCGACTAACCGGTGCCTGTATATTGCCTCGCTACTGTTATTTTTCACTGTCTTTTTACTGTTGTTTTTATTTCTTTGCTTATCTATTCACCGAATACATATGTTTTACTTAAAAATCACACTGTTGGTTAGGGCCTGTACGCAAGCATTCTACACCTGTTGTATTCGGCACACGTGACAAATAAATGTTGATTTGATTTGATGCTGTGCAGGTGTTTGTACACATGCAATATACACACTCACATTCACGTGCACATTCACGGACACACACGTAAATAGTGCCATACATGCACTCAAACATATTCAGTTGGCCTTGCTGTTAGGATTTTTGTTGAGCTTGATGTCTTTTGTTCTTTTTGCATTGTTGTCTTCCTTTGTCTTTCTCTTTTATCCTCTTTTGTTCATTTTGTTGGTGCATTGGGGGGGTGGGGAATGAAATTATGGGGAATGGAACTTTTTTTCTCGGGGGGTACTTGGATGGTTGAGGGGCAGCTCTTGGGGAACTGTGGGGGGAGGGGGTCTTGGAGGGCTGATAGGAGATCTGTCGACGTGCCCTTGAGCTGGGCATTGACCCTGGTTGCTTATGTGTGGCGCTCTGAATGGGAGGCTGTTAGATGACTAATGTGATGTAGTTGTTGAACGACTTCACTGCAAGTATATTGTATGTTTTAAATATTCAATAAGAAAATAAACTATCAACACCAACTATCAACACCAACCAACCAACACCAACTACCATTATACCCACAGAGAAACACCCAGACAACCAGGAGAACAGTTTGACGTGATAGTAGTTATATTCAAAGCGTTAAAGTAAATTCAGATTGCACATATTACACTATAGTATACGACCTTGCAAAAATTTTACGCCAAAATCAATAGACATTCTCTGCTCTTTTCCCTACTAAAATACATTTGAAACACATATTGTAGTTGGAAGCACAGTGCACATACAGTATCTCACCGCTAGAGTGGAAGAGGGTCAAATGGATCTATGCATAAAGGACATACCCCACGACAAAGTAAATCTTACAGTGAACTTCAAATGACCCCGTGTTATAATCGATACCGGATCATTAGGAAGCCTTCCTTAACCCTTGTTCCTCATATCTCCATCATCAGTAGCCAATTCCTCAACACTCTGACAATACTGTGAGAGCATTAAGAAATTGGCCACGTCATCAGTTGTTCTTCAGTTGCCCCTAGTCTCTCCCTGAATCCCAAATCATCCCCTAGTCCCTACCACCTAGGCACTTGTGCAGATATGAAAGGATTGGATCACTGCAAGTAATATGGTTGTTGCTCCATTCTTCCCTCTGATAGGCCAGGTAGAATTGTTGCTATATTGCTTACACCTGTCCGATCCTCTCATATCTACACAAGAGCCTAGGCCTAAGGGTAGTGTCTAAGGGTTGATTTGGGATTAACCCTCTGTCTACCCCTAACCTCCCACCCCCCTGTACCCCTCCATACATACCGAGCAGTTCGGCCAGCGTGTGCATGTCCTTCTCCATCAGCTTGTAGACTTCCTCCTTGGAGAAGCGTCCGATGCCATGGCCGTACATCTCCCTTTGCACCATGCTGCTGTTCAGGTGGCCGAGGATCCACTTTAGCATGTCACTGAGAGGACCAGTGACTGGCAGCATCTTCTGGGTCTCCTCCAGGTTGTCTACCCACTGGCAATAGGCTATTGTCCTGTATAGAAACACAAATATACAGGTTATAGTACAGTCTTATATAGAAACACACAGATAGCTTGTCTACTGGCAGTAAGCTATTGTCTTGTATAGTTACACAAACATAATACAGGTTATTAACCCAGTGGTAGTATAGTGTAATCATATGAAAACACTCACACTGTGTGTACAAAACATTAGAATCACCTGCTCTTTCCATGACATAGACTGACCAGGTGAATCCAGGCTGGCTGATATAAACTGTAGGCCTCTAGCAGCCCAGTAGGCATTAAAACAGGGTGGCAGGGAGACAGCAAGCAGAGAGAAAGTACAGAACAGCGAGAAAACCCTCCATCGGTTTCAATAACTGCTTTTATATTGCAGATATATATAATCACACACACTACCGTTCAAAAGTTTTGGGTCACGTAGAAATGTCCTTGTTTTCCACGAAAACATACATGAAATGAGTTGCAAAATGAATAGGAAATATAGTCAAGACGTTAACAAAGGTTATAAATAATGATTTTTCATTTGAACAATAATTGTGTCCTTTGCTTTGTCAAACAATCCTCCATTTTCAGCAATTACAGCCTTGCAGACCTTTGGCATTCTAGTTGTCAATTTGTTGAAGTAATCTGAAGAGATTTCACCCCATGCTTCCTGAAGCACCTCCCACAAGTTGGATTGGCTTGATCGGCACTTCTTACATACCATACGGCCAAGCTGCTCCCACAACAGCTCAATAGGGTTGAGATCCGGTGATTGTGCTGACCACTCCATTAGACAGAATACCAGTTCTTGCATAGTTTGGAGCTGTGGTTTGGGACATTGTCCTGTTGTATGAGGAAATTAGCTCCAATTAAGCACCATACAGGGTATGGCATGGAGTTGCAAAATGGAGTGATAGCCTTCCTTCTTCAAGATCCCTTTTACCCTGTACTAATCTCCCACTTTGTCATGCCCTGACCTTAGAGAGACGTTTTATTTCTATATTTGGTTAGGTCAGGGTGTGATGTGGGGTGGGAATTCTGTTTTCTGTTTCTTTATTTCTATGTTTTGGCTGGGTATGGTTCTCAATCACGGACAGCTGTCTATCGTTGTCTCTGATTGGGAATCATACTTAGGTAGCCCTTTTTCCCCTCCTTCAGTGTGGGTAGTTAACAAAGTTAAGGGCACTTAGCCCTGTAAGCTTCGCGGTCGTTTTGTATTGTTTATTGTTGGCGACATCATTTAAAAAAAAAAGAATATGTACGCCCACCACGCTGCACCTTGGTCCGCTTCTTAGGACGTCCGTGACACACGTTACCACCACCAAAGCACCCCCAGACCATCACATTGCCTCCACCATGCTTGATAGATGGTGTCAAGCACAGAGTGTGCAAAGCTGTCATCAAGGCAAAGGGTGGCTATTTTGAAGAATCTCAAATATGTTTTGATTTGTTTAACACTTTTTGGGTTACTACATGATTCCATGTGTTATTTCATAGTTTTGTTTTCTTCACTATTATCCTACAATGTAGAAAATAATACAAGTAAGAAAAACCCTTGATTGAGTAGGTGTGTCCAAACTGTTGACTGGTACTGTATATACATATCTTTCTAAAATATATTTTCCACTAATCGTACTTAGGCTTCTAATTCCAGCTTAAACATACTATATACATTTTATGGACACAAACTATTTTGCAATAGTTATCTTTTGTTTGCTTTCCTTCTGCTACCCTCAACCCCTCCCATCCATTTCTGAAGACCATCCAGCTTGATTTCTATTTGTCATATATTTTTTAACTGCCGTTTAACAAAAGTTCTGAACATACACACATTTTTCAGACACAGTATTTTTTTACATTGGTTATCTTGCCATATTTTTCAACTGGGCTGTGATGTTTCACAAAGTTATGACACTTTCTATTCTCATAGTTGAGACAGATTTAGCAAAAAAATATTTTTTTAATTTACAAAGTATTATTATATTATTAATCGATTTGATCGACTTTTCAAATCACCCAGTAGTGCTATCTGGAGAGTTAGCTCCAGGTAAATGTTTCAATTCTTCGGCCATTCCTGGATCTGTGACCAAAAATTAGCTACATCTGGACAAGTACCAAAATAAATTATCTAATGACTCTGCCACCTTGCAGCAAAATCTGCAGAGCTGGGAAGGTGGTATCCCCCATATATATATAACATTATATTGGTTGCAAGAATTTTGTATAATCATTTAAATTGAAACGTTTTAAGTTTTGAATCCAGCTTCGTCTTGCGTGTCAATTCATAAACCATGTGCAATGGAATCGCTACATCGAAAATCTCTTCCCAACTTTTGGGCTCCCGAGTGGCGCAGCGGTCTAAGGCACTGCAACTCAGTGTTAGAGGCGTCACTATATACCCTGGTTCAATTCCAGGATGTATCACAACCGGACGTGATTGGGAGTCCCATAGGGTGGCGCACAATTGGCCCAGCGTCGTCCGGGTTAGGGTTTGGCCAGTGTAGACCGTCATTGTAAATAAGAATTTGATCTTAACTGACTTGCCTAGTTAAATAAAGGTTAAATAAATAAATAAATAAATATATATATATAGTACAGCTGTAAATATTTTGATCCTTAAATGAAACAGGTATATCTTTTTCTTTATCGTGATTTTCGTTAACCAATATAGGTCTACAGTTTTCTGTTCCCAAAACTAGAATCTATTACAAACTGAGTGGACTAAGTTTTTTAGATTTGACCCTTTGCCAAAGTTTTAAAAAATGGCATTGTTTATAAGGAGTTCAAGTGCAAATTGAGTTATTGCACACTTGCACTTTACAGAGTAGGCGTTCCTTAACGGAAATATGTAAATACGTGCTAGAATGCGCCAACAGGATCTCGGTATCTCGTGCTTGGATCTACCCCCTACTTGCTTGTTCTGCCCACTATGACTAATTTGTTCCAATTGGAAACGACAGGCTGTGGTCTATCTTGGGTTAGTTCCAAAAAACATCTTTGCTGCCACTGTATAATGTGTTGTTGTTTTTTTTACCATACCATCTCCTGCTCCAACACTCTAAGAAGGCAATGAGATCAGAGACATTCTGAATTAATCTTTCACCTTCAGTTATCAGGACAAAAGTAAAAACCAGACAGACCTGAGATCAAATCATAATAACTATTTAAATGCTTTCAATACCATTAAACAGTGCCCTTAATTATAACAACTTGAGCTCTACACAATAGGAATGGAAGACTAATTTACTAAACCAAACATTGGATCTAATATACAGTACACGTACATTGTGACCAGCACAATCTTACATACCAGGGCCCAGATTCACAAAACACTTCTTACGCAAAAACATAAGAACCTTCTTAAGAAAAAAAAAAAAGTTCATAAGACAATTCGTAAGTGCAATTCCTCAACAATATCTTTAGATGTTATGATTTTCTTGCGAACTTCTCAAATATCTTCTTAATTTGTTTGTTGCTAGGCAACCGATTTAGCTAGCTATCTAGCTAGTAATCATGTTAACATATTTCCTACAGAGATTACTGTTCTAAGACATGTTCTTGGGTTTAAAATAATCAATACTGAAACTTTCAGATGAAGTTTGTGTGAATAAAACATGTTCAATTGCTTTCATGATCTTATTCTCTCACTGACCTGAGTTTAAGATGAGGGTTTAGCTATAAGAAATAGCGCAAGAAATTTCCAACAACCTTTGAGGAATATCAACTTTGCTTAGCTTTCTTCATAAGTCCATAGCTAAGGAAAAAATTGCAGTTAAGAAGAAATGTCTTCTAAAGAAGGTTTTGTGAATCTGGGCCCTGAGGCATATTTCTGTCACAGAGCAGCCCTCCTCTCCATGTTGTCATAGCAACTTCAATCAATAATTTACCAGCCTGAAGAGCTGTATATGATCTCAGCATGCTGTAACCTATGCTGCTAACCTCAGCTGGCCAAACAGAGCAACAAGCAGCCCAATAGTCCTGCACAGCCATAAATAATGTAATCAATAGTAAACCTAGCCTGTGAGGGGGGTAAGAGGAGAGAGACTAGAGAAGGAGGTGATAAGGGAAAAAGAAGACAGGAGAAAAACCGAGAGAAAAGAGAGAGTGAGAGAAAGGTAGTGGAAATGAGAGTTATATGAATGACCCTTACTCTACAGCTGCAGAGCAATATTATGACACCCCCTCCCTCCACTGACTGATATCTCACCCTGTAAATATTGCGGAAAAGAGCTTGATGAGCAAGTATGCACTCCCTCCTCTTTTCTTTGACATTCATGCACAGAAACAAATGCTTTTAAATGTGTCATTCATCAGACTACCTCTCCCTGGGCCCCAACCAGGAAAGGATCAGGCTGCGTCCAAAATGGCACCCTGTTCCTTACAAAGAAGTGCACTATATCAGGAATAGGGTGCCATTTGGGATGCAGTATCAGTGACTTCCCAGCAGAAGCCTCACCAGGACAGATGCCCGACAGTGACTCACCGATAATGTAGACTCCCAGGCATTTACTGTAAGTAAATCCGTAATGTAGCTGTGGATGACAACTTGGGAATACTATAGTGAGTGACCTTAGCCGGTCCCAATTCATTCCCAACCCTCCCCTTGGCACTAAACCCTTCAATCTTTGCAGATCTTGAAGATGGAGGCAATATGGTGGGAACTTTACCACTACACTGCTTATACACTACATGACCAAAGTTTGTCAAACTTCTCATTCTAAAATCATGTGCATTAATGTGGAGTTGTTCTCCACATTGCTGCTATAAAAGCCTTCACTCTTCTGTGAAGGCTTTCCACTAGATGTTGGAACATTGCTGCGGGGACTTGCTTCCATTCAGCCACAAGAGCATTAGTGAGGTCGGGCACTGATGTTGGGCGATTAGACCTGGGCTCGCAGTGAGCATTCCAATTCCTCCCAAAGGTGTTCGATGGGGTTGAGATCAGGGCTCTATGCAGGCCAGTCAAGTTCTTCCACACCGATCTCGGCAAACCATTTTTGTACGGACCTCGCTTTGTGCATGGGGGCATTGTCATGCTGAAACAGGAAAGGGCCTTCCCCAAACTGTTGCCACAAAGTTGGAAGCACAGAATCGTCTAAATTGTCATTGTGTGCTGTAGCGTTAAGACTGGAACTAAGGGGTCTAGTCCGAACTATGAAAAACAGCCCCAGACCATTATTCCTCTTCCACCAAACTTTACAGTTGACAGTATGCATTGGGGCAGGTAGCATTCTCCTGGCATCCGCCAAACACAGATTTGTCTGTTGGATTGTCAGATGGGTTAGGGTGATTCATCACTCTAGAGAACGCTTTCCCATTGCTCCAGAGTCCAATGGCTACGAGCTTTACACCACACCTGCCGACGCTTGGCATTGCGCATGGTGTTCTTAGGCTTGTGTGCGGCTGCTCGGCCATGGAAACCCTTTTCATGAAGCTTCTGACGAGCAGTTCTTGTGCCGACGTTGCTTTTAGAGGCAGTTTGGAACTCGGTAGGGAGTGTTGCAACCGAGGAAAGACCATTTTTACACGCTTCCGCACTTGGTGGTCCCGTTCTGTGAGCTTGTGTGGTCTACCGCTTCGCGGCTGTACCATTGTTGCTTCTAGTTGTTTCCACTTCACAATAACGGCACTTACAGTTGACCGGGGTAGCTCTAGCAGGGCAGAAATTTGACGAACTGACTTGTTGGAAAGGTGGCATCCTATGACGGTGCCACGTTGAAATTCACTGAGCTCTTCAGTAAGGCCATTCTATTGCCACTAGTTGTCTATGGAGATTGCATGGCGGTGTGCTTGATTGTATACACCTGTCAGCAACGGGTATGGCTGAAATCCCTGAATCCACTCATTTGAAGGGGTGTCCACATACTTTTGTATATATAGTGTACCTATCTAGACTCTTCAGACATGCTAACATCAAGGCTTAAGGGCCAAGGGGGAGGGTAGAGAGCAATTTGGGAACGGCTGTGACATATATGGAGTCACTAATGTAGCAGTGGAGGACAAGGGGTTATATTAATTGACTGAGTCACCAGTAGAGGTGCTCCTCCACCATCTTGGTGACAGCCCGGGACACAGCTCTTTCCTGGGGACTGAGGTTCTTGTTGAGGTTGACGCCCAGCTTCTCTTCCAGGAAGTCAATGATGAACTCTGACCCCGACACCTGCTGCCAGTTATACTCAATCCATGGCATCTTGCCCTGCGGAGAGAGTTTCCCATCAAAGTAGTTCTGCAAGGGGGAGAACAGAATGGGGTTCAGCACTGGGAAATTGACACACTCTAGTTGTTTCTGAATATGTAGGACTGGTTTCGCAGACTCAGATTAATCCCTGGACATAAAACAACATGCATAAAGAGAATTTCCATTTAAAGTGCTTTTTAGTCCAGGAATGTAAGCTTCATCTGTGTGCAGGAAACCAGTTCTACTTTTCAAGTTCTACTTTATCATACACAGGCTATTGTACCTGGTAGGGCAGGTCCACCATGCGTAGGTAGGTCTCCATCTTGAGGCAGAATGGTGAGAGGCTGGGGACCCCCGTGTTTGGCCTGGAGAACTGGTGGAGGATGATGGCATCTTTAGAATCCAACTCCTGCTCCTTCCTAGAAAACACCCAGGGAGAAAAAGGCCAACTGAAAAGGTGTGCTATACTGAGACAACAGCAAACTAGTACACAGGTGGGAGCCCCATGAGATAAAATACTTGAAAACAATTGTTTTATCTCTGTGGCAGCCACTTTAAGTCATCAACGTTTCTGTGACAACAGTACAGCTATTTCCAGGTCAGTTTGTGTTGTGAGAACAATATCATAACTCACCCTGATTGGAGATCAGAGAGGAGAGAGTAGGATTAGTTACATCTCTGTTTCAGGCTCTTAGTAATCTCACTGGGAGGATAGGGTCTCACCTGGTGCCTATTATATAATGGTGACACAGCAGCGAGAGGAACTAGTCTTCAATTCCCTGAGCTCTGTGTTACAGATGGAATTTCCATACAAGGACCGATGAGCACCAACATGTGAAGTTCATAGAACCATGTGAAATTGTTTGTCAAATGAAAGTGAAGACTCTATATTTTTGAGAAATTAAGGCATATATACAGTGGGGCAAAAAAGTATTTAATCAGCCACCAATTGTGCAAGTTCTCCTACTTAAAAAGATGGGAGAGGCCTGTAATTTTCATCATAGGTACACTTCAACGATGACAGACAAAATGAGAAAAAAAATCCAGAAAATCACATTGTAGGATTTTTTATGAATTTATTTGCAAATTATAGTGGAAAATAAGTATTTGGTCAATAACAAAAGTTTATCTCAATACTTTGTTATATACCCTTTGTTGGCAATGACAGAGGTCAAACATTTTCTGTAAGTCTTCACAAGGTTTTCACACACTTATTGTTGGTATTTTGGCCCATTCCTCCATGCAGATCTCCTCTAGAGCAGTGATGTTGCTGGGCAACACGGACTTTCAACTCCCTCCAAAGATTTTCTATGGGGTTGAGATCTGGAGACTGGCTAGGCCACTCCAGGACCTTGAAATGCTTCTTACGAAGCCACTCCTTTGTTGCCAGGGCGGTGTGTTTGGGATCATTGTCATGCTGAAAGACCCAGCCACATTTCATCTTCAATGCCCTTGCTGATGGAAGGAGGTTTTCACTCAAAATCTCACGATACATGGTCCCATTCATTCTTTCCTTTACACAGATCAGTCGTCCTGGTCCCTTTGCAGATAAACAGCCCCAAAGCATGATCTTTCCACCCCCATGCTTCACAGCAGGTATGGTGTTCTTTGGATGCAACTCAGCATTCTTTGTCCTCCAAACACGACGAGTTGGGTTTTTACCAAAAAGTTATATTTTGGTTTCATCTGACCATATGACATTCTCCCAATCTTCTTCTGGATCATCCAAATGCTCTCTAGCAAACTTCAGACGGGCCTGGACATGTACTGGCTTAAGCAGGGGGACACGTCTGGCACTGCAGGATTTGAGTCCCTGGTGGCGTAGTGTGTTACTGATGGTAGGCTTTGTTACTTTAGTCCCAGCTCTCTGCAAGTCATTCACTAGGTCCCCCCGTATGGTTATGGGATTTTTACTCACCGTTCTTGTGATCATTTTGACCCCACGGGGTGAGATCTTGCGTGGAGCCCCAGATCGAGGGAGATTATCAGTGGTCTTGTATGTCTTCCATTTCCTAATAATTGCTCCCACAGTTGATTTCTTCAAAACAAGCTGCTTTCCTATTGCAGATTCAGTCTTCCCAGCCTGGTGCAGGTCTATAATTCTGTTTCCGGTGTGCTTTGACAGCTCTTTGGTCTTGGCCATAGTGGAGTTTGGAGTGTGACTGTTTGAGGTTGTGGACAGGTGTCTTTTATACTGATAAAAAGTTCAAACAGGTGCCATTAATACAGGTAGCGAGTGGAGGACAGAGCTGCCTTTTAATGAAGAAGTTACAGGTCTGTGAGAGCCAGAAATCTTGCTTGTTTGTAGGTGACCAAATACTTATTTTCCACCATAATTTGCAAATAAATTCATTACAAATCCTACAATGTGATTTTCTGGATTTTTTTTCTTCTCATTTTGTCTGTCATAGTTGAAGTGTACCTATGATGAAAATTACAGGCCTCATCTTTTTAAGTGGGAGAACTTGCACAATTGGTGGCTGACTAAATACTTTTTTGCCCCACTGTACATTCCGTTACCAAAAACCCACATATCTTTAAGATGTTTGCTAATTTCTCTCCATAATGAGGGAGGATAATGACATTTCACAGAAGTAACAAGTATAGGTAGACCTACCAATTAGTTAGTGTTTTTACTGATATCAAGTTTGTCTATGAATTAAGTAATTTAAAACTCGTAATTCTGTTACCAAATCGGTAACTGAATTATTGCAAAATCAGTAACGGAATTACTGCAATTTAAATGGGAAATCATACTAGTCACACATCACACTTGGGTCACCTGCTACAGTCCTCCCTTCAACTGGCATACTGTAATGTTCAGCACATAACTGTGTTTCCCTTTCTGTTACCTCTTGGTCAAATCAGAGAGGAAGAGGTGAAGAGAGAGGTTTTACTGCTGTCAAAATCTGTCCATGATACCGATAAGCAGACTGCCTGTCTTCCCGCCTTTTGGACAACAACTCCCATTGTTAGGGCGTCTCAGGTCTTACAGCATCTCAGGTCAAAGCAAGACTGTGAAAACAGTCTGGACAACACCTTCCTCTCTCTCTGCTGCTCTCTCTATTTTTTTCTCTCTCCAGTTAATGTCACATCTCCTGGCTCTTACTGTAATAAGCATCCTCATTGAACATTGAAAAGTAGTTGGAATTTGGTCATTCTGCCCTGGCTGGACCAAATCTGAACCAAGCACAGTACAGCACAGTAGAGAACAATAGAGTACAGAATAGTACTGTAAAGAAAAGTGGAGTACTATACTGTACAGTAGAGCACACAAGTACTCTGCTGAACTCTACTGTAATGTGCTGTGCTCTACTGTGATGTCCAAACATAGACGTCTATGATGGTTTCGGATTTGGTCTGGTCCGGACCAACCAAATGTGATTTTGTTTGGGGGTGGAGGTCAACACAATAATATTCAGTGTGTAGAATAATACCCAAATATGCAAAAGAAGGATATTGCATATTTCTACATGTGTTTACCTATTCAGGATACAGCACCATGAAAATATGATATTCATATATCAATCACATTTATTTATGAAGCCCTTATAACATCAGCTGATGTCACAAAGTGCTATACAGAAACCCAGCGTAAAACCCCAAACAGCAAGCAATGCAAATGTAGAAGCACAGTGGCTAGGAAAAACTCCCTAGAAAGGCAGGAACCTTGAAAGAAACCTAGAGAGGAACCAGGCTCTGAGGGGTGGCCAGTCCTCTTCTGGCTGTGCGGTGTGGATATTATAACAGTACATGGCCAAGATGTTCAAATGTTCATAGATGACCAGCAGGGTCAAATAATAATAATAATAATCACAGTGGTTGTAGAGGGTGCAACAGGCGAGCACCTCAGGAGTAAATGTCAGTAGGCTTTTCATAGCCGATCATTCAGAGTTAGAGACAGCCGGAGAGAGAGAGAGAGTCGAAAACAGCAGGTCCGGGACAAGGTAGCACTTCCGGTGAACAGGTTAGGGTTCCATAGCCGCAGGCAGAACAGTTGAAACTGGAGCAGCAGCACGGCCAGGTGGACTGGGGACAGCAAGGAGTCATCAGGCCATGTATATATATCCATAATTATCCATTTTTGTATAGTACAGATCATGGACCCATGATGTAATTTAGTTACCGTAACTATATTACCAGTTGTAAATCCACTTCAGCAACTGTAGTACAATAACAAACAAAACAATTCTAACTCAAGGTGTCATGTCATAGCTGACACCCCATTCTATCTGCAGAATTTTTAAAATCTTAATTCTGAGTAGATATTTAACCGTTTTTGCATTAAAAACTGAGGGAGATTTTTATGTTACAAGACTTTGCATCTGCACAGTTCTTCCAGTAAATGTGATTTTGTGAAATGTTCTGTGTAAATTGATCAAAGTTGTCTTTGTGCATAAAGTTGTATGGTTTGTTAAACTTCGAAATGAATGTTTTTTTTTGGTTGGCATACATTTTAAAATGACTTCTTTTCTAGAAGTCCAGGGCCTAGGCCAACTGCAAAATGGGTATTTATTTTTGGTGCAGGGAAGTCTTCCATGAAGTGTGTGTGTAATCTAAGTCAAAGCGTAATTCTGTTACCGTTGAATTGCCCTAGAACAACCTGTCCCTTCACTATATTTAAGTCACCAGTCTAAACACTCATGCACACAAGTATACACAGATACAATACACAATTTCACAATAATGAGATAAATAATGAGATGGTAAAGTCCTCATCATATTACTGACTCCATGGTATTCAATGGGCCTACAGCAGGAAAAGGAAAACTCTGGGATTTGTCTGAACTTCTATTTCAATCCTCTACTACCCTTGAAATCAAGGCCTGTGAGGTGAATCATGCTTGTGAAAATCTGATAAGGGTCCTTGCATTTCCACCCCACAGTTTTTAATGGTGGGTGACTGACACTGACATAAATTTTGGCTTTAATAATTAAACATAACCTACAGTACAGGGGCATGCTGCCTTGCAATTACTCTAGTTCATACCTAAATGAATGTAATGAATTATAGCCTACATATGTCCAAGAGAGCAGGAATGGACTCCATCCAAAGTCAGTTACATCAGCAGGCATTTTGTAACACCTTGAAATTCGACTTGAATTTATGGAAATAAATATGCATGTATATAAATGATAGCCTACTTTGGCTAATCAAATGTATAGGATAGGTTTTCGGTACAATGATCTTGCGCAGGACAGTCTACGACAGAATAAACAACTCACATTCCCACAAAATGTCGCTCTCCACACAACTGTGGTGTTGAAACCATCGAAACGACGCAGGCTACGTCGCGGAAATTCTGGACCGTGCAAAAGAAACACTATTGTATTCAGGGGTAGATACAGGGAGTTCCTTTGAGAATAATTACTCAAAGGGATTGCATAGAACAGACATGCTGCAGGTTTACAGTCAAACTGTAGTTTTCTATGGTAGAAGCATGATAATAGTAGGTTTATGCGACGTGATTCAGCAATGTTTCCAAATTAGGAAATGCAATGCCATTCCTGTGACAGATTATATGGAGCCACTGTTACAGAATGTACCAAAAACGCCTAAATGCTTGAGATACGACTGTGTGGGGACAGGAGCCCCATTCATTATGTTAACAATAGGCCTGGATTAATCTTCCTTCTCAAAGATTAAAACAGACGCATTTCATTCAACATTAGGCTACAAACGTCCGCTTTCACTAAACATAAATCTTAAAATAGCTCACGTGAGAGGTTAGTAAAGGTAATTCTGACACCACTGCTGCAGTGCTAGAGAAATTCATATTTACGCTCAGGATATGGCATAAGACCTGACGCGTAATTTTCCACATTCCAATATTTTTGCATCTCCTGTCCTTGCCTCCTTGGGGGGGGGGGACTATATCATCAAACAGCTGCACATTCTAGCCTACAGTGCAGGAAGGGATGATTCCGCGAATATATGAACAAAGGTAAACAAACGACAGCAATATTCAGTTTTTCAGAGATGTCAAGAGCAGCTGTTCAAAAGTGACAGCAAGTGCGCACCCCCAGGAAACACACTCTCAGCCCATCCCCGAGGGTATGAATTATTTTATAAAGTTAGATCATTATTGTGAATATAGTAGATTAAGCCTACGCAAACACAGCCTAAGCATCACACAAATGCACACATTTGATCATGTGAACCAATACCCTTGCAGATTGTGTCATTGGAGCATATTTTTGCCATTGTAGCCTACCTGATGGCGAGCAGCTCGTGTAATAGGTAGGCAGCAGCAGCGAGGAGGGCACCGCCGGTGATATAGATGGTTTTCTTCCACCAGGAATCCGACCCCAATCCCGACATGGTCCCACCGTAGTCCTGTTGTAAAGGGATTGCGACGATATAGCCATATAGAGAGTGAGGCTCGTCGGAGCCACATATCCCCAAGGGCAGGCTGTGATTCCGCCCGAGTTCAACCACACACGGTCGGGACGAGGCGAAACCAGACCCCCACATACTCTATCAATCGCCGCGTGGCGCCTGCGTTCTCTCGCAAACCACTCTCGGCTTCATCAATATGTCACAACAGTCCTATGTTGCATGGCGATATGCTATTTAATATATGCTATCTGCCAAACATTAGAAATATACATATTCCGGCCTGATGGTGCCCGCACCCCCAGCTCGGCATCCTCCGCCAGCCCTCGGAGCCTTTGTCTGTTCCAATGGAAACTAGTGGCAGACTGAGTACTTCCCTAACATCTGAGCCTCATGACAACAAAACCACCACACAAGTTGATGGGGATAGTTTGGGTTTATGCGGTTTTTGATTTGAAATCATTTTAAAAAACGAAGGCTTTAATATAGGGCAATAGGCCAGGCCTTATATCATGATTATAAAGACATATGTAAAATACATTGCATTTACATTGATTTCGAAATGCAAATTAAATGGTTTAAGCAATTGTGTTGTTTTCTTGGAGCAATGTTATATGGGCAATTTCACTATTCATTGTCACTAAGTCCTGCAATATCTCCATAGCAACATTTAGGCTTAGTGTTTAGCCATTATTGAATGCACAACACACTCTTCGAGTGCTATAACTACTGGTGCATGTTCAACAACGTGCTTGCATAGCAGGTGCATGCTTTTGGCTACTTTAGCTAAAGTCGGTTATACTCACATTGCAGTAACTTCGGAAGTGTAAAAAGGCATTCATCTTGGAGAATACATGCGACCAATGTGCTTTCCGTTGTGATTGTTTGGACCATACCTAATATTGCGAAACAACTTCGCTTGAAAACTGGATTGCGCTTTCGTAAGAATTATATAATGTAAATTCAGTTACATCACTGGTACCCCTCAGTCTTGGGCTAGTGCCAACCAACAATGTATATAAACCCTAGATTGATTTTACTATGTATTGGCCATTGAGAGGCTTTGAAGCCACCGGTCGGGCAAATTGGCACTCCCCAGTTGGAACAGTCCTTCATAGGAATGAATGGAATTCTACAGTATTTCAATTTAATGTTAAGAACAAAATTACATGTATTTAAGTATTTTTTTGTTGTAGTGGGGACCGTAACATTAATCTCTCAAAAAAAAAAAAGATATACTTGGAAGAAAATGTTTTTATTTTTTATGTTAAGCTCACATAAATAATTTAAAAGTGCATTACGGTGTATGTAATAGAATAAACGAGGCAAACACTAATGTATACATTAATACATGGATTTCTATAGCTTCCAAAATATATTTTTTTACAACGGTGGGAGAGTGCCAAGATGGAGGCATGGGGGCCTATCAGTCATCGAGTGTATATATAAATTATTGGTGCCAACCCAGTGCCGCCTGCTACCATGCGCTCTGCTTTCCCCAAACCGGTTCGGGGTCAGCATCGCACCTCAGAATAAATGTTTTTCAAACAGATTCATTGTAGTTCTGAAATCGTATTCAATAATCCGTTTATTATAGCTTCCTGCTTATATATCCAATATCCTTACTGCACAGCCATACTGCAAGCGTGTGCACTCCAGCGGCGCTCACGTCAATGGAGGTAGACTACAGTCTATTGGACAAATTGTACATGTTCATCCTGGTTTGCTAAATTTATGGCAGAGCAATCTTATTCTGTTTAAGTATGTGACTGAAAACCAGCCCTGGACTGTTCTACAGCCTACATCGACCCATAATCAAAGTTGGACATAAAATGAGCAGCTTTTAAATACAATTTGTTAGAAGCCAGTGGGGCATGTGACTAGAATAACAATATTTGTGTCATGAGGGTAAAAAAAATATATACCTTTTTACATTTCAGCATAGTCCTGGGCGTGAAAGAAACACACGGTCCATCTGTGGAGGATCAAATACACTACTGTGACTGCACTTCTTGAAACATCCGGCCAATGATTGTGTCTGTTTTGAATAATAACTTGCAAGCATGATTTTAGTTGGAGGCTTGTTTGGGTCTTATGTAATAGTTCAGCCAGAAGCCAATTATAATCTCAAAATCACCATGGCTACAGAGTAGAGAGAAAGAGAGCAAGAAAAGGCCGAAGCAGCCTGATCTCCCCCTCCTATATTTCAGGGATTAGCAGGAAATATGTGGACAGAAAATCTAAAGACTTTTCTAATATAAAAAGCCCTCAGATTCTGAATTTCAGCACAGGATTTACAACTGAAACACCACATCACTGATTTGGACTATATCTTCACACTGTTGAAATGACACTAGAGAGGAATAATCGTCAGATCAGAGAATCTTAAAGGAAACCATTTCATTTCCTAATGGAGGACATAATAAGCATGTCAAGACAAACAATATCCATACAATGGATTTTGATGAACAGACATTGTGACTGTATTTTTGAAGAAAACATCTTGCTCAATAGTAAATCAGAGACCTGAGATGTCAATCATGGTGATGAACACTTCTACCATAACAGATGACATTGTAATGACAAGCCTTGAAAGCTTAAACAGTTCACGCAATTCAGATGGACTCATTATGCTGTGAACTCACAGAATAATCATGGCCTGGCTGAAAGAAAACACTATGTATTTGTATCAAGCACTGAACTATAACTTTCTCAAATGCTTTGTGTTTTTCAGGTCCATTGCCTTTCCCTTCAGAGATCAGAGGATCTGTGTTGCAGCAGACCACTTATGACAACTCTCTCCCGCGGTCAAGTCAGTTGTACCAGCGTCTGGCCTTAGCTTGGGCCACTATCACGGTGGGGTCTTCGGGGTCGTCCTCGTCAAGGTTCGGTTCCTCCTCGAGTTTGACCGCGTGCAGGGCGTAGTTGATGCTGGTGCTCTCTGTCCAGCTCCAGGCCCCTGATAGAGGGTTATACAGCATCCCTCGGATAGACTCCACATGGAAACCATCTGGGACGGAGTAGAGATCGAGAGGAATAGGTCAGAGAGAAATAGAGAGGGATAGAGAAAGAATGGGTGAGAAAGAAGATGAGAAATAAGAAAATGGGACAATTGAAAAGACAGAAAGCGAGAATGGATGAGAAAGAGAGCGAGAGACAGAGGGTCACACACACACAAACCTATTGGAAAGTGAGAATGAAAGAACGAGACAGCCAAACATAGACACCAGTATGCCTTCAAAAAGAGGCACCAGCACAATAGTAAAATACCAAAAGGGACAGTAGAAAGAGCTAAGAGGAGAGTGAGGAAGAGAAGTAGCAGCATGTGAATGAAGAGCAGGCAGACTCACTGGACTCTAGCAGGCGCTCCAGCTCCATGGGGCTGACAAACTTGTCCCAGTCATGGGTCCCGCTGGGCACGATGCGTAGCACCTCCTCTGCTGCCACGATGGCCAGGGCGTACGACAGCTGGGTCTTGTTGATGGTGGTGATGAAGAGGGAGCCTCCTGGCTGCACACAGGAGGGAGACCGTTACAACCCAGGGCTGTGTTCACTTGGCACCAAACCAGGAGAGACTACCCAGACTGGTACCTGGTCCAATAAGAAATGCTAATTTTCCTTTTCCGTTGCAAAATGTTTTTGTTGTTGTTGTGTACACTAATGAATGTGATCCAACAGATGTGTGTTGCGTCGGATGGCTCTATTATTGTCAATTGAGAGGCAGCAACACAGGTTTGATAAGATAAGAATTCAATAGAAGAAGAAAAACTACTGAAAGATCAGGTAAAGGGGACAGGCTTTGAATGCTTCATCTATAACACATCAGAGACTGTACACACAACTAACATGGAGAGATGAGAGCTGGTTTACATCTCAACCAATGAAGCTATTTTAAAACATGACATTGTACAGAACAAATTATAATTTATGATGGTCAGTGTTAAAAGAGCAGCTGAGAGATTTGGGCCAGAGAGTGAGAATCTGGATGCAATGGTATTAGAGGAGATTAGGAAGATTTGTGCTCTTTCAACTAATTTGTCCTCCAACACACTGACCCAGGAGATTGGAGGCATCTGGCCCTTGGACCGATAAAGAGGTCAACACAAAAGATAGTCGATAGTACAAATCACGCACACCCAAACACCACGGATAACTCAATGAAGCGACTGTTCTCTCAGAGAGAACAGTCATGAGTGTGTGGAATGTGAGACAAGTCACATGACCCACCTTGAGCACCTGGTTGCAGCAGAGTGTGAAGGTTTCCAGGTCAGCCAGATGTTCCACCACCTCCGAGGCCACCACTGCGTCAAACTGCCCTGCTCCGTGCCCCCCCTTTTCAGAGAGCTCCTCCAGAGTGATGGCACGGTAGCGCACATTGCCACGCAGGTCTGGATCATGCCACGCATGTACCTCCGCTGTCCCAATACTGTCTGCCACCGGGTCAATGCCTAGTACATCTGCCCCCAGTCTACCCAAGGGCTGGGAGAAAGTGAGTTTATACATAGTGACTTTGGAAAGTATTCACACCCCTTGAATTTTTACACATTTTGTTATGTTACAAAGTGGGATTAAAATATATTTAATTGTCAAATTTTGTCAATGATCCCTATATCAAGGCCAAAGAAAAACATTTTAAATTGTAGAATTTAAGTAAAACACTAATATATCTTGATTAAATAAGTATTCAACCCCCTGAGTCAATACATGTTAGCATCACCTTTGGCAGCGATTACAGCTGAGTGTTTTTGTGTAAGTCTTCAGGATATATGCATACCGGGATTGTACAATGATTTTCATATCTTGCCATAGATCCTCAAGCGGATTTAAGTCAAAACTAACTAGGCCACTCAGGAAAATTCTATGTCGTCTTGGTAAGCAACTCCAGTGTATATTTTGCCTTGTGTTTTAAGTTGGTCCTGCTGAAAGGTAAATTTTTCTCCCAGTGTCTGGTGGAAAGCAGACAACCAGGATTTTCTTTTCCTCTAGGATTTTGCCTGTGTTTAGCTCTAATCCATAATTTAAAAAAAATCCTAAATAACCCCCTAATCTTTGCTGAAGACAAGCATAACCATAACATGATGCAGCCACCATGCTTGAAAATATAAAGAGGGGTACTCAGTGATGCGTTTGCCCCAAACATAACTCTTTGTATTCAGGACAAAAAGTTAATTTCTTTGCCACTTCTGCTACTCCGCTCTCCTCTTTTTTGTTGTTGCCATATTGCAAACAGGATGCATGTCTTGGAATATTTTGATTCTGTACAGGCTTCCTTCTTTTCACTCTGCCATTGAGGTTAGTATTGTGGAGTAACTACGATTGTTGTTGATCCATCTTCAGTTTTCTGCTATCACAGCCATTAATATCATTGGCCTCATGGTGAAATCCCTGAGCAGTTTCCTTCCTCACCGGTAACTGAGTTAGGAAGGACGCCTATATCTTTGTAGTGACTGGGTGTATTGATACACCATCCAAAGTGTAGTTAATAACTTCACCATGTGCAAAGTGTCTGCTTTTTAAAATGTTATTTACACCAATCTACGAATAGGTGCCCTTCTTTGTGAGTTATTGGAAATCCTCCCTGGTTTCTGTGGTTTAATATGTGCTTGAAAATCACGTCTCGACTGAGGGACCTTACAGATAATTGTATGTGTGGGGTACAGAGATAGGGTAGTCAATTTTCATATGCTGGTGACACCCGTGTTTACACCTTAGTGCTGCCTGCTCGCCCGCAGCCAATCTCCATCCTTCCACAGCTGATGTCTTCTGAAAATAATTCCCCTAACTACACGATCCTCTGAGACGGACTCATACAGTCCAAAGTCTAACAGACTGTGTGTGTGTGTATTTCTGTCTGTGTGATAGAGAGCTATATCAGACCTGAAGTTGTCTCCTCAAATCAAAACTGCTGGTATGTGTTCACTTCAAATAAGAGCAAGAAAACAAATGCAATCCTTTGTAGATGTGAAGTTATCAAACACAAACAACCAACTGTCCTTTTCCACCAAACTGACCAGTGAAATTGAGAAGAAATATGAATGTATTTGACATTTCAAACATTATTAGCAACTGGTAGAGCAAGGAAAATGTTTGCATCACAAGCAGAATTGTACTGTACAGGCTACATTCAAAGTGAAGCTAAATCTGATTTGATAGCTTGCAATTTTTTAAAAAAATGGAATTTCCAAGCAGGTGTATGGGGATAAGAGTCAGTTGTCCACAGCAGCATCAGACTGCAGATCTATCGCATTCATACACACAAAAAAAATACACATTTTACCTCAGTGAGCAACCCCCCTCCACAGCCTACGTCCAGTATTCTGAGCCCTGCCAGGGGTTTCCCCGGGCGCCGCCCACCATGTGCGTTCAACAGATTATCCCTGAAAGAGGTCAGAGGTCACACTGTGAATACACACTACCACTCTTTCCACCCCATCCCCAAAGCCATACAGTGCATTCAAAGTATTCAGACCCATTGACTTTTCCCACATTTTGTTACCCTACAGCTTTTATTCTAAACTTGATTAAATTATTTGTTCTCAATCTACACAAAATACTCCACAAAAAAAACATATCACCCCATAAAAAACAGATCACATTTCCATAAGTATTCAGACCCTTCACTCAGTACTTTGTTGAAGCACCTTTGGCAGAGATTACAGCCTCAAGTCTTCTTGGATATGACGATACAAGCTTGGCACACTTGCATTTGAAGAGTTTCTCCCATTCTTCTCTGCAGATCCTCTCAAGCTCTGTCAGATTGGATGGGGAGTGTCGCTGCACAGCTATTTTCAGATCTCTCTAGAGATGTTCGATCGGGTTCAAGTCCAGTCTCTGGATGGGCCACTAAAGGATCTTGGCGATTCCTAACTTCTTCCATTTAAGAATGGAGGCCACTGTGTTCTTGGGGACCTTCAATGCCGCAGACATTTTTTGGTACCCTTCCCCAGATCTGTGCCTCGACACAATCCTGTCTCTGACAATTCCTTTGACCTCATGGCTTGGTTTTTGCTCCAACATGCACTGTCAACTGTGGGACCTTTATATAGACAGGTGTGTGCCTTTCCAAATCATGTCCAATCAATTGTATTTACTCCAATCAAGGATGATCAATGGAAATAGGATGCACCCGAGCTCAATTTCGAGTCAGGTAGCAAAAGGTCTGAATATGTATGTAAATAAAAAGGTATGTTTTTTAATTGTAATGCATTGGCCAAAATGTCATAGGGAGGGTAGTCAGATCTGACCGTGTGGTACAAGGACAACAACCTCTCCATCAACGTGATCAACACAAAGGAGATGATTGTGGACTACAGGAAAAGGAGGACCGAGCACGCCCCCATTCTCATCGATGGGGCTGCAGTGGAGCAGGTTGAGCTTCAAGTTCCTTGGCGTCCACATTAACAAACTAGAATGGTCCAAGCACACCAAGACAGTCGTGAAGAGGGCACAAAAAAACCTATTCCCTTTTTATTTTACCTTTATTTAACTAGGCAAGTCAGTTAAGAACAATTACTTAGTCTCCCTCTCAGGAGACTGAAAAGATTTGGCAATGGGTCCTCAGATCCTCAAAGGATTTTACAGCTACACCATCAAGAGAATCCTGACAGGTTGCATCACTGCCTGGTATGGCAACTGCTCGGCCTCCGACCGCACGGCACTACAAGAGGGTAGTTGTTGGGAATTTTATGAATAATGACTAAACAATATCTACATTTTAAATAGAACTATAACTAAATAAACTCTGTTTTATTATATCTGATTAATAATGTTAATTCATAAGGAAGGGATTGTGTAGCATGAAACAGGGGGTAATTAAACATAATAAGTACCATTCCAGCTATGTTGGGGAGGAATGGATTGTGGGTTTTAAGTAAGCAGAAAGGATCGTTAACCTGTGGTTGAACCGACTCAACTTAGCTCTGGGATGTTTAGATAAGGCAGCGAGTGTTTTCCTGGGTTTTCCATTTTCTGGAACGGTCTTCTAAATAGTGATGGATGAAGGTAAAGACTCCAGAAGTTAATCCTGATAATAGTGTGTGTGAGCTAGGAGGTTGGAATAAACTTTTGAACCTGCTTTGTCCTGGTCGTTAGGAGGAAGGACATTTTATAACCTATGACATCATATTTTGTATATAAACTGTTGTTCGTGTTTACATGGGAGTGCGCTCCGAGAATAAATACTATGATCTAATTTTGATAAGACTGATCTCTGTCTATTTTATGCAAATAAGAATCTTACAAATTCTTATAAATAGACTGAGTGGTTTAATTAATGTACACATAACGGAATTATGAAATTCCAATGACAGTAGTGCGTACGACCCAGTACATCACTGGGGCCAAGGTTGGGCCGACCAACCAGTGCTCCCGCACATTGGCAAACCGGGCTATCTGCATTGTGTCCCACCCATCACCCCAAACCCTATTTTACGCTACTGCTACTCTCTGTTCATCATATATGCATAGTCACTTTAACCATATGTACATGTACCTCAATCAGCCTGACTAACCGGTGTCTGTATGTAGCCTCGCTACTGTATATAGCCTGTCCTTTTACTGTTGTTTTATTTCTTTACCTACCTAATGTTCACCTAATACCTTTTTTTGCACTATTGGTTAGAGCCTGTAAGTAAGCATTTCACTGTAAGTATTCAGCGCATGTGACAAACTTTGATTTGATTCCTGCCATCCAGGACCAGTATTCCAATCGGTGTCAGAAGAAGGCCCTAAAAATTGTCAAAAGACTCCAGCCACCCTAGTCAGACTGTTCTCTCTGCTACCGCACAGCAAGCGGTACCGGAGCGACAAGCTGGTGACACTGTCTGTGACTTATTTAGAATTCAAGGCACACTTAACCAGCATAGCTCCCACACTCCGTAGCGATATGCCATCCCATATGGTTTGCGCTAAGTGGGACTATCATTTGTTTATCAACAGGACAATGACCTAACACACCTCAAGGCTGTGTAAGGGTTATTTGACCAAGGAGAGTGATGGAGTGCTGCATCAGATGACCTGTCCTCCACAATCACTCGACCTCAACCAAATTGAGATGTTTTGGGATGAGTTGGACCGCAGAGTGAAGGAAAAGCAGCCAACAAGTACTCAGCATATGTGGGAACTATTTCAAGACTGTTGGAAAAGCATTCCATGTGAAGCTGGTTGAGAGAATGCCAAGAGTGCAAAGCTGTCATCAAGGCAACTTTGAAGAGCCTAAAATATATTTTGATTTGTTTAACACTTTTGGTTACTACATGATTCCATGTGTTATTTAATAGTTGATGTCTTCACTATTCTTCTACAACATAGACAATTGTTTAAAAAATAAAGAAAAACTTGTGAATTAGTAGGTGTGTCCAAACTTTTGACTGGTACTGTATATTCACCAAAACAAATACATGGGGGATTGGAAATGATGCAGAGAATTACTGATAGAAGCCACAATATTAAATCTGATCTACCCCCTAAATTAAAAATATATATATGTTTAACAAAAAGCTATGATCCCTTATTGATGTCTCTTGTTAAATCAACTTAAAATCAGTGTAGATAAAGGGGAGGAGACAAGTGAAAGAATGATTTTTAAGCCTTGAGACATAATGACAAAGTAAAAACATGTTTTTGGAAATTTGCAAAATATCTCATCACATAAGTATTCACAGCACTGAGTCAATACTTTGTAAAAGGCTTTTTTTGCAGCGATTACAGCTTTGAGTCGTCTTGGGTATGTCTATCAGCTTTGCACGTCTGGATTTTTTTTCTCCCATTCAAGAACTCGAACAGTCAAAAAATGTCAAATTCCTGCCTATCCCTAGTCTGTTTGTGTGTGTGCTCTCCATGTTTCCCAACACCTCCTACTGTCACAATCCCCTTGGCTACACAGTCGTCAGGACAAACGCTGCCCTCCAATAATCCCCCAGCTAAATTACAACTTGAATCTCACAGCACCATCCCCTCCATCTCCATTCCCCTCCGTTGACCCCCATCTCCATCCCCTACACTCTGGCTGCTGTCCCCCCAGGCAAGATGTACATGGAGCGGGCGAGGAGTCACGTGTCCCCTTCATTACTGCCCTGCCACTATATCTCCCACAGCCTTGGCACAGAGAGCGGAAGAGAAAGCCTGAGTGGGCTGCAGGGAGAGAGCTTTAGCCTGGACGCCCTTCAGAAACTCTAACACTACCCATCCAGCCCATCTCACCACACAACTCTAATGCTTTTGATGAGGGACCATGTAGCCTACCGCTGCGCTTCCTTCTGGTTTCTGCTAGCAAGCTACACTAGCGCAAGTAAATAAACAAATAATATCCCCCCCAAAGAAGGAGGCTTCTGATGCTAAACCATCCAAATCAGTGCTGTTGTCCCCTCGTTTAAACAACCTGAGGGCAGAGACACATCAGTGTTGAGTCTGACATCCCTCAGTCACACTCACCACAGACTCATCACCGCCGGGTCACAAACAGGAAGGAAAGGGATTTGCTACTACAGGCTGGGTGAATGATAAAGCACTGATTAGCTGTGAAGAATATAGCATATCTTATCAATCGAAATACCCTCAGATTTGCCATGGCAGAATCAACTCTTTCCATATCATCTGCCCTTGTATCATCCCTATACATTATTAAATAAATAAATAAATAAAAATAAAAAAAATATATATATATATATATATATATATATATATATATATATATATATACACACACACACACACACACACACACACAGTATATCACAAAAGTGAGTACACCCCTCACATTTTTGTAAATATTTGAGTATATCTTTTCATGTGACAACACTGAAGAAATGACACTTTGCTACAATGTAAAGTAGTGAGTGTACAGCTTGTATAACAGTGTAAATTTGCTGTCCCCTTAAAATAACTCAACACACAGCTATTAAGGTCTAAACTGCTGGCAACAAAAGTGGGTACACCTTTTAGTGAAAATGTCCAAATTGGGCCCAAAGTGTCAATATATTGTGTGGCCACCATCATTTTCCAGCACTGCCTTAACCCTCTTGGGCATGGAGTTCACCAGAGCTTCACAGGTTGCCACTGGAGTCCTCTTCCACTCCTCCATGACGACATCACGGAGCTGGTGGATGTTAGAGACCTTGCACTCCTCCACCTTCCATTTGAGGATGCCCCACAGATGCTCAATAGGGTTTAGGTCTGGAGACATGCTTGGCCAGTCCATCACCTTTTCCCTCAGTTTCTTTAGCAAGGCAGTGGTCGTCTTGGAGTTGTGTTTGGGGTCGTTATCATGTTGCAATACTGCCCTGCGGCCCAGTCTCCGAAGGGAGGGGATCATGCTCTGCTTCAGTATGTCACAGTACATGTTGGCATTCATGGTTCCCTCAATGAACAGTAGCTCCCCAATGCCGGCAGCACTCATGTAGCCCCAGACCATGACACTCCCACCACCATGCTTGACTGTAGGCAAGACACACTTGTCTTTGTACTCCCCACCTGGTTACCGCCACACACGCTTGACACCATCTGAACCAAATAAGTTTATCTTGGTCTCATCAGACCACAGGACATGGTTCCAGTAATCCATGTCCTTAGTCTGCGTGTCTTCAGCAAACTGTTTGCGGGCTTTCTTGTGCATCACCTTTAGAAGAGGCTTCCTTCTGGGACGACAGCCATGCAGACCAATTTGATGCAGTGTACGACGTATGGTCTGAGCACTGACAGGCTGACCCCCCACCCCTTCAACCTCTGCAGCAATGCTGGCAGCACTCATACGTCTATTTCCCAACGACAACCTCTGGATATGACGCTGAGCACGTGCGCTCAACTTCTTTGGTCGACCATGGCGAGGCCTGTTCTGAGTGGAACCTGTCCAGTTAAACCGATGTATGGTCTTAGCCACTGTGCTGCAGCTCAGTTTCAGGGTCTTGGCAATCTTCTTATAGCCCAGGCCATCTTTATGTAGAGCATTTTGAGGGGACAGCAAATTTACACTGTTATACAAGCTGTACAATCACTACTTTACATTATAGCAAAGTGTAATTTCTTCAGAGTTGTCACATGAAAAGATATACTCAAATATTTACAAAAATGTGAGGGGTGCATTCACTTTTGTGATATAGTGTATATATATATTTTGGACCTCACACCTACTTCAGGCATTTCTCACTTCTGAGCTTCTTGTCTCAATGTAACTGGGGTCTGTCAATAACTTGTACTGCCTAGGCTCTGACATTTTAGCTCAGAGAGGTGCCTCTCTAGTAGGTGGGGGAGGGGCCGGGCCATACTGTGAGTGACACGGGGAGGAGGGAGACAGCAACCAACCAAGCCGACCCCCTATAGTAGACTAATAGCTGCCATAGCAATGATTAAGTAGTACCTGTTTTAACTGCATCAAACCGGGAGAAGCTAGTTAAGCTAGCTAATGTTAGCTAGCTAGGCTAACTGTGGTTGCAGTGCATGTGCTTTCTCATCCTACAGTTGCAAAAATAGGCTCTATGACTGTAGCTTATTGCCGCTTTAATGATTTATGATTGGCGTATGTACCTTGTTGTTGGCCACTCTCGTGAAAAGCGAGAGCATTATCATAATTTAACAAATCTCTCACTCTCTGTGTTCGGATCTGTATGGGCTCTTCTGGACACGTCAGTTCAAATTACACATACCCATAGACCCGTGACAATAATATCAGACACATGACATTAATTTAGAATTATGGAGCCAGACCCGCTCAGGTCTCGAGTATTCGGGTACAGGTGGATCTGGGAAGAATTGTAACTGACTCTCACATGGATTCTACGTCTAAATTAGCCCTAAATCGGTGGATGATTGTGGCATCTTTAATATGCAATTGCGTGAATAAACTACAGGCATACACACACGCACCGTATGAAAGGCACCCTGAGGTCATTCATTGAGTGGAGGGCTGCGAAGTCTCCCTGCTCATTCCACCACTTGTTGGCGAGAAGCTGGAACCTCTTCACCTCATTTGGGTCCACAGTGGTCTTGGAGGCAGAGCGAATCCTACAGATGCAAAACAGTTGTCACCAAGCACTCAAATACTGACATGTATTAGACATTGGGGACGTCCCAGGTCGTCTCGATTGCAGTTACACAACGTAGATCTCACAATGCCTGGGTCATATTCGTTAGTGCACACACCAGACCCAACAACAGGATGAATTGACTACAGGGGCAGTGAGGGCACACAATTTTGGAGTGTTCCTGCATTGGAATTATATTGAATTCTGCTTATATCATGCTATACTACATTAAACATCAAGTTAAAATGCTGAGACTCCGAGACCATTGATTGAGTGCTTTTGAAGTGACAGGTTGGTGCAAAATCTGTAGCCTATCTCCATTGCACTGTAGCAGCACAATGGACAGTGCCCTACACACTTAAACAAGGCTATTTTGGTCATAAATATAGGCTACAAGATAGATAGGGTAATTCACCCATTACAAACAGCCCATATGAATGTCTTACCAAAATAATGCAAATTAAATGCTGAAAGAAGTGACAGGTTGGTGTGAAATCGCCACTGCGCTCTATCAGCACCATGGACAGCGCCCTACACACTACAGAAAGACCTCTGAAAGCCCATTTGCTGAAATGACACCACTGGCTATATGATTAAAACCAACCAGCTAGATTGTTTACCTTTTCAGAAGAGTTTCAGCCTCTGTGATGCTCTGTGGAACTTCAGTAATCGATCATTCTATTCTACCCGAAATCTTTCCCCTCAAATGCCAGTTGGATTAGTTGAACTTTCCTAGGGTGTAGCATGCTTCTTCTGTGCGGACTGAACACATCTGTCAAAGTGGATATAGCCCCCCTCATGAGCCCTGTGATTTCATTTTGAATATTGTGTGACATGTATGTGGCGTTGTGGGTTATGGTGCTAAACACCTTGCCAAGTTCCTCGTCATTCGGAGAGTATATTCCATCATAGACAAAGTCCACTGCCACCCTCTTACTCGACTTGTATGTCCAATGTCCCCCTCAATGGCTACTGGTTTGAATTAAAGAAGTCAATGATGTCCACAATCGCCAAAATTGTGTGATTTCTTGCCAGCTGCCCGTCACTAAAAAGTGTTGACACCAATGTTCCCATAACACTTCAAAATAGTTTCTTTTCACAGTGTATTTCAAATGCTCTTTGCTTAATGCGTGCCTAGCAAATCAAATCAAATTGTATTTGTCACATGTTTAGCAGATGTTATTGCGGGTGTAGCAAAATGCTTGTGTTTTTAGCTCCAACAGTGCAGTAATATCTAACAATACACATCTAAAAATAAAGGAATGGAATTAAGAATATATAAATATTTGGGCGAGCAGTGTCAGATCCTTTGGTACCATCAATAGCATGCTTCTAGTTTAGAATACCCAGCTTGGGTGAAGGCCTTGTCTGCGTTAGCATTGGCCCCAACACAGAACTCTCGACATGGGAAACAAAATGACACATCTGCAGTAACAGAGTATTCCAGCCACTCTCTTCCTATGAACCAGTTGCTATTAAATTAAAGTTTTTGGATTGAAAACCTGCAGCTTGGGCAGGATTATAAGATAACCTGGGCTTTCTACTCTGTTCCAAGACCATCAGGAACAGTCGGAGGTGGCGGGGCTGTGGAGCCGTTATCCTTGTGGCGCTTGTGGAAGGGTGGGTAAGCTCTGCATGTGGAGCTCGACACCATCATTGCCGCTAGGCTTGGCGGCGGCCTCAGTGGTTGACGCTGCTGCTCATTACTCTCCTTCTTTTGGCTTTGTTTGGTTTGAGCTAGCTAAATAGGCTAAGGCGATTATAAACATTTTTTACAGCTAACTAAGAAGCTAGCTAAACTCTGTAGCGGTGGAGAGTGAGGAAGAGTTGAGTGAAGCAGCTTCAATGGTAAACATGACACCACCTTACAAATAAGAAATTACAGGCATCACTTAGCCTACCACAGATGATAAGCATTTTCTCCTACTTTTTATGGAAACCTATGGGGGGGTGATAAGAGACATAAGCCTAGGCAACTGTACAGCCATGTGGCTGTTGCCTAGCATTGAACGTCTGACTGACATGACACCAACCCCTTACTAACATCTGCGTCGCGTGTTAATGAAAGTCATAATGTGCATAGTTTATATTAATTAAATCTCAACCATAAATGTTAGAAACATACTATTTTTCCGTGCAAGCAGACATTCTGACATAACCACCTTGAGCTATAGTGTAGCCTACAGTTTGTGTATTTCCTGTTATCGCTAATGGCGTAGAAAAGATTATGTCCAATCTACAGGTAATCTGTCCTTCCTTCAACACCTCATGGCATCTCGCTGTATACGGATCTAAATGTTGTTAGCCAATCAGACTGTGTTGTTACCAGTTCCCAGTAGCCTACATCAGACAACCAATAAGAGTTTGTGTCCATGGCTTTCAGAAGAATAGAGGAGTTCAAAAGGTGCTAAATGGGATCCTTGGGATATCCCTTCAGTCGAATAAAGCAGTTTTCCCAGATGGTCCTTGCAAATCTGGATCTTTGGGATGTCCCTACCAACTATACATGTAAAATGTTTAATTTTAGTGTTAGCAGTGAACGTTCATAGAGTGAGAGTCTGGCATGGTATTTGAGAGCTAGACAGCAACATAAAAAAAAGAATGTCTATTTTACAAGTGGCAGAAGCAATTTTCAAGTGTCTGCCCCAGATATTTTCCTTTTAGACGATGAAAAGAATTCAAGATGTCCATGATCCAATTGAGGAGTAAGTAGGCTATATTTAAGTTGTGATTATCGTTAGGAAATATTTAGGTCTACTGTGTTAAGGCAAATTTGGTTTTTGAAAATACATTTAGTTGATATTGTGTTGATAACGTATTGTTGAAAGCACATAGGCAATATTATTTCCTGTGTCGATAGCGGAGTAGGCTAGTGTACAATAACGTAATTTGATGTGCTAGTATTATTTAATGGATGAATTACATTTTCAATTAAAATATACACACGTAAGCAATATTATTTACATTGTAATACACTACCCCTACATACCATTGTACTATAGCAGTAGTCATCAACCTTTGGGTCAAAATCACTTTGAGTCAAAATGTATGCTGAGATCTTACCACTCTGGTTTTTTAATAACATGACTTAATAAATCCTCTTTAGGATTGGACCCTTTTTTTCAATTTTTCACCAAAAATGAAATACCCAAATCTAACTGCCTGTAGCTCAGGTGCTGAAGCAAGGACATGCATATTCTTGGTACCATTTGAAAGGAAACACTTTGAAGTTTGTGGAAATGTGAAAGGAATGTAGGAGAATAACACATTAGATCTGGTAAAAGATAATACAAGGTACAAAAAAATACAAAAAATGTTTTTTTTCCTATCATCTTTGAAATGCAAGATAAAAGGCCATAATGTATTATTCCAGCCCAGGTGCAATTTAGATATTGGCCACTAGATGGCAACAGTGTGTGTGCAAAGTTTTAGACTGATCCAATGTTCCAAATTTTGAATCAAGACTGCCCAAATGTGCCTAATTTGTGTATTAATAACTTTTATGTTCAAAACTGTGCACTCTCCAAAACAATAGCATGGTATTCTTTCATTGTAATAGCTACTATAAATTGGGCAGTGCAGTTAAATTAACAAGAATTTAAGCTTTCTGACAATATCAGATATGTCTATGTCCTGGGAAATGTTCTTGTTACTTACAACCTCATGCTAATCGCATTAGCCTACGTTAGCTTAACGTCCCGCAGGGGACCCACCGATCCTGAAGTATGAAACTGTAAGCCTATTCAACAGTACTGTAGCAATGAGATTTGTGCAGTAACCTATAGGCCCAATACATTATCACTGCATACTGAGGTTGCTTGAATATACCTGCCAATGCATTGTTGTTCGGGACATTTAAAAATATATATATATTTCCAGGTGGGCTATATGATCACACCATTGTTGTATTACTTGTGAGGCACAGCTGAGTGAGCATACATTTCAATAATTTGCTATTTATTTTACTGGGCTGATGGTGCCTGCATCTGATGGTCACTCTCCCTTTCCTCCACTGACACTGACCAAAAAGGGACACCGTCTTCCAGCTGATGGTGAAACTCGAGTTGCACCACATTATTTCTGCCTCATGCACAAATTCATGCTGTTACTCCTATGAACAGAGAAAAAAGACCCAAGCCGCTAATAACAAACGCAAGCCTATAGATACACTTTCCTACTCATTCATTACTGCTGCACTGCTTGTTGTAGCACTGAGCGGAAATAGGAAAAACGCGCATTTTATGGCTTATAAAAAGTGTTGAGTACAAAGTGTTAACAGTGCTGAGTAAGAACTTAAACATGAACTCACTCATAAAAACAGCAGCTCTTTGCTGTATTCGATGACAGTCTCTCTCTAGCCATGGTTTTAAACGTTCTCATCTGAGCAATCTGACCTAAGGTTTTTGACCAGGTAAACATCGTCTGCTGTTCATTTATTTTCTGGCCTTCCAAGAGATACATTTGTAATAATACGAAATATAATTGAATTTATTTCTATTATAATCAAGGTGAGAATGAACATGGATAGGGCGCATGAGAAAAAGGAGCCACCAGAGAAGAATCAAAAGGGACCAAATGCTTCGACATCCGGGCGATTGACTTGGCTTGGAAAAAGGACGAAAGACGAGACCCGGGAAAGCTTGGTGCTCCTAGCTGGGTTCTATTCCATTAAGGTGAATTTAAAAACCTCAGATGATAATAATTTGCATTTGCCACCTTGTGGTGGGTGGCATCGCCATGCTGTCAGCAGTACCAACACTGGTCCAGGAGTTTCTCCAAATAGTCCATTTCAAAGCTAACCACTGGGTCACATTAAATAACCGCCACTTTCAGTGTAGGAAAGACTATTGAGAGTAAATATTACTTCATCATAGGAGAGCTGTAGCTCCGCCCACCAGTGATGTGGAGCAGAGCATGCTGGGCGATCTCTAAGGTGAAGGAAGTAACTAGAGAAAGTACACAAGCCGTGATAAGTTCCAGCCATCTCTTGTGATTACCTATATAGTTAGCATTCTTTGTTTTAGCCAGTGTGCGTCCTTCAGAAATGTGAGTTCATATTTCTTACAATTCATGTGTTGTCGACGCACTCCTTTGTTATATGCCAATGAGCACGTTTACCGCGAGCAAGCAACTGTAAGCTTGCTAACCCTGTTGTTTGTCATCTCATTTCAGACATTTAACATTAGCATTTAAGTCTTATATGCCCTGTGGTTATATATATGCCCTGTGGTTATATGGATGTATACTGATTATGTGGGTATTTTGTTAGCAATGAGCCTTGGGGATGCATTATACATTCAAGTTCATGCAGTTGTGTGAGGATGATAGTGCTGCTCAGTAATTGCACTCCTCTGATCATTCATTAGTAAAGTCACAGCCATGTTGTATTGCCCTGTGCAGCAGAACCACTTGTAGCCATTATTTAGAGCTTATGTAATTGGAGGTTGTATTAAACCTACACCTGACATTTACTATTGTATTTCATTTACCACATTTCAGAACCACACACTCTTAGTTAACACACTTGTCAAGCCGTACACTGTGCTGTGCCGTTACTGCTCTGTAAATCAGCGTCATTAAACAACCTCAACTGGCATCCTACTGGTCTGTTATCTGTGCCCTTACAAGCACCTGGGAGAGAACACGCAGTGCTAAGTAAAACCTAACCCTAAAGAATATACAGTCCACCAAGTCCTCAACTACACCCAGGTAGGTGCTCTTAAGGTGTATGACACCACCCCGGAGTTTCTCTCACAACTCATCTCTCCATCTTTTCCAGGGACCATCCCTTGCCTCCCTTATCAACCCCACTGACAGAAAAATAAATTGACATGTATCCTTTCTTTTCTGTCTGCCATTAACATTATTGCATGTCTAATCAAACATTTAAATCATTCAATAACTGTATTTTTACATACCTGATCATCCTTTAACCTGTGCGTTTGCTTTTTTAAGTCTCTCCTTCCCTTTTCTGTTAACTCTGCTCCTGTTCTCCATGACCTAGGGGGTTCTGCCTAATACCCAGACATGGATCCACCAGATGTCCTCCATTACCAACCACCCTCCAACTTTTCATTACATCAGCTCCTGTTATTGTCATGTTGTCATTATTTGCTAAGAAAGAGCAAGACAACTATCATACTGGGCCCATAATGTGAGATGCACAGATTAGCTAAAAACACTAGCACTGCTGGGCAGCAGCACCTGTACTTTGCAGTTTCCCTCTTCCAAGACTGACTACCTGATGAAAACAAGTGACCGGCAGAACCTCCCAGCCACACAATACCCACCTCCTCTATTCCAAACACCAGAATTCAGTATTTCAGTCTATGATTGCCATGTGATTGTACAACAAATCTGAAAGTAAATCAACACACTTGTACCAACAAAAGTATCAAAGTTTGTGTATTTAAATGTAAAATATTGCCAGATTGGTTTTCACAGCTGTTTCGTAAGATGTTCATTATTGTAAACTGTAACGTATCCCTTGATGGTATTTGTTAGTTCAACATTGTTGTATTATAAGACATACAATAGATATGTCAACTTCCGGGTTGGAGCGAGCGGTCGCATCTGCACTCGGTCCGCAGGTAGTATTACATTTCATTACATTTCATTATAGTACAACGGTTTGATTTGTCTAATCTTAGCAATTTTTCTTCTTAGCTAGCTACATAGCCGTCTTTGTATCATAGATAATTGCGTAATTATCGTATTTCGTCGTCCTAACGCAGTCTACACCGCCCTGCAGCTAGCTAGCTAGCTAACGTCTACCGTTAGCTAGTCCACCGTCTACCGATTAGCAGCACAACTTACACTCAACTGAACGACTTGATTAGTGTAGTGTTAGCTAGCTACATAGTTGTCTTTGCTGTCTTCGTATCCAAGATAATTGTGTAGTTTAGAGTGTGTAGTTTTAGAGTGATTATCTTAATTTACCGAGGTTAGCTAGCCAGCTATTTGTCGTCCTTAACGTAACAGAACTTCCGCACTCAACAATCCGGTCGCATTTCGCTTCGCTCCACAGGTAGTATCACATTTTTCATTTCATTACAGTACAACGGCTTGATTTGTTTGATCGTAGCTAGCTACATAGCTAGCTACATAGCCGTCTTTGTATCAAAGATAATTGTGTAGTCTTCAGCGATTTCCTAGGTTAGCTAGCCAGCTATTGTCGTTCTTTAACGCAACGTAACGTAAATCAACACTGCTAGCTAGCCAGCTAGCCCCGAATAGCAGCACAGTAGCACAGTAGAAACCATTACACTCAACGGAACGACTTGATTAGTGTAGTGTCAACAACGCAGACACTGCCAGCTAGCCTACATAGTCAACAACGCAGCCTCTGCCAGCTAGCCTACTTCAGCAGTACTGTATCATTTTAATCATTTTTGTCAATAAGATTCTTGCTACGTAAGCTTAACTTTCTGAACACTCGAGACGTGTAGTCCACCTGTCATTCCAATCTCCTTTGCATTAGCGTAGCCTCTTGTGTAGCCTGTCAACTATGTGTCTGTCTATCCCTGTTCTCTCCTCTCTGCACAGACCATACAAACGCTCCACACCGCGTGGCCGCGGCCACCCTAATCTGGTGGTCCCAGCGCGCACGACCCACGTGGAGTTCCAGGTCTCCGGTAGCCTCTGGAACTGCCGATCTGCGGCCAACAAGGCAGAGTTCATCTCAGCCTATGCCTCCCTCCAGTCCCTCGACTTCTTGGCACTGACGGAAACATGGATCACCACAGATAACACTGCTACTCCTACTGCTCTCTCTTCGTCTGCCCACGTGTTCTCGCACACCCCGAGAGCTTCTGGTCAGCGGGGTGGTGGCACCGGGATCCTCATCTCTCCCAAGTGGTCATTCTCTCTTTCTCTCCTTACCCATCTGTCTATCGCCTCCTTTGAATTCCATGCTGTCACAGTTACCAGCCCTTTCAAGCTTAACATCCTTATCATTTATCGCCCTCCAGGTTCCTCGGAGAGTTCATCAATGAGCTTGATGCCTTGATAAGCTCCTTTCCTGAGGACGGCTCACCTCTCACAGTTCTGGGCGACTTTAACCTCCCCACATCTACCTTTGACTCATTCCTCTCTGCCTCCTTCTTTCCACTCCTCTCCTCTTTTGACCTCACCCTCTCACCTTCCCCCTACTCACAAGGCAGGAAATACGCTCGACCTCATCTTTACTAGATGCTGTTCTTCCACTAACCTCATTGCAACTCCCCTCCAAGTCTCCGACCACTACCTTGTATCCTTCTCCCTCTCGCTCTCATCCAACACTTCCCACACTGCCCCTACTCGGATGGTATCGCGCCGTCCCAACCTTCGCTCTCTCTCCCCCCGCTACTCTCTCCTCTTCCATCCTATCATCTCTTCCCTCTGCTCAAACCTTCTCCAACCTATCTCCTGATTCTGCCTCCTCAACCCTCCTCTCCTCCCTTTCTGCATCCTTTGACTCTCTATGTCCCCTATCCTCCAGGCCGGCTCGGTCCTCCCCTCCCGCTCCGTGGCTCAACGACTCATTGCGAGCTCACAGAACAGGGCTCCGGGCAGCCGAGCGGAAATGGAGGAAAACTCGCCTCCCCTGCGGACCTGACATCCTTTCACTCCCTCCTCTCTACATTTTCCTCTTCTCTCTCTGCTGCTAAAGCCACTTTCTACCACTCTAAATTCCAAGCATCTGCCTCTAACCCTAGGAAGCTCTTTGCAACCTTCTCCTCCCTCCTGAATCCTCCTCCCCCCTCCTCCCTCTCTGCAGATGACTTCGTCAACCATTTTGAAAAGAAGGTCGACGACATCCGATCCTCGTTTGCTAAGTCAAACGACACCGCTGGTTCTGCTCACACTGCCCTACCCTGTGCTCTGACCTCTTTCTCCCCCCTCTCTCCAGATGAAATCTCGCGTCTTGTGACGGCCGGCCGCCCAACAACCTGCCCGCTTTACCCTATCCCCTCCTCTCTTCTCCAGACCATTTCCGGAGACCTTCTCCCTTACCTCACCTCGCTCATCAACTCATCCCTGACCGCTGGCTACGTCCCTTCCGTCTTCAAGAGAGCGAGAGTTGCACCCCTTCTGAAAAAACCTACACTCGATCCCTCCGATGTCAACAACTACAGACCAGTATCCCCTCTTTCTTTTCTCTCCAAAACTCTTGAACGTGCCGTCCTTGGCCAGCTCTCCCGCTATCTCTCTCAGAATTACCTTCTTGATCCAAATCAGTCAGGTTTCAAGACTAGTCATTCAACTGAGACTGCTCTTCTCTGTATCACGGAGGCGCTCCGCACTGCTAAAGCTAACTCTCTCCTCTGCTCTCATCCTTCTAGACCTATCGGCTGCCTTCGATACTGTGAACCATCAGATCCTCCTCTCCACCCTCTCCGAGTTGGGCATCTCCGGCGCGGCCCACGCTTGGATTGCGTCCTACCTGACAGGTCGCTCCTACCAGGTGGAGTGGCGAGAATCCGTCTCCACACCACGCGCTCTCACCACTGGTGTCCCCCAGGGCTCTGTTCTAGGCCCTCTCCTATTCTCACTATACACCAAGTCACTTGGCTCTGTCATAACCTCACATGGTCTCTCCTATCATTGCTATGCAGACGACACACAATTAATCTTCTCCTTTCCCCCTTCTGATGATCAGGTGGCGAATCGCATCTCTGCATGTCTGGCAGACATATCAGTGTGGATGACGGATCACCACCTCAAGCTGAACCTCGGCAAGACGGAGCTGCTCTTCCTCCCGGGGAAGGACTGCCCGTTCCATGATCTCGCCATCACGGTTGACAACTCCATTGTGTCCTCCTCCCAGAGCGCTAAGAACCTTGGCGTGATCCTGGACAACACCCTGTCGTTCTCAACTAACATCAAGGCGGTGGCCCGTTCCTGTAGGTTCATGCTCTACAACATCCGCAGAGTACGACCCTGCCTCACACAGGAAGCGGCGCAGGTCCTAATCCAGGCACTCGTCATCTCCCGTCTGGATTACTGCAACTCGCTGTTGGCTGGGCTCCCTGCCTGTGCCATTAAACCCCTACAACTCATCCAGAACGCCGCAGCCCGTCTGGTGTTCAACCTTCCCAAGTTCTCTCACGTCACCCCGCTCCTCCGCTCTCTCCACTGGCTTCCAGTTGAAGCTCGCATCCGCTACAAGACCATGGTGCTTGCCTACGGAGCTGTGAGGGGAACGGCACCTCAGTACCTCCAGGCTCTGATCAGGCCCTACACCCAAACAAGGGCACTGCGTTCATCCACCTCTGGCCTGCTCGCCTCCCTACCACTGAGGAAGTACAGTTCCCGCTCAGCCCAGTCAAAACTGTTCGCTGCTCTGGCCCCCCAATGGTGGAACAAACTCCCTCACGACGCCAGGACAGCGGAGTCAATCACCACCTTCCGGAGACACCTGAAACCCCACCTCTTTAAGGAATACCTAGGATAGGATAAAGTAATCCCTCTCACCCCCCTTAAAAGATTTAGATGCACTACTGTTCCACTGGATGTCATAAGGTGAATGCACCAATTTGTAAGTCGCTCTGGATAAGAGCGTCTGCTAAATGACTTAAATGTAAATGTAAAATGTTCAACCACAAGGGTGTACTAATGAGCTAAATCAGAGGACTAATATTACTTCAGTGTAGATAAGGGAAGGCCTGTTAAAATTAAAACATGCCAGCCAGACAAGCCAGTGTATGAATCAAATGTATTTGCATACAAACGGAGTGGAAATTGGCTGATTTTGATCTGTAAGGTAAGCAACATTACTGTGTGGGGAGGGGCATTGAAATTATATATTTTTACCCTGATGCCTGTTTATTCATAAAAATCATAAGATTAAGCATAACATTCATCGCAATGGTTAGCATATGCAAATTAATAGGAATACATTTAGCCTAATTGATAACAATTGATAATCAGGCTTTTGTTTGTCAAATCCAGATTAAATAAAGGTCTTTATGTGTGTCAAATCTGTAGGTGCTTGTGGGCTAAATCGATGACAAACAGCTGAAATGTTCAGGCTTCATCATGATCTGTGATCAGAACAGACTGGGGTGTTTTCGGTTCCGTTTAGTCTAACGATATGTGTAAGAACGCAACTGCATTGAAATGAATAGCCTGATTCAATGGAATTCTCCTGAATAATAAAATGTTTTTATCTCTAAATTGCAGAGCATTTAATTAACCATCATTTTCCTGTGATGTTGAGGCTGAGCAAGACTTATTGGCTAGTAGACTATGCAGAAATAATCGTGGAGTTATTCATTGTTATAGCCTAGATTGCTTTATATAATCTGGACCATAGGACCATTTCCTATGGCTAAGAAAACAAGTAGTAGCATATGCTTTTTGCCTCTCTATGACAAGGGTTTGGCCTATATCCTCACACACACCCTCAATTTGAACCCTGCTTTTAACCATAAGACATCGCCACAGAAATGTATAGCCTAAGGATTTCATGGTGACAGTGATTGTGTCTGATAACCTCTTGTTTCTGAATAGGGCTACCTCCAACAAAGAAGCTCATGTGTCTGTATTGATGTGAGAAATAGGCATATCTACACAGTAATAGTGGCTGGCTGCGATATCAACTAGCCTAATAAGTTTTGCATTGAGGTGATAGCCCTATTTTATCAAAAATCGACTAATTAAATTGATTAGATTACCATGGCAATGAAAAATATTTTTTGCAAAATCATGTAGACGTTTGTAAGCCGTTCATGGGTTGATCTTTAATAATAAATTAACAGACCCTTAAACTAATGTGTGAAACACATGTAGATGTTTTTAACATGCAGACCGGACACGTCGGGTGCTCGAGAGTCACAAAATAAATATAGAAATCCGTATTATTCTATTATTGCACCCACACTGCTTGCACACCAACGAGCATCTGGGTTGCCAAGGGCTAAAATAGAAGTCATTCCTATTTCTGACCCAGATCGCGCTGCAAGTCCTGCCTCTCCCATCTCCTCATTGGTTTATAGAAGCAGGTACCTACGTGCCATCTCATTGGTTATACCCACGTGGGTGATTGAAAGACAAACTGTTTTGCCGGTTGTTGTGGTAATACTATGAAAGTGTAGATGCCAATCACCATTTTTTTTTTTTACCTTTATTTAAACTAGGCAAGTCAGTTAAGAACAAATTCTTATTTTCAATGACGGCCTAGGAACAGTGGGTTAACTGCCTGTTCAGGGGCAGAACGACAGATTTTGTACCTTGTCAGCTCGGGGATTTGAACTTGCAACCTTACTAGTCCAATGCTCTAACCACTAGGCTACGCTGCCGCCCCATATAAGTTCAAATATGAAAAAGCCTGGAAGGAGAAGAGATGACTAGAAACGAGTCGGTTGGTGGTTTTATGTGTGGAATAATTGTCAGAGTAGAGGATCTTGTGCATTTCAGGTAAAATAACAACTCAAATGTTTATTCCCAGGACAAATTAGCTAGCAACAGCAAGCTAGCTAAATAGGACAAATTAGCTAGCAAGTGCAAGCTAACTAGCCATACATGTTTAATGCTTTTCGACCTGTCCCCAAATGAATGTCATTGGTTCAGAGTTTGTTTTGATATTTTAACCTGCATGTCGTGATCGCGTTTGGTGTAGGGGGACAAAATACAGTTATGCACGATAGCGCACGCGCGCAGCCGGTTTGGTGCATAAATTGTCAGGTCTGGTCAGCATGTTACACGCAAACTGACACGTGACGCGATCACCACATCTACATGACGTGTCGTGAACTTGTCGGTAGGGCATGGCACACACAGAAGCTAAACAGTCTACATAACACTGGAGAGTATTTGGAATAATCCGTTTTTCTAATGCTTGCAATCATGAATACAACCCTGGGGTGTAATAATTAGTGCACACAGTGGCAAAACGTTTGGCAACGAAAACTAGTTTTTATTCACGTAGGCCCCTCCCCGTTTGCATTGCATTCTTGTCTAGTGATTAAAAAACCACGCAGCGCCCTTCTGAGATGCTCAGTACGACTGCAAAAAGACAACCTGGAACGAAACCATTTTCCGTTAGCATGGCGTTAGTTAGAGAAACTGAGTCCACGTGCAATCGCTAAGACCCTCATACCACATCTGCAAACTAAAATGTAATTGTACCATACCTCACATGCGCGAAACCCATTTGAGAGCGACGCTCCAGAAACTGCGTGTGATGTTTACATACTGAAGTCCAGCTGACTGTAGTCCGAGTTGAAGTAGGAGTGCCATTCACCACACTTGTTGAACAGCGGGTGCAAAACCCTAAAATGAGACGTCCAAACTTCTTTGAATACATGTCTACCGAACACAAATATAAATGTAAAAAACAGACAGGTCAATGTGACCGTGGTGTACTCATTATCTTACTGTTCGAGTGGAAACACTGCTGTGCATAGAAAGTTCCTACTGGCTACTGGTTCCCTGGCAAAATCTACTCCAGTCCCAAATTATTAGTGTATAAATACTCAATTAAACCAACACTGAGTTCAGTAATATATCAACGATTAAACAACTGTAACGTAGCCTGTTGTAAGGTGGGGGTTATACATTTTGATGATTGGTGTTGAACATACATTTCTATTTATTGTGTATGGGGACACCCCTTCATACGAGTGGATTCGGCTATTTCAGCCACACCCGTCGCTGACATTGTGTATAAAATCAAACACACAGCCATGTAATCTCCTTTCCAACAAGTCAGTTCATCAAATGTCTGCCCCGCTAGAGCTGCTCCGGTCAACTGTAAGTGCTGTTATTGTGAAGTGGAAACTTCTAGGAGAAACAGCACCCCAGTGAAGCAGGTACGCCGAGCACAGAAAGCCACCATCGCGCGCATAACGAACTCTGAACCAACTATATTAATTTGGGGACAGGTCGAAAAGTATTAAACATTTATAGCAATTTAGCTTGCTGTTGCCAGCTAATTTGTCCTGGGATATCAACATTGGGTTGTTATTTTACCTGAAATGTACAAGATCCTCTACTCCGACAATTAAGCCACAGATAAAAGGGTAAACCACTTTTTTCTAGTAATCTCTCGAGAGGCGGGACTTGCAGTACTTGAAGCGTCACAAATAGAAAGCATTTAGCATCGCCCGTGGACGCGACGTTAGCAGTGTGGTCAGCAGATCACCATGCGCATTGCAGAGCTTTGGCTGGATGTTCCAACATCTAGTGGAAAGCCTTCGCAGAAGAGTGGAGGCTGTTATTAGCAGCAAAGAGGGGACCAACTCCATATTAATACCCATGATTTTGGACTCAGATGTTCAACGAGCAGGTGTCTACATAGTGTATATGTAACAGTATAGACTTTACGTCCGTCCCCTCGCTCCGAACTGGGCGCGACGCAGGGACGCTCAGCACACGTTAGTCACCCTCGAAGCATCGTTACCCATCGCTCCACAAAAGCCGCGGCCCTTGCAGAGCAAGGGGAACCACTACGTCAAGGTCTCAGAGCAAGTGAAGTCACCGATTGAAACGCCACTAGCGCGCACCACCGCTAACTAGCTAGCCATTTCACATCGGCTACACTCACCCCCCTTTTGACCTCCTCTTTCCGCAGCAACCAGTGATCCGGGTCACGGCACCAGTGTAACAGATGTATATGTACTCTCCATGCGTTGTGTTTTCTCAAAATAAATCATTTCGGCCAGTGGTCCCAGTTGAGCATCCATTTATTTCTGCAATTGTTAAATGGGAAACAGCACGTTAGTTGTGCAGGGCTTAATATTGATGGCTAAATCCCTTGCATAATTTTCATACTGGGCGAAAATACAATACAAAATATAACATGTGTAAATACCTGTTGTTAAATGGGAAACAGCACGTTAGTTGTGCAGGGCTTAACGGTATTGATGGCAAAATCTGTAGCATGAAGACAACTGTGTTAACAGTGGCTTATGTGACCATTACATCGGTGTAAACTAGCTAACACACTTATTTACAGCAATCATATGCCAAAGCACATCCCAGAAAGCCCCTCAATCCCTAACAGGTACCATATACCCACACATGTATAAATCAGTAACGTACAGCAAACTTGTACACATTGTAAAATAGTAGTCAGAACATGACCTACCCCTTGCATCACATTTTCATACTGGGAAGACGTTCACGTTCTCCCCCTATCTGCAAGCGGGGCCGATCACAACACACCTTATTGTCATAAGAGTTGAACTAACCAATAAGAATGCTTGAACATTAAATACACATTTCTTTAGAGGCAAGTGGAAACATAACCAACCCTGTTACATATAACACTAAATCAAACACTGTCAGATGGCGATAGTTGTTTCAGCTGAATGGAGAAAGTGTTATGTATGAACTGGTCAGTCCACGGGGGATACATGTATAGCCGGCTGCATACGTTCCCTTTGGACGGTAAGATTAAACGAGTCAATATCGCCATCTGCAGGAATTCAGGCTAATATAAATCTTGTGTACTGTATTGTTGTATATTTCATGCATAACATAAAGCTGAAATTGGACTGTGCCAGTAATATATACTTAAAAATATAAACACAACAAATTCAACAATTTTACTGAGCTACAGTTCATATAAGGAAATCAGTCAATTGATATAAATAAATTAGGCCCTAATCTATAGATTTCACATAACTGGGCAGGGGTGCAGCCATGTGTGGACCTGGAAGGGCATAGGCAAAGAGGCAGTATTAACATTACATTCTCTGGTGGACATTCCTGCAGTCAGCATGACAATTGCGCACTCCCTCAAAATGTAGACATCTGTGGCATTGTGTTGTGACAAAACTGCACATTTAAGAGTTGCCTTTTATTGTACTCAGCACAAGGTGCAGCTGTGTAATGATCATGCTGTTTAATCAGCTTCTAGATATGCCACACCTGTCAGGTGTATGAATTATCTTGGCTAAGGAGAAATGCTCATGAACAGAGATGTAAACAAAATGAGAGAAAAAGCTTTTATTTCAACTCATCAAATCAACACTTTACATGGTGGCGTTTATTTTTGTTCAGTATATATAAAATATGGTGAATTTGTAGTGTTCATATAGCTGAAATACAAAAATGTTCCTCTTTGCCATTAGAATTTCTAAAAGACTATTCCAAATTATATGAATGAAACGCAATTAATAATGGCATGTTATCAATTGCACTCAATCCAAATTACTGCAGGTTTAATGATAACCCTCAAAAAAATCATAAAGTAATGATTTGAAAGTCAGTTGCACACATGTCAATCTTATTTTATTTTTTTAAATAAATGCATCTACTCCACTAACAAATGAGTGACATTCAACACTTCAGTCATGCATTTAGTGTGGTACATAAATTGTGTTTCCCATGCAGTCCTGGATGAGTTCATCATCATCGGGGAACAGTTATACAGTAGACAAAGAAAATACCCAGAACAAGGGATCATTTCAGTTTTATTGGACAATTTACATGAATACGTTTATTCTGTTAAGCTTTTTAAAATGACATCTTTCCAAGATTCTACTGACTACAAAGCCTCCGAGCTTTGCATGATAGAAGGCAAAAACCTAGCATTCAAAATGTCCTGTTTGCCAACTTGCACTTAAAAATCACATATTTACAAAGATAGAAGGTGGGGGGGTGGGAGTGGAGAGGTCACCTACACCGTTGCCTCTATAATGAGACAAGCCTGTTAAACTCATGGAATTTAAATGTAAGTGCACAGATCAGGGAGCCCTGCGCTCCTTAACGCCTGCGCCTGGTGGGAGACGTGGACCTGAAACAGAGACGCAAAGGGGAACATTAATGGTGCTGCACCACTCTCACACACACTCATGCAAAATGACACACAGGCAAAATAAACACACCCTCACTGGGGCCCTGTTAACATCAGCTCATCATGAGGACAATATATTGCATTGATTCCCGAATGAACTTGGTCACTCTCCTTTGGGAAGAACAGTTACGACATTCACACAAGGCATTCAAATGGATTGATATGCTGCACATGGCCAACAGTGGGCACTACAGAGACAGTCTGAGGAACAGAAACTTGGCTACAAATGGTTCCTTTTTTTTAACACATGAAAATATTTATTATTTCACTTTGTAAGGTAGCCTTGAGCCCTGACAGAAAACAAGGAAAGTTGTGCTAAAAAAATATTACTGGGCAGTAGGCCTCAAATACGACACACACAACATGATACAACAGAAAAAGAGATGGTAAAAAATGGAATACTACCTTGATCGTGACTTAGACTTGTTTTTGCGGCTTGCCTTCTTACCAGACTTGTGAGATTTTTCCGTTGATCTTGAGCGACTACGTTTGGATTTCTTAGACTTCTTTTCCTTGCTAAGCTCGGGGGTGGGGGACCTGCTCGACTCTGAGTCAGAGTACCTCTTGCTAGATTTGGCAGAGCCCTTCTTGCTAGCCTTGCTACCCTGATGGGAGTGCTTGTCACCCTGAGGGTCTGTGTGATCGCTGCTCTCTTTCCTTTTCTTGGATTTGGCGTTGCTCTCCTCCGCCACCACAGAGCTCACCTCCCTATCCCTATCCCTCTCTTTCTCCTTCCCCCTCTCCTTTTCCTTCGCTTTCTCCTTTTCCCTCTCTTTCTCTTTGGCTTTCTGCTTCTTCCTATCTGACTCTTTCTCCTTCTCCTTCTTCTTCTCTCTCTCCTTCTTGTCGTGGCTGTCGCTCCGGTCTTTCTTCCTGTCCCTATCCTTGCTGGAGGCTTTCTGCTTGTGCTTGCTGCTGCGGCTGTCCCTGCGCTCCCTGCTCCTCTTCCTGTCTCTGTCCCTCTCCTTGTCCCTGCTCTTGCTGCGGCTGTGACTGTCCCTGCGCTCCCTGCTCCTCTTCCGGTCTCTGTCCCTGCTCTTGCTGCGGCTGTGACTGTCCCTGCGCTCCCTACTCCTCTTCCGGTCTCTGTCCCTCTCCTTGTCCCTGCTCTTGCTGCGGCTGGCCCTGTCCTTGGACCTGCTCTTGCCTCCTCTGCTGACCCTTCGCTCTCGAGAGTGGCTACGGTTCCGGTGGCGGGTTAAGCGCTCTGCGCTGTGGTTCCGGCTGCCCTTCCTCCTCTCTCGGGCCTTGTCGACGCTGCGCTCTCCGTGACGTCTGTGGGAGCTGCGACTGTGGCTGCGCCGGCCACCAACACGGGCCCTGTGTGAGGAGGAGCGGCTGCGCCTCCTCTTCCTCCGGGGCGAGGAGGAGCGCGAAGAGGAGCGTGAGGAGGCCGAGGATGATGAGGAGAAGGAAGACGATTGGCTGCTGGCGCTGCTGGAGCTGGAATGGGAGCTGCTGCTGCGTCCGTTGCTGGGGGAACCACTGGTGCCCCGCCCTGCGCCACGCTCCTTACCCCGGCCCGCCTGCCTGACCTCGCTGATAACCTCAGTCTCACTGCGGGATCTGCGTCTCTCTGCTGTGGGTTCCGCCTCCCTCTCTCTCACTTCCTGTTTGTGGAGGCTCTCTAACTGGCCCTCGTCATAATCCCCCCTCTCTCTGCTCACTCTGTCCAGCGCCATCTCTTCTGGGAGACACACAGAAAACAAAACATTTATGTTAAACTCAAAAGACAACATCACCACTGCTAATTGATATTGCGTTTAGTTCCCTCACCACGTGCGTGCTGCGCCTCCTGCGCTTGTCTCTCCTGCAGCTCCCTCTCCTTGCGTCGGAAGGCGTCTATCTTCTCCCGGATACGGTGGTGCAGCTCCTCCTCGTCTGTGTCAGAGGACTCGGACGCCTGGGCACTGTGCTCCTCCTCGTTCTCACTCAAGTCCGAGCCATAGTCACCAAGTCCACCTGCCACAACAGAGCCCCCAGCTTTTTGAGCAAGACCGCAGCAACTAGCCATATACCCAACCAAGCTTCCCGTCAAAGACGCAGCCACTGTCTATGTTTTCAACTTAACTACACACTAGAAACCCATTGACACTTCACTTACTGTGAGATGGCATGCTCTTTAGTGTTCTGATAAGAAATTACTTAGTAAGGCTAAGACACTCAAACTGTGCTGTGAAGGGTTGCAAAATTTCAGAAACGTTCCCCGAATTCCCAGTTTTATCAGAAATCTCAGTAGAACAATTCCAGGTAGGAGGATTCCCTCACAGACAGCTTATTCCCTTCCAACTGGAATAAAAAATATATATTTCTGGAAATGTTTGGGGAATTTTGCAACCCTAGCTGTGAGGTGGACCCTTCCCTTCGGCTGCCTCAGTCACTCTTCTGAGCTACTAAAGCAGTGAGGGGACAGGGGTTTGAGCTCTGATTCTTACCCCCCCCGCCTGGAAGAAAAGAGGGCGAACTCACCAATGCCGATCAGAGAAGTCAGTGCACTTGACTGTGCCAGCTGTTTGGCAGGAGCTTTGATTCACATCAACAACAGGAACAACATGTTAAAACACATAGAGCCACCATAGAGACAGCCACCATAGAGAAGTCTCTAGAGAAGGGGGGCACAGATAATGCACTATTCACAAGAGCGGTCTTTGGCCCCCAAAAAATAAAAGAGACAAACGGAGAGAAGAGAAGGGGTTAACAAACAAAGTCTGTCACACACATTCAAAGTCAAGACAGTTGGAATGGGGGATCAGAACCACTCTGTACTAATGCACTAGTGTCAGATAAACAGGGACAAGTCACTTGAATCTGATCTATAGGTGAGCATTTGTTATAAAGTCAATGGGTTCAGAAACACAGTCATTCAGAAGGACCTTCAGGAGCAGGAACCAGGGAAAACAGTTTAGGTTACTGTTGTTTTGTTTTAAATACACCAGCTGCTCTGCTGTCTTTTTTTACCAGGGACATTTTCTTTTTCTTCCGTTGCATTAGCAGAGAATGGTCGAAGATGCATATGAACACATTTTGAAAATACTCCAAGTTTGCCACACAATTACCCTGACTTACGGAGATGAATTGAGTGACGTTTTCAGACAATATAAAACAGGCTTAAACATGATGTCTTTGTGAAAGGCACAGATGATGCGTGGTCTCGAGGAGATGGGGGTAAGCAGACCTTTGGTGGCTTTGCGGTGTGTCTCTTTGGCCACAGTTTGGATCTCTTCGTTGGTGACCTCCAGCAGGATTTCCGTCAGCAGAGTTTTAGTCACAATCATCTTTGGAGAGAAATGTGAGAAAAGGCTCTGACATTAGTTAATGTTAATCATTTGTTTGTCAAGAGGGCAATTTTTGCAGTCTTGAATAGGATGGTTCTTACAAATTGAAAATAGTGAACAGGGCCACAAATTTCAGAGCTGCCATTTGAGCATCAGGGCTCTATAACATAAATGAAAAAAATGTATAACAAAAGACAACCTCATAAGGCTGGACGATATGGCCGAAAAATTATATATATATTTTTTTCAAACTTATAAGCGATTCACGATATATAAAGTTGAAGTCTGAAGTTAACATACACCTTAGCCAAATACATTAAAACTCAGTTTCACAATTCCTGACATTTAATCAGAGTAAAAATTCCTTATCTTAGGTTAGTTAGAATCACCACTTTATTTTAAGAATGTGAAATGTCAGAATAATAGTAGAGATTTATTTCAGCTGTTAGTTCTTTCATCACATTCCCAGTGGGTCAGAAGTTTACATACACTCAATGAGTATTTGGTAGCATTGCCTTTAAATTGTTTAACTTGGGTCAAACGTTTCGGGTAGCCTTCCACAAGCTTCCCACAATAAGTTGGGTGAATTTTGGCCCATTCCTCCTGACAGAGCAGGTGTAACTGAGTCAGGTTTGTAGGCCTTTTTCAGTTCTGCCCACAAATCCTCTATAGGATTGAGGTCAGGGCTTTGTGATGGCCAATCCAATACCTTGACTTCGTTGTCCTTAAGCCATTTTGCCACAACTTTGGAAGTATGCTTGGGGTCATTGTCTATTTGGAAGACTCATTTGCGACCAAGCTTCAACTTCCTGACTAATGTCTTGAGATGTTTCTTCAATATATCCACATCATTTTCCTCCTCATGATGCCATCTATTTTGTGAAGTGCACCAGTCCCTCCTGCAACAAAGCACCCCCACAACATGATGCTTCTACCCCCGAGCTTCACGGTTGGGATGGTGTTTTTCGGCTTGCAAGCCTCCCCCTTTTTCCTGCAAACATAACGATTGGTCATTATGGCCATACAGTTCTATTTTTGTTTCATCAGACCAGAGGACATTTCTCCAAAAAGTATGATCTTTGTCCCCATGTGCAGTTGCTAACCGTAGTCTGGCTTTTTTATGGCGGTTTTGGAGCAGTGGCTTCTTCCTTGCTGAGCGGCCTTTCAGGCTATGTCGATATAGGACTCGTTTTACTGTGGATATAGATACTTTTGTACCCGTTTCCTCCAGCATCTTCACAAGGTCCTTTACTGTTGTTCTGGGATTGATTTGCACTTTTCGCAGAGTATGTTCATCTCTAAGAGACAGAACACGTCTGCTTCCTGAGCGGTATGACGGCTGCGTGGTCCCATGGTGTTTATACTTGCGTGATATTGCTTGTACAGATGAATGCGGTACCTTCAAGCGTTTGGAAATTGCTCCCAAGGATGAACCAGATTAATGGATGTCCACAAAAACAAATTCTGGGGTGTTGGCTGATTTCTTTTGATTTTCCCATGATGTCAAGCAAAGAGGAGCTGAGTTTGAAGGTAGGCCTTGAAATACATGAACAAGTACACCTCCAATTGACTCAAATTATGTCAATTAGCCTATCAGAAGCTTCTAAAGCCCTGACACAATGTACTGGAATTTTCCAAGCTGTTTAAAGGCAAAGTCAACTTAGTGTATGTAAACTTCTGACCCACTGGAATTGTGATACAGTGAATTATAAGTTAAATAATCTGTAAACAATTGTTGGAAATATTACTTGCATCATGCACAAAGTAGATGTCCTAACCGACTTGCCGAAAGTATAGTTTGTTAACAAGAAATTTGTGGAGTGGTTGAAAAACGAGTTAATGACTCCAACCTAAATGTATGAAAACCTCCGACATCAACTGTACATCTAATTGTTTTTTGTTTATGTTTTCTCCAAATAAACTGTGTTGCACAATTAAAGGTCCAATACATTGAGCTAATGAATTCATGGCTTGTGAAATTATACCTAGGCTAAATGTAAGCCTTCCACAACCCACTAATAATTTAAATATTTTATCAATAGTTTAACTTGCAATAATAACTGATCTGGCATTCAAGTCTGTCTATTAAAATGTAATTTTTGTTACAAATTTAACCAGAACCATGCATTATGCACATTCACTAAAAATGACTAACTTCTTGTAGCAGGCATTATAGAAAATGAACGCAGGTCTCAAAGAATCTCTCAAGCACAAGACCACGTGCTAGTGAGTAGCTAGCTCATCTTTCTATTTCAAGTTAACTTTAATCTATTTTCTAGCTAACAAGGCAGAACAGTTGAATTGCTATAAACACACTTCTGTCCGTCTCCAAATGTTTGAACAGCGTGCTAGCCTGTTCATTTTGTTGAGAATGGCATACCTTATTTCTCAGAATGAGAACAAATTGCCAATTCCTTATATAACTAGTGTTTTATGCTTATTGCAAATGTATAAAACACACACAGACAGTTAGTATAATGGTATTTGGCTACAATGCTGCTAGTGATTCCGCAATGCCACGCCTACATACTGAGCATTCATTTTCCATTTTAGTAGTGTGTGCTCTACATGCAATTTGAGGAGTTGAGACCTAAAAAGGTTATTGTTAGATAGGTTAACTTCTTTATTACAGTAAAATAATGTATCAATGTGTTTCGGTGTCCATATGACCGATTCTGTTTGACCAAACCTCAAATCCAAATAGTAAGTTGAAACCGCTTGTCAGAGATGAAGAAGTGACCGCTCATCTTTGTTGTTGTGAGTGGCTGGCGGAGGGGCTTGGTGTGTGTGTGTGTGTAAACACAGAGGGAGATGCGAAGCGAGCGGTTTCGCTCTCGCCAAAATCTGTCCAAAATCAGCCCAATGCGTTACTATGGGTTTACTTTAGACATAAGCTTTTCACATGCCTTCCCGCCCTTGGGACGATTCCCATTGTTAGGGAGGAGACATGAGCATCTCGTCATTATATACAGATCTCTGGTGTAAATGGGAAGGTGCACACAGCACAGAAGGAGCAAAAGAGACAATACTTTAAAAAGAAAATGCCATGAGTAGCCTACAAAAAAGTAGATTCTTGCGATACAGGCATTTAGAATATTGCGTAAGAACATTCATTAGAATTCGATATATCGCCCAGCCCTACACGCACCCCAATGTGTCAGAATAGTAGCTGTAGGCCAAAACTAACCAGCTGGAACTCTCTCTCCTCCTCGTTCATCTCTGGTTCGCTCTGGTCCTCCAGTGGAGGTGACGGGCTCCTGCTGGCCAGCTCCTGCTTCCTGGTCAGGACCCGGTCCTCATCTTCCCTCTCATCTTCATCACCCTCTTCATCATCACTGTCCTATTACAGGGGAGGGAAAGGGGTGGTAGGTCAGATATACAAAGACACGACAACAGGACCTCCTGAAAGCTCACCAGTGTCACAGTTTTACAGAAATATAATGAAATTATTTGGGGGATTTTTCAACTCATTGTTCTGTTCATAAGATTAATGGGATTCATGACACCATGACACCAAAAAGATTGATGCTTACAAATTTACTCTTGCGGGGTAAACGAGGCCCATCGCCTCCCTCGTCCACTGTGTCACTCTCTTTGTCTTCATCTTTAGCCATTTCGGCAAGCTGTTTCTCCATGCGCTCCTTCTCCAGCTTCTTCTGTTTCTCCCTGTCCATCTTCTCCAGGCCCTCTCGGATCCAGGCCGGCAAGGTGCGCCTCTTCACCGCATCTGAGAGGAGTGCCAGGTCATTGGATGCTGTGTGTGTGTGTCTGTTTTCCTGCGTGCCTGGGAAAGCTAATTAAGAAAAGTAGAGAGCAATACTGAGATACAAAACATGGTGAGATACAACATTTTGGATGGTGTGGGTATGAACGGAAAGAGAGTTGAAGCAAGCCTGTGCCTCTGTTACAGCAGTAAGTGTCCAAGGATGAAATCCTGATCACCACCCATTTAATGAGGACGTTTTTGTACCCGTGTGTTGGTGAAGATGCTCACCGAGGGCAGCAGCAGGAGCATCTTGTTTGGGGATCTGGATGGGGGATCTCTGGCGGTCCCTAAAGCCTGGGGGCCTGTCCCGTCTGTTCTGTGGGTGACCCTGCTGCCAGTATGGAGGGTGGAACCCTGTGGGAGTGGGGCCGTAGGTGGCAGCCGCCCCATGCTACAGAGGGCGAGACAATGAGAAATGAGGACCATCCAAACTAGTTGAATGACAGAGCAGCCATGAAACTCTACTGTAAGTGTGTGTGTGTACCTGATAATCAAACTGGTTTATGGCCATTGGGTTCATGGCGTAGTTGTCGGGCTGACCCCCAAAGCCGTGGCTGTTCTGGGGGAAGACCCTGTGGTGGCCTTCAGAGAACTCTAGACTGTCCTGGCTGTTGCTGTCCTCAGAGGGAGCCACCACATCCATAGGCCCAGTCCCCATGGGTCCTGTTCCTGGGGGGATCCACGCCTGGTCTATGGGAGGCGGAGGGGGCTGACCATGCATCCCCCATTCTGTAAACAACAACACATGTGCATTGTTATTGTTCATTAGGATCTCTTTAAGCCCACCAAAAGGCTTGTGTTACAAGAGACCATTCAAAAATCAAAACGTACACTTGCAGTCATGCTATTCTAACATTAAACTACTGGACTGCAGGGGAACTAAGTTGATTGGGGCACAGCTATGTTAATGTAATGGATGTGAAATTCGCCTATGACATGTTTGTTTGAGTACATCGGTAAAGTCACTCCATCCCTGAGATATAAAGACAAATTATGTACATACTGAGTATAGCAAGCATGATGGTCTTGCAACGTGAGAAAACTGATCACGGACATAGATATTCTCCATCCCCAGAAAATTATGTTTAGAGTTTACCAGGTTGCCACATTCTGCCAAAATTGGTGTCACCCTGGAAGGAGCCATGGTTATTAGGCATCACAGGATCCATGCCAGGGATGTCCTGTCCATTAGGATGAATGTTCTGCTGGTCCACTGTAGGGCCTGTAGACTCTTTCTGAGCAATCCAGGCCTGGGCCAGTGCTGCCCAGTCCACTTGGCCTACACAACACAGAAAGACAACAAGAGAAGCATTGCTTAGGGTGTCATTTTGTAAAATTGTAAGTAATGCAATGATTGAGCTGTCATGCATACAGGTGATGTCACCCACTTGGATCTTGCTGGTGCTGGAAGGACTGCATCCACTGCTGCTGGTTCATTGGCCATTGTGGCCAGGGCTGTCCACCCTGGTCCCACATCTTTCACCCTGTAGTTCCTACACCTGGAGCCTGCCAATGTGGGACAAAAGCATATGACAGTACTGTGAGTGAATAATGATATTCTCAATATGAACTGTACTTATAATGATGAATAGCCGTGGTAGGACGTCATTGTAAAATAAGAATTTGTTCTTAACTAACTTGCCTAGTTAAATAAATATAAATAAATGTGTTAGCAAGCTAGTTATGTAGCCAGTGGCTATTTAGAAATCAGATCAAACAAGTAACGTTAGTTTGATATCGATGCAGATGCTTTTTATTGACAGTGCAGAAACCAGCTAATAAAAAAAGCTCAGCTAAATTGCTAACCTTGAAAGCTAATTGAGATCTGCGTAATTGTGGCTAGCTAGTTAGCTAGCGGGAGTTAGGGGCATGAATGTTCGTTAGCTAAGTTAGCTCAGCTGGCTATGGATGTTTGCTGGGTGGTGCTAGCTAGCGAACGTTGGCACTTCATACTACAAATGTATTTAATTTACATTGCATGCAGTACATTTGTGATATCTATGTGGATAAAATTATATAACGCGAGCATGTGTATCTAAAAGATTGTGCATTACTCGTCTGCTTCTTCAGTCAATGTTTTCCAAATTCCCCGGGCTCGGTGCGAAATGAAACTGGCTAACGTTAGCCAGCTAACACTTAGCTAGCGCCAGTTTGCTTGTTTTCAAGATTTGGGTTGGAAAGTAAAAACATTGCTAGCTATAGTTTGGAATACTGCTTCAAAGAACAGCAGCTAACATCATCTACTATAGCATCAGGAGAATGGACACAAACTAAACATCATAACACGCTTGAGCGATTCCCACCTCTCCAACTTGGTTCGTCTTCGCCGTCGAGCACTCAAAATGGCTACGACCTGGAAGTAGTCTGGCTGGCAGCCACAGAGGCAACTCTCGTCACAAACCATTGTGGGCTCTATGGGGCCAAAAGTAGGCCTACTGATAGTAAATTAGGGCCAAATATCATATTGGACCAATTTACAAGTTTTCTCTCTGAAAAATGTAGTTAATTTAATCTGATTGTCATTAAGGTTCAATGATTTGAGGTCATTAAAGATCCCATGGCACTTATCGTAAGAGTAGGGGTGTTAACCCCGGTGTCCTGGCTAAATTCCCAATCTGGCCCTCAAACCATCACGGTCACCTAATAATCCCCAGTTTACAATTGGCTCATTCATCCCCCTCCTCTCCCCTGTAACTATTCCCCAGGTCGTTGCTGCAAATGAGAACATGTTCTCAGTCAATTTACCTGGTAAAATAACGGATAAATAAATAAAAATATATTTTTTAAATTGTCCACACAGGACATCTGAACACACAAAATACATTTTGATGATTTTCATTACATTTTGAGTGTTTTATTTAACTTTTGTACACCAGTGGTGTTCCCGGTTAAAAATGACCGGTCATTAGAAATGAATTAGTGAGACTACAATTAGTGTATAAAATTGAGTTCAGGCGCATGCCCATTCATCAGATGGACACACTTCCTCTCCCAGACCCCCACATGCATGTGTGTTTGAGCACACATACACCTCACTCCCTTTCTTGGCCCCCACGGGAATCACACCTGTTTGCATTCTCACAAATAATTGCAACATTATTTCAATAATATATAGAACTTTTCTAGCAACTCTGGTATATAAAGCTTTTTTGAGGCCTTGCTCACAATTAATTCTGTGGCAGCACAATGACCAAACAATATACTATATGTGAGGGTCTTGATCATATCGTTGATCATGACACTGGTGAGGAGGAGAGTCCTTGTTAAACTTTGACCCAAAGTAGTCTTTGAAAAATAGAACAATATGTTTCATCTGAGTATTTGTTATTGTCAAAATAATCCATACATTATGCTTTTTTTCCTAAAAAACGAGTTGTATGAGCTCAGGTCAATGAGGCCTACAGGCCATAAACTGCTAATATAAGTACAAAACTTGTAATGTTCACAAGAACGTAAGTTGATAAAAAAGATCAAACACAACTTTAGGTGATAATATATGTATTGTTATGGATTTATGATCAGCTATAATGGGGCGGTGATTTTGGACTGGGAATACATAACTAATTAACATGAAACGAACACAACAGGAGGGCTAAAACAATTCTGCAGAAATTATGTAATGTCATTCGTCTGGTACATATTACAGGCTATTTCCAAGTAACAATTTGTCACAAATTTGATTTAGTAGAGTAATTGTAAATATTTTAAAGTGAATGTTCTGAAATTGAATTTGTCTCACCACAGTTGTGCTGGTCTTAGGCTGTGTTTACATCTGAACAGCTACTCAAAGGGCTACCCAGACCCCTCTGTTACACTGCGGCTACTCTCTGTTTATTATCTATACATAGTCACTTTAACTCTACCTACATGTACATTTAAAGTCGGAAGTACACTTAGGTTGGAGTCATTAAAACTCGTTTTTCAACCACTCCACAAATTTATTGTTAACCAGCTATACTTTTGGCAATCGACTTTGTACATGACGCAAGTCATTTTTCCAACAATTGTTTACAGACAGATTATTTCACTTATTATTCACTTTATCACAATTCCAGCGGATCAGAAGTTTACATGCACTAAGTTGACTGTGCCTTTAAACAGCTTGGACAATTCCAGAAAGTGGTCATGGCTTTAGAAGCTTCTGATAGGCTAATTGACATAATTTGAGTCAATTGGAGGTGTACTTGTTCATGTATTTCAAGGCCTACCTTCAAACTCAGCTCCTCTTTGCTTGACATCATGGGAAAATCAAAAGAAATCAGCCAAGACCTCAGAAAAAAAAGTAGACCTCCACAAGTCTGGTTCATCCTTGGGAGCAATTTCCAAACGCCTGAAGGTACCACGTTCATCTGTACAAACAATAGTATGCAAGTATAAACACCATGGGCCCACGCAGCCGTCATACCTCTCAGGAAAGAGATGCGTTCTGTCTCCTAGAGAAGAACGTACATTGTTGCGAAAAGTGCAAATCAATCCCAGAACAACAGTAAAGGACCTTGTGAAGATGCTGGAGGAAACCGATACAAAAGTATTTATATCCACAGTAAAACGAGTCCTATATTGACATAACCTGAAAGGCTAGCATAAAAAAGCCAGACTACTGTTTGCAACTGCATATGGGGACAAAGATCGTACTTTATGGCGAAATGTCTTCTGGTCTGATGAAACAAAAATAGAACTGTTTGGCCATAATGACCATCGTTATGTTAGGAGGAAAAAGGGGGACGCTTGCAAGCCGAAGAACATCATCCCAACCGTGAAGCATGGGGGTGGCACCATCATGTTGTGGGGGTGCTTTGCTGCAGGAGGGACTGGAGCACTTCACAAAATAGATGACATCACGAGGAGGGAAAATGTTGTGTATATATTGAAGCAACATCTCAAGACATCAGTCAGGAAATTAAAGCTTGGTCGCAAATGGGTCTTCCAAACGGACAATGACCCCAAGCATACTTCTAAAGTCAAGGTATTGGAGTGGCCATCACAAAGACTTGACCTCAATCCTATAGAAAATTTGTGGGCAGAACTGAAAAAGTGTATGCGAGCAAGGAGGCCTATAAACCTGACTCAGTTACACCAGCTCTGTCAGGAGGAATGGGCCAAAATTCACCCAACTTATTGTGGGAAGCTTGTGGAAGGCTACCGGGAACATTTGACCCAAGTTAAACCATTTGAAGGCCATGCTACCAAATACAAATTGAGTGTATGTAAACTTCTGACCCACTGGCAATGTGATGAAATAAATAAAGGCTGAAATAAATCATTCTGTCTACTATTATTTTGCCGTTTCACATTCTTAAAATAAAGTGGTGATTCTAACTGACCTAAAATAGGGAATTTTTTACTAGGATTAAATGTCAGGAATTGTGAAAAACTGTTTTTAAATGTACTTGGCTAAGGTGTATGTAAATTTCCGACTTCAAATGTGCATATTGATATTTTACTGATGTTTAAATATTTGTTACTTATTTTGTATTTTAAATTTTTTACTGAACACTTTTTCTTAACTTCTTAAAGCTTTGTCGATTAAGGGCTTGTAAGCATTTCACTGTTGTATTCAGGGCATGTGACATACAATTTGATTTGATTTTGATCTTTTCACATCAGATATTTTAGACCAATTAGTGAAACAAATACAGTTGGGTTGCCTGTGTAAACGCAGCCATTGTCTCTACAGGGAATAGGGTGTTATTTGGGCCACAGCCATGGAGGTTATTGTCAGCAAGTGATTGCATATAGACTAAACTAGTGGGCAACTTTTTATGTGTAAGACTAAGAGGTTGATACTGCAGCATACCCAGGGAAAGAGAGGACTCAGTAGGTGGAATCTTATTGTGAGTTTCACACACACCGGTGGTCTGAAGGCAGTGTTGGGGAGTTTAGTTTATTAGGATCCCCATTAGCTACTGCACATGCAGCAGCTACTGTTCCTGGAATCGACATAAAATGTACAAATATATGACAAAGTGACGAACAGCATAATATACATTCAATTAAAAATAAAACAAGTTATATATAGGAAAGACACCAATAGAATACCAAAATAATATTTCCACACTATTGATATATTCACATCCTTATATACATCACATGGGAGTAGTGAACTACATGTAGTTCAACTTGTAATTTGGTAGTAGTTGAACTAAATTTCTGTAGTTAACTTTGCCATGTAGTGGTGTAGCTTACTGGAACTACACATTCCTTTTTTTTCTCCAAAAATAAAATATGGGTAAAGTAGGCAATAATTTCCATTCTTTTTTTGCATCAGACCTGCCTAATTCTCAATTGAAACATGTTTTGTTAAATAGGCTAAATATCACATTTTGTTAACATCTGACACCAGAGTGATCGGTTCTTGCAATTTGTATTCTATGACATTTCAGATAGGTATGCTAAATCTAACTACTTTATATATGTTTAAGGGTAGCATTAGTGTAGCTTAACTTCTTCCAATGTGAAGTAATTGGTTAACTGTTTTCAGAGTAGCTTCCCCAACACTGGAAGACATATTCCCTTGAAATTAACACTGAAGAAAAGAGAATATACATCTGAGGCCAGGATGGAAATAGTGGTATGTATTGGAATAGGTAAAAAATTTTATTTAACCAGGTAGGCAAGTTGAGAACAAGTTCTCATTTACAATTGCAACCTGGCCAAGATAAAGCAAAGCAGTTCAACACATACAACAACACAGAGTTACACATGGAGTAAAACAAACATACAGTCAATAATACAGTAGAAAACTAAGTCTATATGCGATGTGAGCAAATGAGGTGATGGAGGGCTGTGCCACCCCACACCGGTCATGCTGGAGGATGTTGCAGGCAGCAGAACGTTCTCCACGGCGTCTCCAGACTGTCACGTCTGTCACATGTGCTCAGTGTGAACCTGCTTTCATCTGTGAAGAGCACAGGGCGCCAGTGGCGAATTTGCCAATCTTGGTGTTCTCTGGCAAATGCCAAACGTCCTGCACGGTGTTGGGCTGTAAGCACAACCCCCACCTGTGGACGTCGGGCCCTCATGGAGTCTGTTTCTGACCGTTTGAGCAGACACATGCACATTTGTGGCCTGCTGGAGGTCATTTTGCAGGGCTCTGGTAGTGCTCCTCCTGCCCCTCCTTGCACAAAGGCGGAGGTAGCGGTCCTGCTGCTGGGTTGTTGCCCTCCTACAGCCTCCTCCACGTCTCCTGATGTACTGGCCTGTCTCCTGGTAGCGCCTCCATGCTCTGGACACTACGCTGACAGACACAGCAAACCTTCTGGCCATAGCTCACATTGATGTTCCATCCTGGATGAGCTGCACTACCTGAGCCACTTGTGTGGGTTGTAGACTCCGTCTCATGCTACCACTGGAGTGAAAGCACCGCCAGCATTCAAAAGTGACCAAAACATCAGCCAGGAAGCATAGGAACTGAGAAGTGGTCTGTGGTTATCACCTGCAGAACCACTCCTTTATTGGGGGTGTCTTGCTAATTGCCTATAATTTCCACCTGTTGTCTATTCCATTTGCACAACAGCATGTGAAATTTATTGTCAATCAGTGTTGCTTCCTAAGTGGACAGTTTGATTTCACAGAAGTGTGATTGACTTGGAGTTACATTGTGTTGTTTAAGTGTTCCCTTTATTTTTGTGAGCAGTGTATAATTTCAAAGGTAATTTCATGATCTTTCAGAACCACTTGAAACTCATTTTGAAATGAACCAGGATTTATTTTTTAAAGCAATTTCTAGAGAGGTAATTATGATATGTACCCTGGACTCAAGGTCAACGTTCTGTTGACCTGAACATTCTGAAAATGTGTCTGATGGATAGCTGGGAATCTAAGCTTTCCAATGATATCTGATGAAAGGGGATATGTGAGCAATAACTTGTATACAACCATTGTTTGTCATAGGGTAAAATCTTAAATGTTTTCCTGCCATATCAGATTTGCCACCAATCCTGTTAAAGGTCCCACAAGCACACCGATCCCTGGGTCACTCCTCTTTTCAGTTCGCTGCAGCTAGTGACTGGAACAAGCTACAAAAAAACACTCAAACTGGACAGTTTTATCTCCATCTCTTTATTCAAAAACTCAATCATGGACACTTTTACTGAAAGTTGAGGTTGCTTCACATGATGTATTGTTGTCTCTGCCTTCTTGCCTTTTTGCTGTTGTCTGTGCCCAATAACGTTTGTACCATGTTTTGTGCTGCTGCAATGTTGTGTTGCTACCATGTTGTTGTCATGTGGTGTCACTACCATGCTGTGTTGTCATGTGTTGCTGCCATGCTATGTTGTTTTAGGTCTCTCTTTATGTAGTGTTGTCGTGATGTGTGTTTTTAATCCCAGCCCCCGTCCCCGCAGGAGGCCTTTTGGTAGGCCATCATTGTAAATAAGAATTTGTTCTTAACTGGCTTGCCTAGTTAAATAAAGATTCAATCAAATCAAATTGTCTCATCGTTTTAAAGAATGACATGAAAATATTATTTTTCATGTTTCTTTCATTAGATTTGTACACAGTGAATTGTCTTAAAGTGGAGAAATGAAAGAAAAGATGGCGAGATGAAAGAGTGACAACACAGAGAAAGCTCCCATTGCTGCACTGCTATCACACATTTCCATAGACCGTCAAGTAAACCACTATGAGACATCATCACCCCGAGTGAGCCTGTGAAGGTCCAAATTTGGGGGTCTGGCTCATGGACTAAACAACTGATTTTACTTGAAACGTCCAAACATTGCATTAGAACATTTTATATATATTTTTAAACAATGTAATGTAATCTATTTTCAGGGGGAATTGTTTTGATAAAATATTGCATCAGTTGTTTGTAAGATGAAACATGCATTGCTTGGCAAGAACATTAAAGGAATAAAAAAACTAACTTTATTTATCAATAATTATTGCATTTATATTTTTCGGACCTGAACTTATTTAGCAATATTTAGCAAGCAGCTGGGGACAAGGGGGTCTAGAAATACAAATACAAATACATCCATATTGTAATTATAGATGGACACAGTTAGAATTGAACCTCCCCATTCAGTTCCCTGTTTCGGTAGTGCACCCAAATAGAGAGCATGACCAGAGGGGAAAGAGCCCAGTGAGAACCGATGGACACAGGATGTCAAATAAGGCTATTGGCCTGATCTTTATCAACGAGAGAGTCAATGCCACTGGAAAGTATTTTTTTTGTTTTTTCTTCCAGGTTAGATAGAAGTCATATTAAACAATCTGTGTGTCTACTCTCTTTCAGTAGGCCTAAGCTATTGCATTCGAAACCAGGTCATTTTTTATTGATCTCAGACAAGATCTGTAGCCTGTCATTTCTGTCATTTTTGTGGTTGGCTATTAAAAAGATGGATGTTTTCCTACTGCACGCGGTCCTGTTCAGTTCCAATGGCAAACACCTGTCTGTATCCAGTGCATGCAGCCATCTGGTGGACTGTCTGGGACAGAGCACATTGGCTCTATCCGAAAACCCCTTATCTTCAATTGATTGAATCCCATCCAGTATTGTGATCGTCTTAAAACCTTGGAAATAAACATTTGAAACACAAGTCAAGACAATAACACTATAGACTAAAATAAACACCCATGTACTGTAGGTCGCCTAACACATATTCTGACAGAGAACATGGTTGTCAGAAACAAAACTCTTGGTATCATGTGACCAGTGCCCTGAAGGCAATACACTTCCAAGCTTGAAGGGGACACACTTCTATTTCTGCCACACAGGCCTTCCATGACAGTGACTAAATGTTACTTTGAGCCTGAGCACTGTCCCTTTGTATTGTACTGTTGTAAGAGATGAACACTGCAGCGGTCCCTTGTCACTGGTTTCCATGACCACCGTGACAGAGGAAAGAGGACGAGGCCCTTTCATTAACTGAGATTAAAATCATATCTCATCCTTCAAGAGAATGTCCCCAAGCGAGGGCCCCTGCTTTTAAAAATACATTTTAAAAAAGTGCTGTGTTGTTGGTGGGTGGCTTGACACTCTGTTTTAATGTTTTAACAGCTTGATTGGGATGTCACAGTGTATGGGACCAGGAGGGTGGAAGATGGGATACTTTTAGACGTTGCCCTTTTCCCGATTCCACACCCACCTCCTCTTCACCAGCTCACGACATGTTTCTCAAACAGCACTGCTTTGCACCCGTCATGGCACATCGCCACCACCGACAGAGTGAATATGGCAACTATGGGATTCACTGTGACAGCCCCTGACTATTGGCCGGCACAGTCTTCACACAGTAAAGAGGGATGATACAAATTCCAGTGCGAAAACAACAGCCGTACTCATCCACTATCAAGTACTTTCCTTTGGGGGGAGAAGAGAGGATTCAAACATCCAACCAAAATAAGAACATGTAAGCTGAGCCTTGTTGGTTTCCCATTTCATAAATTAGATTTATTCTCTTCGATATATATGATTTCACATAACCCAACGGTGTACCGAGTTCCTTATTGAAATCGAATGACATTTTCAGAAGGAAAAGAACGCCTGAAGATAAACACTGTAGCCTGAGGCACCATATCTATATAGGGTTTAGTATTGCGGTAAAAACACAAAATTCTCATGGTTTTGCATATACATTTCACACAAGCTGTCTGTAAGCAAATATGTGTTCACCGTAATTATTTGTTCTTAACATGCAGAAGCGTAATAATCCTAGAGTGTAGGCACTGAGTATTTATTTGTTTTGAAAGAAATTCATCAAACCGTATCTTTACTTAAAGTAATCCTTCACTTGACCAGAATAATTTGGCAATGTCCCAACAACCGACAGATAAAATATCTCCATTTCATTCCCCCCAAAAAATATTTGCAGAACGATTAACATAAATGGTGAGACACATTTGAATCTGAAGATTGATCAACACATTCACTGCCTTTAGTTTAACTACAGCAGAAAGTATGGGATAAAAAGACTAATGAAATGAAAACGACTGTTTATTGTCCGGCGAGCTGGCAATCATATATGTAGCAATGTCCCTTTGTTAAACATCGCAATGTGTTTGAATACGTGTGGTTAGAGATTTAAATATGCACACCGGTGCACAAACGTAGAGATAGAATTGAAAAGTGCCGACCAACACAGTAATGTATTGGTCTGAAACACACTCGGATGGCCTGCCACATTATGGACCTCTCCTTTCAGGAATAGTTTGAGATCACATTCTTTTGGCACTTAAGTCTTTTGTGTATGTTTTCCATCATTTTATATTATTTCTTCTACCAAAAACTCTTTGGCAATCACCATTTAATGATAGTCACACATTCGCATGTTCTACAAAAAAATACAATTCGTATTCACCACAGCAGGCTGTAAAATATAAATAACATAGCATTTTTTTCTGTATAATTTGTGCTAATTAAACATACTATTCTGCCACTCTCTCGCTTTCTCACTCAGTCTCTTTCACCTACAGAGGTATGAGCAACTGTATGGGGACGTTCAGTAAGTGGACTGAGACACAAAGAGTGTGGTAACCCTTCAATGCTGAGCAGTCCAGTATACATCAATGTAATGCATGTCCCTGATGGCCTACAAATCCCATCATGTAGTGCTTGCCATGTTTCATGCTCTTGGGAGTCAAAGTTTAGAGAGCGGTATACCCAAAGCAGGTCTCTCTCTCCCCCCCCCCCTCTTCTCCGGTCTCCTGAGAGACCAACGATTGTTGGGTAGCTCCGTGCTCTGGCAGTCACAGCATCTCCTCGTAGAACAGCAGGTAGGCTTGAGAGTTGAGGACCCTGGATTCTGGTACCGTCTGGACATTGGTGTCACTTACATAAACCCACTGACACTGAGTAGCACTGCTTGCTTCCCTTGGACCTGAAACACAGTAAGGGTCTGTGGTTAATGGGAAGAGATGGAGATTTTCTAGGAGCCATTACTGTGAGAAACCAATGACTGTGGCTAGCTTACCACAGAAACGGTGACAGAATGAGGAGCAGCATGGACAAAGACGTTCATAGCAACACTGGTATGTAGGTAAGACAATTAAATTAGGCCCATGCACATTTCATAATTGTAACAACACTACACTTAGTGTTTGTGCTAAGTCTTATTTTAAACTTAAACTGGACGGACATTAGGTTTTTAGCCTGATCTACAGGATCCTGGCGCATTTTTGGAAATCGGAGCAAACTGTAGTAAAACGTAGTGCCACAGCCCATATTGAATACATTCGGCCGTAAAAACCAGCCATTATCAACAAGTGCGCGTTTTCGAATTGTACAGCCGTTAAGGCCGCCAGGTGTACACTACGATTTGGCTTGACTGAATTGTTAAATGTCAGAGGTTCTCTGATGGTTAGAGCCCGTAGACCGGACAAAAGTCGCGTAGTGCATTTCAGCCGTTACCTGACGGAAGGTTAACAGTAGGGTGAGGAAAACATGCATTGAAGCGAAAGAGAAAAGGAAAAGCAGTGAGAAGAAAATGAAAGGAAAAAAAGAAGAGCGTTTGTAAGAAGGGATGTGTTGACGTGAGGAGATGGATGGTGGACGACAGCGGTGGTTACCGAGGTCCTTTTGACCCCTCTATGGTGGCTCACCAATGCTGCCAAGACAATGTCACCTCAAGTTCTATACTAGTTAATTACCAGCGAGGACAACTACTCACACAGACCTCTGTCACAAAGACATTTTCATTACAGCTGAGCGTCGCTGAATGGCAGGCGCTCTCCTTGAGCAAGGACAGGAGAAAATACATCTATATAACACTGGACATCTATATACACTACAGCGCTATTTCTCTCATAAATGCCGCCTTCAAGGTTACGCGGAGTGAGGCCTTCACACAAATACAGTGAGTTTGTATGTACAGGCGACACATACTTTTTACAATCATACAATTCGATGCTTTGGTCGATATATACATCTTTTTTTTAAGTAAACGTATTGACATAGACTCTTAACACAAAATCGGAAAAGGAATAGAGAGTATTTTATGGACAGACAAAGAGACCGTTTATACCTGCCAGGTTTCTGCGCTGTGGCTGCTCGGTTCTCCTCTGGGGCGAGCGGACCTTTACATACGCTGTGTAGTGGCCCCCGCGCATCGACCCGCTGTGTTCCACGATGCCATACAGGCTGTAGAGCACACGCTCCCCCGCCACCAGGTTCTGCCCAAAATGAACTCAGGATGAGACAGTCAGCAGTGCCAAGAGCTCAGACAGATAGCAATAGCTCAGATGCTCCTCTATCTTTTCAACTATTCATTACAAGCACAAATACTGATAAGTACTTGAGCTACAGTGTCCAAGGACCCATATTTATTTCAGTTCATTTCAAGGTTTTTAGTAAAGATATTGTCCCTGTTTTCATGTGAAGAAGAGTTAGTACCTTGCAGGATGCCGAGCAGAACGGAGCCAGGTCCAGGATGAGAGGGAAGTTGACGTGACGGTTGACTTTTCGTAGGTTCATCCCTGCCTTCACACACACACACACACACACACACACACACACACACACACACACCACACACACACAATCAAAATCACAAATCAACCCCAGAGATATCAACACACAATAAGACACAGTAATAGCCTACACCATGACCACAACAACAATTTAGATAAACAGGAGAACACAACGTTATTCACATGAACATGATATATCATATACAATAACGTAAAGATGTGTACAATAATGCATGAAAAAATATGCTAACCTGATGGAAGCGTTTGAGGTGCAGAGTGACCACCGGGGGCAGCGAAGAGATCAGTATCTGTTTGCGAGCGCTGGTGTACACCTTGTCAGACTTCTTCTCTGTATGCAGTGGTGCAAAAAGTACACCATTGTCATACTTGGGTAAAACTAAAAGATACCTTAATAAGAAATTACTAAAGTAAAAGTGACTATCACACAGTAAAATACTACTTCAGTAAAAGTCTAAAAGTATTTGGTTTTAAACATACTTAAGTATCAAAAGTAAAGATAATTACTAAAATATACTTAAGTATCAAAAGTAAAAGTATAAATCATTTCACATTCTTTATATTAACCATTTCCAGTCCTGCAAAGCATTGGAAATGTAATGAGTACTTTTGGGTGTCGGTGAAAATGTATGGAGTAAAAAATACATTATTTTCTTCAGGCATGTAGTGGAGTAAAAGTAGTCTAAAACCTAAATAGTTAAGTAAAGTTCAGATTCCCTAAAAAAAACGACTTAAAGTGCTTTAAAGTACTTTTCCTTAATTACTTTACACCACTGTCTGTAAGCACATACAGACACCACAATGTCACTTTGTGAATGAGAATTTTTCAAATACATGATTGCTCTGCCTGATTACAAGTCAGTGTAGCCTAAATGTCTGCATCTGAATATCTGTGTAAATGCATGACATGGATAGGTGCCGAATAGCCACACATTTCCATATCACCTACTGCTGTCACTATCAGGTCAGAATCTCAACAAATTGTCTTTAACAATAGTGGTTATCGAGTGCTCCTGAGTGGCACAGCGGTCATGCACTAGTCCCTGGTTCAAATCCAGGCTGTATCACATCCGGCCGTGATTGGGAGTCCCATAGCACAATTGGCCCAGTATCGTCCAGGTTTGGCCGGGGTAGGCCGTCATTGTAAATAAGAATTTGTTCTTAACTGACTTGCCTACTTAAATAAAGGTCAAATATAAAAATTCAAACCAGCACAAGTTCTCTATCAAACGGTGTATGTGTTCTAACTAACCTGCTGAGGTGCTCTTCCTCAGTTGTTTCTGCCGGCGGTCCGTGCAGCTCTCGCACAACAGCTTGTTGTTGCCCATCAGAAGCTCCACCGAGGTGAACTGGTGAAGGCAGGACTGAACGGAGCACTCCTTGGAGCAGGGCGTATAGCTGTGGGACAGGGCCTGGAATGCCCCCTGGTGGTGGGAGTGAGGAGACTGTTGAGGATGTTGAGGCTGGGGCTCCACCTGGTCCTCAAGACAGTGTGTAGAGGGTGAGTCCGCTGAATCAGGTCCCAGGTTAATCTTATGCACTGCACTGACCAGCTGCTCCACAGCACCACCATGCTGGGTCCTGGGGGAGAGGGCGGACAGGGTGGGAGACTGGGTAGGGGTGGACCCTCTGCCACCATGGCTGTGGCCCGAGGAGTGCCGGGGGGTCCACTCGCTCTCCGAGGCCTCGCTGTCGGCGTCATTGCTGCTGTCCTGGGGGCCCGAGTCTTTCTCACTGCCATCAGATAGGCTGCTGGTGGCGGCCATTTTGGAAACTCCTGCAGCACGGGCCATTACGGAGGGGGACTCCTCCGAGGGGCTGTCTGCCCCCTTCTCTTCCACAGAGCCAGGGGACTTATGGCCCTGCTGCTGCTTTTGAGGGAGGTAGACACACACACAGTCAGCAAAACACACTCACCAACTGACTCAAACTACACTTACACGCAGACACAAAGAACACACACACACACCTGTCCGCTAAGTTTCCTGCTGTTCTTATTGAGCGCTGCGGAAAGCATCTCGTCACCGTGGGAGATGTGAGCTTCTTGCTCCCGACTGCTCTTCCCAGTCCTGCCCGGGTTGGACGGCTTGGACATCTGAACAGCAACAGGACATGACACAAAGACAGAGATGAAACCAACATACTGTACACGTATCACATATGATCAACATGGCAGAAGCAGTATTCTGGACTGGACACTATTGCAAAGCTAATGCAAATATATGCTCACCCGCTCCTCAATGATGGGCAGGGAGATGTCAATGAAGGCTTCCTTCACTGTGGAGATCTGTGGGAGACAGAGGACAGGCACCCATAACACTCACAATCAAAGTACAGCATGGCTTTCAGCTGGGAACAACTATAGTCTTACTGAAATATGAACACTGCTCATTGAGAAGTGGTTTAAAATGGTTTAACTGTGTATGACACACACAAAACATACGGCTCAGTCGAGCATGGCACTTGCAACACCAGGATTGTGCTTTCGATTCCCAGGGTCACCCGTACATAAAATGTATTTAGCATGATTGTAAGTCACTTTGGATAAACGCATCTGCTAAATTGCATATCTTATTAATATAACTGTATTTGTATAATTAATCATTAAGTATTAAGGAATACAGCCAAACTGTTCAGTGGTTGACCACACACACCCAGATTCCAGTAACCTTCAACAGAATAGACAGGCAATGAATCACTTACATGCTCACACTCCTCACACATGATGGTGTTGGTCAACTCCCCCACAAATATGCGATCCACAAAGTTCATCTTCACACCCTCCTTCCCGTATGCTGAGATAAGGAGGAAATAAAGGTGAGGCAACTAAAAACAACAACATTCAGCTACAATCATTCAGAATAAATGTACTTTAATCAATCCTTATGTTTAAATCATGAAACATGCCTCCTGTGGTTGAGGATAAAGTAATCCTTCTCACCCCCCCCCCCTTAAAAGATTTAGATGCACTATTGTAAAGTGGCAGTTCCACTGGATGTCATAAGGTGAACGCACCAATTTGTAAGTCGCTCTGGATAAGAGCGTCTGCTAAATGACTTAAATGTAAATGTAAATGTTGAGGTATTTTTCCATAGTAAGCCATTGAACAGTACATAAAGCCGCCACAAGATGGCACTATTGATTTAGGTCAAAACTACTGAGTGTCAGAATGGAACAGGAACCTTTGACTTGGCGTTTGGTCTCATCATCTGCAGTCTTCTCTGTGGGGTTGTTGAAGGATTTCAGAATGCCCGCTTTGATCCGCTGGGAATGTCAAACACTACATTGATCTCATATGAATGCAACTTAAGTAGATGGAAAAATGCAGGACTACAAAATGGTGGTTTTATACAACAAAGGGTGATTCATATAACAGCTACCATGGGAAGCCAAGGTACTGAAACCATTACAAAAATGAGTGTGTTTGTGAATACACATTAGTAAACAAATACAAACTTCTTCCAGAGTATCTGAATGTGCACTTGCATCTCGCTCTCTCTCTCTGTGTGTGTGTGTGTGTGTACTTCTCCTCTGTGTGTTTGTGTGTGTGTGTACACTGCGCATGTGTTGGTGTGGAGTGTGTCAGCCAGCCGTCTCTGACAGTCTCGGTGGCGTGGCCGTGGGCAGTGATTGAAGGTGACATGGTCAGTGAGTGTGTCGGCTAGTAGAAGAAGAGGCACCAACACAGTAAAGCACCAATCAATAGATAATTGGCCGTGGTCTGTGTAACCGACTAGTCGCCCCTATTGTCCCCGGACCCATGCACTGGACTGGCTATTTAGGTCAAAAGCCTGGTTAATCCCAGCTCTGCAGCCCCCCTGCCCACCTCTCCCTAGTCAGACACTGCTGAGCCCCACACTAATTAATCCCCATCAGGATCCCCCAACGTGTAGTGTGTAGGCTCAGGGTGAGAGAAGCGGGGTGAGGAAGGGAAGGTTGGAGGGGTGTAAACTAAATTAAGATGGGCCAGCACAGGCCATGCCCTGAGTGGGAGCATTACTGTACCTAACGTCTCAGCTAATTGGTGATAATTGACTGTGTGCAATTAGCCTATTTAGACTTCTGATACTAAATGGCCAATCAAAACAAACACTTAGGCCTCCTAGGTTGGTGGTGACAGGCTATGGGAGAAATGGCCAGTCACTCAGTGTATGTGTGTGTGTTTTATTGCACATTTGTTTGGGCTGATTCCATGCAGGTGAGGACATTTGAGTTGGTGCAAGCTAAACACGATGAGTGTATCTAGAATTCTGTTTTGAGTAAATAAAATGTGTAAGTGTCATAGACCGAAAAAATTATGAGTATACACTATTTGTTGGGTTGTGTATGCTGTCCAGGTAAATTTATGGCTGATGAGTGGCAAACCTGATTAGACGCAACTGCTGCTCATCGGCAGTTCTTTACAATTTTCTTTTAATTCAAAACCGCATTTGTATCTACACACTGAAGGCTGTAAAGCCGAAACATCTGTGTACGCCATCCCTGATGCAGTGAAACGTCTGTGTACGCCATCCCTGATGCAGTGAAACGTCTGTGTACGCCATCCCTGATGCAGTGAAACGTCTGTGTACGCCATCCCTGATGCAGTGAAACGTCTGTGTACGCCATCCCTGATGCAGTGAAACGTCTGTGTACGACATCCCTGATGCAGTGAAACGTCTGTGTACGACATCCCTGATGCAGTGAAACGCTGTGTACGACATCCCTGGTGCAGTGAAATGTCTGTGTACGACATCCCTGGTGCAGTGAAACGTCTTGTGTACGACATCCCTGATGCAGTGAAACGTCTGTTTACGACATCCCTGATGCAGTGAAACGTCTGTGTACGACATCCCTGATGCAGTGAAACGTCTTGTGTACGACATCCCTGATGCAGTGAAACGTCTTGTGTACGACATCCCTGATGCAGTGAAACGTCTGTGTACGCTATCCCTGATGCAGTGAAACGTCTGTGTACGATATCCCGATGCAGTGAAACGTCTGTGTACGCCATCCCTGATGCAGTGAAACGTCTGTGTACGCCATCCCTGATGCAGTGAAACGTCTTTGTACGCTATCCCTGATGCAGTGAAACGTCTTTGTACGCTATCCCTGATGCAGTGAAACGTCTGTGTACGCTATCCCTGATGCAGTGAAACGTCTGTGTACGCCATCCCTGATGCAGTGAAACGTCTGTGTACGCCATCCCTGATGCAGTGAAACGTCTGTGTACGCCATCCCTGATGCAGTGAAACGTCTGTGTACGCCATCCCTGATGCAGTGAAAATAATCTGTTTGAGTGCGAACCCATTACACATTTTTGCAGGTATATTTATTGTAAATTCATCAGACAGTAGATGTCAAATGCATATAAGCGTATGTGCGTGTGTTTACGTTTGAGCGCATGTATAATGAATGCATGAATAGGGCCAGCTCCCCCCTTTACCCCTCCCTCTCGGGGGAAGGGGGGGGGGGTGACCCTCCAGCACAATGGGGCGACCCACAGCTGCGTGTTTCCCAGATCACACAATGACGCCCGTCGTGCCACTTGCAAGTCCTGTAAGTGGCACAACTGTCAGTGTTCACAAGTTTAAAAAGAACCAGGGGGGAGTCCCAGCCTGTACCCTTGTCCCCCTGTCCCAGGCCCCGGGCTGACCACTCCACTCCACTCCACTCCACACCCGCTACTCTCCTCTCTTTTTGGGGCTGGCTGAGTCGCTGGTGGGGCCGAGGGGACAACTGACTCAGCCCTGGGCCGGGCCCACAGTGGGCTCCCCCTAATTGCTGAAGGGGGGCAGTCTGCACTTGCCAGAAAATATGGTACCATAAGGTTAAAAGACAATGGCTGGCCTGAGAAGCAAAGGCAAAGACCAAACCCTGCACACTGTCATCCACAAGCTTTCAGCCTGCTCTACGTTGGTGATTGAAGTGTTCTTCTCAATTGCAATCAAAACATTGCCTGTTCTTTGCGTACTCTTACTAGCATGGTCACCACCCTACATGTAGCTTGGCTACAGCTATCATAGACACCGTTGACAGAGAGACTAATGGCTTTATGTCATCATACTCATACTTCACAGGGTGTGTTTGAGAGCATACATTCTGCTCAGTCACTTGACTGATCTACATGAAAAAATATATATATTAGTAGAAAAAACATATATATATATATAGGCTTCCTAAATAACTACTCTTTACGATTTGTAGATGGGTCAGTCTGGATCTCAAACACAGCCACTGGCACAGAGACGGGGCCATGGTACTAGGCTGAGTGGAAGAAGGATGTGGTGTTTGTAACGTGGGTCTATAGTCTCACCTTAGTCTCCTCTACTCTCATGGAGTCCAGTAGGTAATGGAGCAGCTCCTGGCTGTCCTGCTGCTGGTAGCCCTTAAAGCGTGGAGCCCTGGTGAGACGGACAGAACACAGTTTAGTCAGAACACATACGCACACACTCGTGTAAATGTAATTCCGTTTTTTTTTTTTTTATTTAAAAATTTTACAGAGATCTTGAGAGAGGGAGAGAGTTGAGAGGGATGAAAGTTAGAGGTGGACAGCAGACCGAAGCTGGCAGCTCTATCGCTAAGCTAGACCAGTCACATGTGCGTTGTTTATAGTTGATAAAATGAGTAAATCTAGGACAGGCAAACATAAATCATTGGTACACAAACACCCACCCACACACTCAAACAAGCATGCACAAAGCAATCAACCACATGCGTAAAGCAATCAGCTGTATCAATAGTGCATACAGAGACATCAATGAGAGTGGAGAAAGGCCATTATTTTTTTAAGGACTTTTCGTTGGTTCATCCATTCAATTTCCTCTCTGCAGCTTTCTGGTGCTTAAACCAGTTAGGGTCACACACACACACACACACACACACACACACAATGACCTTCTTCTGGCTTCATGTGTTAAGCAAGATTCCAAGTAAAGAAGATGACTGATTTTGTTAAAGGCGTCTCTTATAACAATGACACATTGATTATTTGATGGAATTTCTTTCTTTTCGTAGCTAACTTTAAGACCTGTGCAAGTATTTGCAAATTAAATCTGACATTGCAGGTGAAAATGGCTGTAGGGCTTACCAACAGCCTACTGTGCAAGCCAATTCTGTATTTCTTCAATAGAAAGCACTTTACTGTCTAGAGTACGCATATCTCCCATCATTATCATTCCCCAGCAGTACATGTAACTACGGGAGAAAACGTATGGTGATTGTGCCAGTGGACATCCTGCGTGTTCATGCCCCAGCGCTCGTGGAGGGGGCTCTCCTTGAACCTGTCCCTGGCCACAGCAGGACAGATGTAGGGACAGATGTAGAGACAGATGTGCAGCCAGGGCAAGAGCCACCACCACAACCTGTTGGGCAGCGTCAGCCACAGAACAGGTTGGCCTGACAGGCTGGCAGGACAACATGCAGCTGGCCTGAGAGAACCACTGACCACTCCTAACCCAATGCTCTCTGAGTGCACAGGGTCATAGAGGAGGGCAAGTACATTCGTTGCCTCTTTGATACCAGTTTAGCATCTGACCATCTATAACAATGATCACCGTCTTGATCACTGGATAACCGGAATACTGGTACTTGTTCTAAGGGCGTCAGCCTACATTTTTGTATGTCCTATTTTATAACGCCCCTGAGCAGCTCTCCAGAGAAATGGGTCCTCCTAAAAGCCATTGTAGGGGCTTCATTGTCCCAGGTATAGCATCCTGATCTGATGTCATAATAAGATTGGCCTGCAATGCAAATGAAACCAAACGATTTACCCCTTTGAACTGGTGAACCATTCTTCCTGGCGAGCTCCCAGACCCAATCAGAACAGAGGTACTCATCCTCTAACTGGCAGCAGAGTGGATGGGCCTACAGTCTGGATCATCTCTGCCATGTGCTGATGGATGTTGACGTCAAGCCCCAGAATGGGTGACTGGAGCTCGGGGAGAGACGAATGACCACCTGCCCCCAACACAGGTCATGAGCAGGAGGTCTAGAGGACCAACTCAGCCCCCCTTCTCTACCTCTGTCCCTTTTGCCCTCTCTCTGCCACACGCAAGGGTGGCGGAGGGAGGGGGGGAAATCACGTGTCCCTCATTTCATCCCCTTTAAAGACGCCAAAACATAATGGAATATCTTCCTTCAAACGTGTACAAAATTAGTGTTTTAAAGCATGTTTTCTTATATGAAAAATGGAAATTACAATGGGGATTACAGTAGAAATATGGCTTTTTAATCAAGCAAATCGTGTCTTGTATTCAAGACACACTCATCCCCAACTCTGCTTATCTAACAGCTCAAACACAAAGCGGGTCAGACTGGTACAGTATCTGGTCGGCACACAGTGATAGTTGGGATTAAAAGACAGACAGACAGAGGCACGCAGCAGTCTTGGGGTATTTTGTTCCGGGAACGGAACACGGAGCAGCGACGGGTGACGAGGCAGACGAGCAGCTCCAATGGGATCAGTGGGAACGGCGCCGTCTGGAAGCTCATCCCAGTGGAAGAGAGGCAGAAGGGCCCTGTAGCGCTGCTCCCAATCTGGCCCTGACCAATGCAGACAGCTGCGGTGCTAATACAATTAACAGCGGATGAGTTAGTACCAGACGCAAAGCAACCCCGGCACGTTGCACCACCTCGACAGGCAGAGGGGCGCACACACACACTTTCAATACAACATATAAATCATATACATTGAGTCGCTTTCACATTGACACACACATTTACATAAAAAGCCACTTACTGTATCTATCTAGCATAAGCATGTAAAAACACTCATTATCATGCATGTAAAAACAACAACATCTATAACATAAAAAAATCAACACTTATCTGACTCCCATGTAATCACATTCACAGGGTCACATGCAATCAATTATGAAAGACATTCCTTTCAATAAGTGTAGGTCTATTTCTCTTCTGTCGTACCCACATTATTGAATGCAGCCCCCCCCCCCCCCCTACATTTATGAATTTATGAGCGTATTGAATCTTTTCAAATCAAATCACATTTTATTGGTCACATACACATGGCTAGCAGATGTTAATTCGAGTGCAGCGAAATGCTTTGTGCTTCTAGTTCCAACAGTGCAGTAATATCTAAGAAGTAATCTAACCATTCCCAACAACTACCTAATATACACAAATCTAACAATTCCCCCAAAACTACCTAATACAGACAAATCTAACAAGTATTCTAACATTTCCCCAACAACTACCTAATACAGACAAATCTAACAAGTAATCTAACATTTCCCCAACAACTACCTAATACAGACAAATCTAACAAGTATTCTAACATTTCCCCAACAACTACCTAATACAGACAAATCTAACAAGTAATCTAACATTTCCCCAACTACCTAATACAGACAAATCTAAAAAGGGGTGAATGAAAATATGTACATATAAGTATATGGATGAGCGATGGCTGAGCGGCATAGGCAAGGTGCAGTAGATGGTATAAGATACATTACTCATATCACATGTATATACTGTACGATTTGTAAACAATATTAAAATGTGGCATTACTTAAAGTGGCATTGTTTAAAGTGACTAGTGATCCATTTCTTAAAGTTTCCAGTGATTGGGTCTCAATGTAGGCAGCAGCCTCTCTGAGTTAGCGATTGCTGTTTAGCAGTCTGATGGCCTTGAGATGGAAGCCGTTTCTCATTCTCAGCTTTGATGCACATATAGACTATTCCTCACAGGGACAGACAAAAGCGCGACGCGGAACATCAGAAATATAATGAATGCCTTTGCATAGGCAGCTGAAGGTCTGTGGACATGATTTATATCAGGCATTGTGAGACCAGCTGAATGTGACCTTCCTTGAGAGAATGCCTGCTCTTCAACGCTTCAGCTGCAGGAGATCTTCCATGCATGTTCAGACCTGTGTGGCCATGTGCCTTTGTGTGGCCGCCTGCTCATTGTTGAACCCTGCTATTTTCCTACTGCGGTTGGACTTACACACAGGTTAGTTTACATTTTTTTTGCCTACAAGTCATGAAAGAAAGTCAGTGTGTACGCGCGTTCGCAGAGTGCGTTTGTGCAAGTGTGTACGTGTATTATTTCATAACTGAACACTAGTGTAAGGAAAAAGGGAGGTAAAAGTGTTCCTGTGTAAACATAGGCAAGATTCTCTAGATTAAACTTGACAATGACAATTTGTTTAATTTTTTTTATCAGAATAAATTGTAGAGCTTTTTCCTCTTGTGCGCCATACACACATCCCCCACCACAGCAGCATAGGCCTAGTGGTGGGTCTGAGTACAAGCCGAGTCTCTCACTGGCACCAGAAACAGTGTGTGTGGTGTTGACCCTCCAAACCACTGGGCCTGGCGCTGGTCCGAGCCTGACCCGTCCAGCTGGCACAGGGGGCCTGGCGTTGGGTATAGTGGGGCAGCCAGAAGAGCAGGCCAGACAGGGAGTGACTCAGCTGGTTAATGGTGAACACAACAACACACTAGGCTCAATCTGCCTTAAATACCAATGGGAAAAAAACACACACACACACACACACACACACACACACACACACACACACACACACACAGGGGTCCTACACAAGTAGCCAGTTTAACCAACCAGTGTGTTGTTAAGCACTAGGGTGCACATTCTCAGGTCAGGGCCGGCAACACGCCACTGAGCTAGGAGACCTCGGGAAATAAAGACGAGGATTGGACACGCACACAGCCTAGTGTGTATATGGCTTTAGCCATCCCGAAGGTCAACACGCGGCAGGAGAAATATCATTATCAGCATCAGGAGAATGTTCCTGTACAGAGGAGCCACTCTTGACCCTGCCCCACTGACATGCAGTTACAGACAGAATGAGGAGAGAGATGTAGAGTTTGTTTGCGAAGGACGGGAGAGCGATGGCAAATCATATGTGTGTGTAGAAACACGGGATGAGGTGTGTAGCACGTGCATTTGTAGGTGTCGGGTGAATGTGTGCATGGAAGAAGGGTTTGAATAAAGGCATGGGTCTGTGTAATGCGCAAGTGAGCGTGAGGAAGGGCATGAAATGAGGTCTACTGGGTGAATGTGTGTCGTGTACGTGCATGCGTGCGTGTTGTGCCTATGTGTATGCCCGGCTGAGTGCATATGCACTGCAGGGTGAGGTGGTACCAGGTGAGGGGTGTCATTGCTCTCACACACACACACACACACACACCTGGGCAGATGAAAGCCTGGGTACCGGGACACACCAGAGGCACCCAGGCGGCCGACCGTCTCCGCGCTCCAGCCACCCGAACGTTCCCCATCCCACCCAGACAGAGCCGACTGTACAGAGCCTGGTCCTACCTAACCCAACAGGCCCCACACACTACGGCCAGCCTGGGCCAAACCAGCCGTTCACCATGTTCCAACAACAAGAGCCAACCAACCATTCACCACACGTTCAAAGAGAGACCTAAACCAACCGTTCAGCATGTTCAAAGGTGACCGTGTTCATAAGCGTTCACTATGAAACTGGGAGGGCTGGCCGGGCCAGCCACTCAGACGGTTTACTATCCTCAAGTTCAAACACAAACACAGGAGGTGAGGCGTGTTAAAGAGAACAAGGACATGCCATGCTGTTTTGATTGCAGCTGGAAGCAGATCGCATCAGAGCCATTTTGTGCAGTGAGGTCTACTGTTCGTTCTGTGTGGAGTGCGTTGGTGTTAATGGTTTAGTGTTGAACAGCGTTGGGGAGCAAGGTGGACTGAAGACTGGATGGACCAGGTGCTGGTAGGGTCCAGCAGGTTGAGACAACCTCTTCTCTGAAGTGGTCGCCATGGCAGCTTGACAACAGGGCAGGTAAGAGCTGTGGCCTCTGCATGTACCGTTTGGTTGACTGTTGTCACAGCAATGGAGAAGTGCCAGACCAGTTGGGGCACACTGACCTCTAACCTTGGGAGCAAGGCAGCTTGTCTGCATATGAGGCTGTGTGTCTAACATTGATGCATCGTCGACGCCGCAACCACAGCACAATGTTTCTACAATGTTGCGCAGTGGTAAGGAAGAATTGATGGTAACAAAAACTATTGATATCTCTTGGTGATAAAGTTTGTCATTAGTACACAAGGAAAGAGAATATAATTATGAAAGCTTTAGCCAACCTTTTACAGGTCTGTAGTGCCTCCTCTGGCACCATACAGGGAAGCACTCATATGCTCTTTTCATAAAAAATATTTTAACCTGCTTCCTGTGCTGGTCCATGCTAAGTCAACACCCATGCCCATACAATAGCGTATACTGGGTTCCGGCACCATCAACACTAATGCTGTAAGAGGGCCAACACATAAAATAAAGATTCATGCAGAACATAGCTTCTTACTTCTGGCAGAGCTGGTTGAAAAGGGTCTTGGGGTTGACAGGGCCCTTCCCAGACTCCTTCATGCTGTGTAGGAAGAGGAACATGGCCGAGGTCAGGGGCTCTGGGCTGGGCAGAGTCACCATCAACGCCCCCTGAAGGACAACCCCAGGAAAAGAGAGAGTGAGCGAGAGAACACATGAGTGTTAGACAAGGCATGTATTTCATAGAGTGTTGCACTACCATGGAAAGCCTGAAGGGGCTTGACTTTATTCTACAGATGACTGGAGACGTGGGGGGTGGGCTACAATGAGTCAGGGGGTTATTTACGATAGCCTATTATGCTAATATTAAAAATAACCACCCATATAGACAGTAATAATGTGTCTTCCTGTGCCATGTACAGTATAATACTATAGTGGTTGACTGGACTATACCAAGCACATGAGCGTGGAACGTACCACATTTGACTCGGCAGGGGGGCAGATCTTCAGCTTGTGTCCCTTCTCCTTCACATCCTGTATCAGATCGTTCAGCATGTGAGTCTGGGACAGATTCTGATGGACAGAAATCAGCCACTATTAATCCATTACCATTAATTTAGTCATCATAGTTTTTCACCTGCATGGACAGGACATAATCATTTCTTATCAGTTACAAGAATCATGAATTAAAATCTTACTGCACTCCTTCCTTTCTATGTCATCATCCCTTCACAAAAAATAATAAAAACATAAAAAAATTACAAATGCAAAAAAAAAAAGAATGGTAAAACTGGAGAGTCTACAATTGAAAAAATCTCTATTAATTCTGAGAAACTGGCGGGTGTCAGCCTAAATATCATTATGCTAAAAAAGCCCTTTCCAAAGAAACGATGAGCTATGACTGAAACACAGAAGGGATTGCCCAGAGCCACCATTGTCCCATCATATTACTGCATCATCTCTTTCTTCCCTTTCAAACGACAGTTGTTTTGTCACATCCTGGCAATGAAGACAGTTGCTATGGAAAAGACACAATGGCATCAGCAGGGTGAGCTTTTTCTCTGACAATTATGTTGTTTCACCAGCAAAATTGCAATTTTGAAGGAGACAATGAGGATAGAAAGAGAGAGGGGGAAAAAACATGTAAAGGAAGAATGTTCGGTCTGGTTTCAATCACGAGAGAGCTCCAGGTGATTAACAAAATGGCGGAAAAGGGGAAGGGAATGAAAGTTTCAATTCCCCAAGACTAGACAGCCAACACACACTGGAACATAGAGAACGTGTTCCATACCAGTCCTATTCTCCCGTGGATAGATGAGTCACACATACGCATATAAAATACCCTTGTACTATATATGCATAACTTGTTCTTGCCTATACTGCTGTATTTTAAAGACATTTATACAAGCCTTTCATGCGTTGTCGAGTTTAAGAACAAATTCTTATTTACAACGATGGCCTACACCGGCCAAACCCTTGACGACGCTGGGCCAATTGTGCGCCGCCCTATGGGACTCCCAATCACGGCCGGTTGTGATACAGCCTGGATTCGAACCAGGGTGTCTGTAGTGACGCCTCAAGCACTGAGATGCTGCGCCACTCGGGAGCCCAAGGCTGGTATGCTATGGTATTTTACTATCGGGAGGAGCAGCACCCGACATGCCAGTTTGACCAGCCGACATGTTTACAGTACACTGTTCCCCAGACCAGGGTTGTTGAGGGAGAGAAAATGTTGCAGGTTTAAAGCTTATTTCCAGCAATTCTACACATTTTGTCATGGGGTGCAGAGAACACTTTGCAGTTTTAAAGCAAATTCTCTTGCAATTCTATACATTTTGCCATGTCTAAGGTTTATTCATGTGATATTTGAGTGACTCAAACATGACAAAAATATCTATGGGCTAACAAATTCTGCAAAAAAATGTTCGCTGACATGGGCTAGTTGATCTGGACATTACTGACAAGTTAAAAATAGTTCTCTAAGGTATGCAATGACCTTTAGTACACCCGCGGTAAAGACTCTCTTCGACGTGACCTTTTCCCTACGGTTGCATTTCATAAGCAGCCTCGTCAATGTTTACGGTATACAAACCAATCTCATAATGACCGCACCTGCATAACTGCGTTAAAGAAGCAGGTGTTTCCGAGGTTGTTGATGCCTTTGACCGGGACCAGTGTGCTGTTGTTGACCGGACTCTTCCCTCTTGACTGGTCTGCATAGTCGCTGGGCTCCTCTCTAAGCTTGATCATTTTCGATGTTGTTCCTGCAAGGCACAAAAAGGAAAAGTTATTTTACTCCTATATACAAGGTTTTTGTCATTTTCAACTGTAGATTAGAGTTGGACGCGAGCACTCGATTCATGGTTTGTATTCGATTACTAATGAGTACTTGACATTTTCAAATGCAAGTATTAGGCAGGTGAAATGTACAGTGCATTCGGAAAGTATTCAGACCCCTTGACTTTTTCCACATTTTGTTACATTACAGCCTTATTCTAAAATTGATTACAGTTTTCCCCTCATCAATCTACACAATACCCCATAATGACAAATCAAAAACGTGTTTTCAGAAATGTTTGCAAATGTCACATTTACATTAGTATTCAGACCCTTTACTCAGTACTTTGTTGAAGCACCTTTGGCAGCGATTAAAGCCTCAAGTCTTCTTGGGTATGACGCTACAAGTTTGGCATACCAGTATTTGGGGAGTTTCTCCCATTCTCCTCTACAGATTCTCTCAAGCTCTGTCAGGTTGGATGGGAAGCGTCGCTTCACAGCTACACAGAGATGTTCAAATCGGGTTAAAGGCCGAGCTCTGGCTGGAGCACTCAAGGACATTCAGAGACTTGCCCCGAAGCCACCCCTGCATTGTCTTGGCTGTGTGGTTAGGGTCGCTGTCCAATTGGAAGGTGAACCTTCGCCCCAGTCAGAGGTCCTGAGAATTCTGGAGCAGGTTTTCATCAAGGATCTCTCTGTACTTTGTATGATGTTGCCACCACCATGCTTCACCGTAGGGATGGTGCCAGGTTTGGCATTTAGGCCAAAGAGTTCAATCTTGGTTTCATCAGACCAGAAAATCTGGTTTCTCATGGTCCTTTAGCTGCCTTTTGGCAAACTCAACGCGTGCTGTCATGTGCCTTTTACTGAGGAGTGGCTTCCATCTGGCCACTCTACCATAAAAGGCCTGATTGGTGGATTGCTGCAGAGATGGTTGTCCTTCTGGAAAGTTCTCCCATCTCCACAGACGAACTCTGGAGCTCTGTCAGAGTGACCATCGGCTTCTTGGTCACCTCCCTGACCAAGGCCCTTCTCCCCCGATTGCTCAGTTTGGTGGAGAGGCCAGCTCTAGCAAGAGTCTTGGTGGTTCCAAACTTCTTGCATTTAAGAATGATGGAGGCCACTGTGTTCTTGGGCACCTTCAATGCTGCAGACATTTTTTTGTTACCCTTCTGTAGATCTGTTCCTTGACACAAGCCTGTCTCGGAGCTCTACAAACAATTCCTTCAACCTCATGGCTTTGTTTTTTTTATGAGGGATTTTCTAAAATTAAAATAATTAAATAAGGCTGTAACGTAACAAAATGTGGAAAAAGTCAAGAGGTCTGAATACTTTCCGAATGCACTGACAAACGTTTGAGCTAAGATGCACTTACTGTTCGTTTAGTATGTCAAGTGCAGTGAAAATGTGTTACGTTTTTTTTCTTCTTCGCATGGCGTCACCTTGCAAGAGAGTTTGTCCATATCGATGTAGCTTGGTGCAGCAAAGGCATTTTGAAACTTTACGTACGAACCAAGTTCTCTGAGGTCGCCAGAGAAAAAACAACACCTAAAGTGTCTCTCAATCTCCTGTGAGACCAGAGCCTAATAGTTTGTTTAGGGAGCCAGGGGTTGCATTTAACCCATTATGTGCTGGGGTAGCTTCTTAGTGGGGGCCAGTCCCAGTCCAAGCAGCACACAGACACACACACACACCGGAGCAAACTGCAAACATGGTCTTCTGCAGTGGAAGTGGGTTAAAGTGCGGGAGGCCAGGGCTACAGCTGGAAGGAGAGATGAGTCATGTGGGAGAGAGCAGATGACAGCTGGAGAAGTTTCCGCTGTTTAGGGAGAGACGGCTCTCTGGTCCAGCTGTTACTCCTCCATGACCGTCCCAACTCAGCAAGAAGGGAGGCAGTCGTCAGTGCAGAGCAGGCCAGCAGGGACTGAGGGATTATAGTTGGGGAGTAGTCAGGAGGCTGACAGCTCCGTGCACTGGTCTAACACTCAAAGCATGGGGTATGGCTGGCTGAGACAAACTAAGTACATCTCTCTACAAAATTCTTATCTACAAAACGAGGGGGATGTAATGCTAAGAAACACTTTAGGAAAGTCAGAAACCTTTCTCACTGAAACACAGGGCAAATCGGGCCCCTAAGAGTAATAAGATACTTATTCTTGACACATCTGACATCATTAAGTATACATGGTTGTCTTGATGAAATCAAACACAAAAACACACGCAGAAGATACACTACATGACCAAAAGTATGTGGATACCTGCTCGTTAAACATCTCATTCTAAAATCATGGGCGTTAATATGTAGTTGGTCGCCCCTTCGCTGATATAACACTCTTCTGGGAAGGCTTTTCACTAGATGCTGCGGGGACTTGCTTTCATTCAGCCAAAAGACCATTAGAGTGAGTTTGGAAACTGATGTTGGGGATTAGGCCTGGCTCGAAGTCGGCATTCCAATTCATCCCAAAGGTGTTCGATGGAGTTGAGGTCAGGGCTCTGTGCAAGTCAATCAAGTTCTTCCACACCGATCTTGACTAACCATTTCTGTACGGACTTCGCTTTATGCATGGGGACATTGTCATGCTGAAACAGCAAAGGGCCTTCCCCAAACTGTTGCCACAAAGTTGGATGCACAGAATCATCTATAATGTAATTCTATGCTGAAGCATAAAGATTTCCCATCAATGGAACTAAGGGGCCTAGCCCGAACCATGAAGAACAGCGCCAGACCATTGTCCCCTCCACCAAACTTTACAGTTGGCACCATGCATTCGTGCAGGTAGCGTTTTCCTGGCATCCAATGGCGGCAAGCTTTACACCACTCCAGGTAACGCTTCGCATTGCGCATGGTGTGTGGCTGCTCGGCCATGGAAACTCAATTCATGAAGCTCCCAATGAACAGTTATTGTGCGGACATTGCTTTCAGAGGCAGTTTGGAACTTGGTAGTGAGTGTTGAAACAGAGGACAGACGCACAACGCTCTTCTGCATTCGGCGGTCTCGTTCTGTCAGCTTGTGAGGCCTACAGATTCGCGGCTGAGCCGTTGCTGCTCCTGTAAGTTTCCACTTCTCAACAACAGCCCTTACAGTTGACAGCTCTAGCAGGGCAGAAATTTGCCGAATTGACTTATTGGAAAGGTGAAATCATATGACGGTGCGGCGTTGAAAGTAACTGAGCTCTTCAGGGAAGGCCGTTCTACTGCCAATGTTTGTCTATGGAGATTGCATGGCGGTGCGCTTGATTTCATACACCTGTCATGCTAGGACCTAGTACCAACGTTACAGGCCATCCTTTCCTATTCTGTTGTCATCAGTGTCATTTGTGGAGGGAGAGACAAGTGCTGTTCCGTCACATTAGGCATTAATGAACAAAACAAGTGAGAGGACCCAATGCTGTTGAGATGAGAAAGCAGCCTTTGTGCCCGTTTGCCTTCCTGCCCCTCCCCCAACCCATAACTCACACCACTTACACAATTTATCCATTTTCTTTCATGCTCCGGGAGACAGCAAGCTGCTTAACAGTGAATTAACGCACACTTCTCATGTGTACCTTAATCAGTGTTACAAGACTACCAGAGACAGGAAAAGGTGGGTGGCCATGCCTTTGTCAGTCTCTCTCTGTTGATTTGAAATGTTCTAAATGGGAAGACATGAGAAATGTGATCATCTTAGGTGCTCAATGTCAGTACATGACATTATCTTTATGACCATAATTATATGACATTGTTATTATTTGGATGACAGGATACGGGGCTACCTGCAGTACCTACCTATTTCACCATATAAATGGTATCAAATGGAGATTGTTATAGCTGCATGTACCATAAGTAAACCAAACCAGCATGTGCTTGGTTAGAGGAGGTTAAGCTACCTTAAGGTCTCAGGACCATGTATTCTGGTATCTGTCAGCAGCACTTCCAGACAGACGGCTCAGTTAGCAGTGGACCCCTTGCTGCTGCCCTGATAAAAAGCCAATGAGGCCAGTCCGCTTCCGGCTCTCACCCAGCATGACAAGGGAAAGGTGAGAGAGACATGGACGACATGACCCTTAGCCCAAAGTTTTCATTGTGAAAACAACCGACCCTCCTGCCCACCATTTCTCTCCTCAAAAAACCCCCACATAGGCCTTGCACATGCTCCCTGAAGAAATTCTCCCTGCGATTCTCATGATTCTATATGTATTGTGATTCGATACTGTGATTTTATTGCGATTTGATGCTCCAAACATATTGCTCACTATACAGAATATGTCTGCTGCAGAGGGACAAGAGAGACCATGAGAAAAGTAGTTTTGATCAGTCAAGAATACAAGTACTGAAAACATGTTGGCTCACTTTAAAAAGATGAAGAACAAGCTATAGGATGAAACATTTTGGCGCAAGTACAGCTGACTAGCGCTAGCTACCGCTACCAAGTATAAATATATTTTACAAATGTATATTTAGTCAAATATCAATATAATATCATGATCCCCCCCCCCCCAATCACTACCATTGAGTATGACCCAGTTTGTAAACCCATAACAGAGATCAGGACAAGTGTGTAACTATGGCAAGCTGAGGATGTGGATGGTCCCCCCCTAACCTCCCCCCTAGATCAACTCTGCCACCACAGAATCAGTTTGTGATCCAGCTAAAACGTTGACTGGGAATGTCAAACATCAAATATTGATGATAATTACTCTGATTTATGGCAGATGGATGTTCTTTTACTGGCACTGTGATGGTCTCGGTGACCAAGCGGGGCGGGGTTCCGCCTTGGGACCATTGAATGGAGTGTTGGTCCAACCCAGTCCAGCCAAAAGCATCTGTCCCTCCAGCCGCCACACTGGAAACATCTGGAGGTCTGTCTGTCTGGAACTAAACAGACATCAGGGAGGGGCCCATATGGTCACACTACACAACACATTGCAAACAAGTGTGGACAGGGTAGTTTCTGGTAGAATGAGAGAACAAGTTAGAGAAATACGATACATTTTTTTTCTGGAATCTGTAAGCGATGGGGAATATGTGACGAGATGGGTATGTAGCTTTGTGAGAATGTACCTTTTATACAAGTGTGTGTGTGTGAGAGAGAGTATTCCGTCCGGCTCCTTGGCTAAGGAGAGAGGGGAAAACTGGACAGAATGGGAATGCCAATGGACACACTCTTCATCTGGGACTGCCACTGAAGGTAAACAATGTTCAGGGATCCATCTGCCAGTGACCCGGGAAAGGGGTGCAACGAGCACAAGCATATGGAAAAGCAGATTTTTCCTCCCCCTGCAGCAGTCGGGGAAGGCAAAATGTCAGCATGCGCTGTGTCCACGCTTGACTGTGCCGCGCTCGGGAACCACCACCTGGCCCTCCTTGCTCAGCCACCGAATATGGGCAGCAGTGACACTGTGGAGCTTGTCCCCAGGGCAGACTAAACGATCACGATCCCTGTCTGCCCCCCTCCTGCTGACTCCCTCCTCGACTCCCAGCTATTTTTCACACAAGTGAGAGAAAAAAAATGGTTATTGTTTGCTTTCTTTATGAAACAATATATTTTTTAAACATCTCCAAAAACCTTAAAGGAATTGGACCAAATGATGTTTCGTTTATATCGGAATTTGTGGACACAAGCTACTATCGCAATAATTCAATAGCGCAAATCTAAGTCCATCATTTAATGCACGGAATACATGAAACAACAGTTGGACACACCGTGCGCTGTGCTGTCACTAGATGCCAAAAGAGCTTTTTACAGGCTCAAATGGCAGTATTGTTGGCGGATTTAAGGAAATTTGGTTTGGGAAAGCATTTTATGGATATGGTTCGTACGCTAAACTTTTTGCCATGATGTCTACAAATGACATTCAATCAAGTCCATTTCCTATTTTTCGTGGATGTAGACAAGGCGACGGGTTTTCCCCGACATTCATTCTCTCTCTAGAGCCTCATGAGGCAGAATGCAATTGCTTCTCCAATACCGATTAAATCATCATCTCATATCTCTATACATGTATGATATCCTCTTAGATATGATAGATATTGAGAACTCAATATTACAAATTGATGTCAGGATATAAATTAGCATTAAATGTTAATCAATGAAACGGCCAAGAAAGTTTCACTTCACTCAACAAATCCTGTTAAATCCCAGTCCACTTATTTGGGCATTAAAGCTGCAATATGTAACTTTTTATGGCGACACGGCCAAATTCACATAGAAATGTGTGTATTAGAGCTGTTCTATGTGCGCTATTTCTATGCTTCCCGTTCTTAAGTTTTGTTTTTGTGTCTTTTACTTTCGGCCTTGTACACCACATCCAAACAGATGAAAATACAATATTTTTGGTTATTGGAAACTATATTTGACAGTGGTTTAGATGGTACAATAATCTTCTACACTATACTTGCTTGTTTTGTCACATAAACTGAAATTAACTAAAAAATAAAAATAAACTATTAGAATTTTAGCAACCAAGAAATGGCGGAGCAATTTCTGCATAGTGCATCTTTAATACACAAAACATCTCTGCATGGTTTGGTGAAGTTTCATTATGAGAAAATTTACAAAAGAGGTTGAACAAGATCTAAACATTTGGGAGAAGTTGCCTGGTTCCTTACAAACAAGGGTTTGCTTCCATAAAGATGAGTATTCATTTCCTAAACAATGATGATCCCTCTCTTTCCGCCACTAGGTTATTGGGTAAGGATTGATAAACCTGTACGTAAATACCTTTGTCATTCCAAACATCCTGTTTGAGGTACTACAACGACCTAAGGGAGATGGGGGACTTGCATAACCAAATGTTTATATTTACCAACAGTTTTTCCAGTTACGCCGACTTAGATCATGGTTCGATCAGTCTACATCAGTCTCTTGGAGAACTATTGAGGAGGTACTCGTTTTTCCTATTAGATTACAAGATGTTATTTTATGTGTTATTTTCTGGTATAACTATCAAGAAATGCATGTTATATTATGGTCCCATTATCTCCAATACAAAATATGATTTTAGGAGGGTTGAGAAGTGAATAGGTGGTAACTGGAAGAGGCATCTCCATACTCCTCTGTGGCATAACCAGGCTGTTACTTCAGGTACTGAAGCATTTGAGTCAAGTCTGGTCTGCAAAAGGGGTCGATAATCCAGGGGAAATACATGTATTGAAACTCAAATCAAATCTTATTCGTCACATGCGCCGAATACAACAGGTGAAGAAGACCTTACGGTGCAATGCTTACTTACGAGCCACTAACAACAATGCCGTTTTAAAAAATACAGATAAGAAAAATAAATCAAAGTAAAAGTAATTAAAGAGCAGCAGTAAAATAACAATAGCGAGACTATACACAGGGTGGTACCGGTACAGGATCAATGTACGGGGGCACCGGTTAGTTGAGGTAATATGTACATGTAGGTAGAGTTATTAAAGTGACTATGCATAGATGACAACAGAGTGGCAGTGGTGTGGAGAGGGGCAATGTAAATAGTCTGGGTAGCCATTTGATTAGGTGTTCAGGAGTCTTATGGCTTTGGGTTAGAAGCTGTTTAGAAGCCTCTTGGACCTAGACTTGGTGCTCCGGTACTGCTCGCCATGCAGTAGCAGAGAGAACAGTCTATGACTAGGGTGGTCTTTCTAGTCTTTCACAATTTTTAGGGCCTTCCTCTGACACCGGTATAGAGGTCCTGGATGGCAGGAAGCTTGGCCCCAGTGATGTATTGGGCAGTTCACACTACCCTCTGTAGTTCCTTATGGTCAGATGCCGAGCAGTTGCCATACTAGGCGGTGATGCAATTGGTCAGGATGCTCTCGATGGTGCAGCTGTAGAACCTTTTGAGGATCTGAGGACCCATGCCAAATCCTTTCAATCTCCTGAGGGGGAATAGGTTTTGTCGTGCCCTCTTCACGACTGTCTTGGTGTGCTTGGACCATGTTAGTTTGTTGGTGATGTGGACACCAAGGAACTTGAAGCTCCCACCTGCTCCACTACAGCCCAGTCGATGAGAATGGGGTCGTGCTTGATCCATTTTTTCCTGTAATCCACAATCATCTCCTTTATCTTGATCACGTTGAGGGAGAGGTTGTTGTCCTTGCACCACATGGCCAGGTCTCTGACCTCCTGCCTATATGCGGTCTCGTCATTGTCGGTGATCAGTTCTACCCCTGTTGTGTCATTGCCAAACTTATTGATGGTGTTGGAGTCATGCCTGGCCGTGCAGTCATGAGTGAACAGGGAGCACAGGAGGGGCCCCTGTGTTGAGAATCAGCGTTGCAGATGTGTTGTTACCTACCCTTGCCACCTGGGGGCAGCCCATCAGGAAGTCCAGGATCCAGTTGCAGAGGGAGCTGTTCAGTCCCAGGCTCCTTAGCTTATTGATGAGCTTTGATGGCACTATGGTGTTGAACGCTAAACTGTAGTGTATGAATAGCATTCTTACATAGGTGTTCCTTTGTCCAGGTGGGAAAGGGAAGTATGGAGTGCAATAGAGACTGCATTATCTGTTGATCTGTTGGGGCGGTATGCAAATTGGAGTGTGTCTACGGATTCTGGGATAAAGTTGTTGATGTGAGCCATTTCAGACTTTCAAAGCACTTCATGGCTACAGATGTGAGTGCTAAGGGTCAGTAGTCATTTAGGCAGGTTACTTTAGTGTTCATGGGCACAGGCACTATGGTGGTCTGCTTAAAACATGTTGGTATTACAGACTCAGACAGGGAGAAAATATCAGTTTAGACACTTGCCAGTTGGTCACAGTACACGTCCTGGTAATCCGTCTGGACCTGCGACCTTGTGAATGTTGACCTGTTTAAAGGTCTTACTCACATCAGCTGTGGAGAGCGTGATCACACAGTCTTCCGGAACAGCTGGTCTCATGCATGTTTCAGTGTCATTTGCCTCGAAGCGAGCATAGAGGTAGTTTAGTTCGTCTGGTAGGCTCGTGTCACTGGGCAGCTCTTGGCTGTGCTTCCCCTTGTAGTCTGTAATGGTTTGCAAGCACTGCCACATCCGACGAGCGTCAGAGCCGGTGTAGTACGATTCGATCTTAGTCCCGTGTTGACGCTTTCCCTGTTTGATGGTTCATTGGAGGGCATAGCGGGATTTCTTATAAGCCTCCGGGTTAGAGTCCCGCTCCTTGAACGCGGCAGCTCTAGCATTTAGCTCAGTGCGGATGTTGCTTGTAATCCATGGCTTATGTACGTACGGTCACTGTGGGGACGACGTCGTCGATCCACTTATTGATGATGCCAATGACTGATGTGGTGTACTCCTCAATGCCATCGGAGGAATCCCGGAACATATTCCAGTCCGTTCTAGCCAAACAGTCATGTAGCTTAGCATCTGCTCCATGGGGTATGAGTTTGGGAAGGCAGGCTGTGATTGGACAGGAATGTAAAAATTCACTCTGATGTGTCAGTTAATTACTCTCATCTTCAATTACTAAAGCGGAAAGATCTTTCAATTGTTAAAGCGTGGGTTTTAGGATATGAATACTGATGAGGCTGTTGATTGGGAAAATGTCTAGGAGAATATATTTCACTCAAAGAACCCAAACGTTCAGTTAATACATTTGAAGCTCATTGGTCATACTTCACAACACTTGTAAGATTTCATGCAAAACAGACTCCAAAACAGACTATAAACATATGATATGGGATTGTCCTGATGAGTTCTGGAGGACGGTATTCTCTCTGACACGATTGAGAAAACTGTACCCCTTGAACAAATTCCTCTGTTAATGACGGATCAGGTATGCAGCTGAATAACAAACAGTGCAAGATTTGGCTGACTGCTGCCAAAAAAAAACTTGTTCAGCACTGGTTGCCACCACATGACCTTCATATAAGGAAATGGTTGGCTTGTTTTCAGGACGTGGTTACGTTGGAATTTTTTATAGTATGCGTTGCTAGGGATTAGGGTGGCGGGGTTAAAAATGAGGAAAATGCTATTTTTTTGTTGTTGTAATGCCTTTGTAATCTAAAAAAAAACCCATTGTTCACAAAATAAATTGCAAATCTTGTCAAGACGATAGAGGTTATTCATATGATCAAATATACCGCCATTACACCAAACTATTTTGAACTATAAATTGAATTTACAAGACTCACTGGATTGACGCGCTGTATGAAACATATTCGGGATGTTGACATATAAAATAATCACTACAGTACCTATTAGTCTAGAGCAGAGTATTGTAACTATGGTTGAAAACTTGACTACACCAGCCACAGCATAGGGCTAGGCTAAAGAAAAATGTATATCCAAAACCTAACTGATCAACAGACAAGCTAAATGACCTCTCATTTGACATACTTCCTCAAAAGCCTATGAAGCAGTGTCCTCACATTAAAACATTGAAGCAGAGAGACTTGTTTGATTAATTTCACCATTTTAGAATGGGACCGTAGTGGAGAGCCAAGGACAGCTCTCGTCATTTAGCAGTAAACGGGCAGTCAAGGGGAAGGCTGAGCAACACCAAATGTCTTAATTTGTACATTTGTTGTGACTGCAGGGCATGAAAAGCCTGCTTTCTTGCCATCTGAGGCCAAAAGAGCCCACTGCCATGTTAAATCTACACATACAAAACACACACGCAAATACACACACACACACACTTTCCAAGCTGTTGCTGGCAACATTGCTTGCCTACATTAGTGTGCAGTGGTGGGAAAAACTACAGAAGCACCCTTGATTAGCTTCATAAAAAGGGACCACCAGGGTAAAATATGTTTTCTTATGGACATTGCCCACTGGACTGACTGTAGACCAACACTACATCACATGTAGAACAGGAACCCTGGATTTAAACAAGGTTCTTATGGGTTGACCAGGGACCCCAAAAACAGAACATCTAGCCAACTTGTAACACTACAGGGTTCTCCAACATGCCACATGGTAAGAGTTGAGTTGTATCCTTTGAGAGATGCCATGTATATGGGCACAGAGAATAAATACATTGTTTTCTCAGGGTTGAAGGTCCTAGATGAAAAGGGCTGAACACATCAAACCAAAATGTCAAAAAGAGAAAGTGTGTCTAGCTCCATTATATAAATGGAATGCATTGCAAAATATGGTATTTGTCTCTTCTGGGAGGGAAATATTTCTATAGTACAAATTGTGTTTATTTGTCAAGAGAAAAAAACATTAGCTTTCACCAGGTACAACATTCTGTTCCACTGTGGCAAGCAACTTTCTAAATACAAAAAATACATTACACCAGTAACAAGAAAGCTAAAGTTTTCGCTGAAACAATAGTAGAGTAACCAATATATTTTGTATGAATGGCAAGATTGAGGTGGGAGCAGCCATATTAAAGCCTGTACGCAGTCGTTTTCATTTTATTTTGAAATCATCACTGTGTTTTTCATTAAAATAACTCTAAATGTATATTTGTATCATTTATTTCCCTGAGCCACCTTTTGCCATTTAAATGCTCAGTGCACAGGCACACAACCATATATGGACCTTGAAACTTGGCTTGAAAAGAAGATCCAACAATTGGCAGCAGAGCAAGAACCTGGTCACCCGGACTAAAGTGACGAGGCTCAGTTCGCCGATCAAATAGGCCTTTCATCCTCTCCTGTGAAGATGATAGCTTCTCTTTAGCCATTTCACCAGCGGCGTACAGGCGTCTCCAGAAATCACACACATACGATAACAGGGACTGAGGTGGCTCGGGAGACTTCCAGTCATCCTGGAGAACAGATAGAAGTCCATGCAACCCCATGTCCAAACACAAGGTCATTTGGACTGAACCCCGTGCTCTCCTGTGAAACCTCCCTAGCGGCTAACAGTAACCAAGGCAACCCCTCCTCCCAATCCATCTCAGTACAATAAGCTCTCAACAAAGACTTAAGTGTTTGATGGAAACATTCCAGCGCTCCTGGACTTTGCGCGTGATAGGCGCTAGACAAATTGTCTTTAATATGGAGCTGTTGGGAGAACCTGACCAAACAGATTAGAGGTGAAATTAGATCCTTGATCACTCTGAATGACCTTAGAGATTCTAAACAGTGAGAGAAACTGAGTCAAAGCTTTTAGCACAGACTTAGTTGTGATAGGCCAGAGAAGATAGGCAGCAGGAAACCTAGTGGTCTGACACATCAGTGAACAGGTAACTACTACCCTGTAAAGAATGAGGCAGAGGACCAACACAGTCAACAATCAGATACTCAAAAGGTTGGCTGAGTTCAGGAATAGGACACAGTGGTACCGGCTTAATAGCTTGATTAGGTTTACCAGTTAATTGACAGGTGTGACAAGTTTGGATGAACTTAGCAACATCCCTCTTCAACCAAGGCCCAAAACAATGTCTTAATATGCAATTGTAGGTTTTCCTCACACCCATATGTCCAGCAATGTCATTGTGGGAAGTTGTCAAAACCAACTTAACTGGTACAACAACCTGACTAATCACCTCCCCCAGAAAACAACTACCATGAGACACCCACTTTCTCATCAGGACATCCTCTTGCAGAAAATAGCCATGGGCGACATCTCCCAACTGTTCTATAGGCACAATTTGGTCACGCAACTCTTCTAATGTGGGATCAGCCTGTTGTGCCTTGATTAGACCAGAGCGGGGTATAGATAACGGGATAACAGGGAAAGTAGTGACAGATTTCTTTGTGGTATTCCCGTTAGCCGGAGCAGCGACCAGGTCACCACGGCTCATAGAACGTGTCACTGCACACGCAGAGAACACCTCTGGGAAACTCTGCACACTCATCAGGAATCCCTACAAATGACGGCTTAGTGGAAACCACTAGAGATGGATAAACGACAGGCCATACACGCTCACCAGCCAAGTTATTCCCAATGATAATGTTGATACCCTCAATTGGCAATGAAGGACGCACCCCCCACAACAACCTCACCTTTCACCAGTCCACAATCCAACATCAGTTTAAGCAATGTGACTGACAAGAGTGTTCAAACCTATTCCCCTGATTAGAACACTATTCCCCCTAGTCAGTCTCAGCAGAGAAGGGTAACACAGACTCCAACACAAACGATTTAGAGACACCTGTGTCTCTCAGGATCTTAACTGGCACTAGAGCCTTACTCCCTAACATAGACACAAAACCCTCCGTAATGAAAGGTAAATAGTCTGGGCCAATATGGACTTTCACATCACCTTGGGCACGAGACAATATGTCAGGAGTGAACTGATGTGGAACAGGCACAGCCAACACCGTAGGCTTAGATTTAACGTAAGCACACATACTGAATTTACCCCTAGCCCTGCGAACAGGACAACCGTTTTTCCAATGACCTGAACCTTGACAGTAGTGACACTCTTGACCAAAGTCAAATTTACCACGGGAGTCAGGCTCAACGCTAGTTGAATGAAACTCTGCCCGTGAACCGAAGTATCTCGGTGAACGAGGCCCAAATCTCTCCAAACGCCCCCACTCACTCCAAATACGGGGCTCTGCAAAGACACATTTGTGAGTCAAAACATACTCGTTCGCCAAAACCGCAGCGGTAGTCTTTTACTTTCCGTTCGTTAATGTACGTGGCTATATGATCAGGGATTGTGTCCTTAAATTGCTCTAGCATAATCAGATCACACAGCCCTTGGAAAGTCATAACTGCAGAGGTGGAACACCAGCGATTAAACTGTGAAGATAACACTTGCGCAAACTCAACATGAGTCTGTTTATTATCCCTCTTTAAAGTTCGAAATCGTTGGCGGTAAGCCTCATGGACCAATTCATAAATCTGTAACACAGCCATTTTAACCTTATCATAACTGACACTGTCAGCTACACCAAGAGCAGAATATGCTTCCTGCGCTTCACCAGTCAACACACACTGCCACATTAAAGTGGGGTAAGAATCAGGCCAACTCCTCAAATAACAAAAATAATGTCTCAGGTTCCTTCTCATTAAATTTAGGCAACAACCGTAAGTTCCCAACGATATCAAATGTGTCCGGGGCACGACCAAAATAGGAACGACCCCTAGGTAAATCTGGGTCGCCTTCCCAGAGCAAACTCTCCCCTGAGAGCTTACCTTCCCTAACCAGCTCTAGCCGCTCTTGTTGCAGCTTGATTTTAGCACGCTCCAAATCCTGTTTAAATTCCAATTCCTTTACATATTTTTCAAGGTCATACTCTAGCTGTAACAGAAGCAGTTCTTTCTGCTGTTCAAAAAGAAGACTACTAGGACTAACAGATGGAGCGGCCATTGTAACGTTACGGGGAGACGGCAAGTCCTCAGCAGAGGCTGCCACAGTGGTAACTTCAAGAATATCACTCTCCATCAAATTGGCCTTTAATATTAACCTAATAGAATCTTTTAGACGTTTATCACTAATTTCAACCTTCTAGTGTTCAGCAATCTTCAACAGCTGTTCTTAAGTACATAATTCTAACAGTTCCTCTGATGGAAAGCCAGTCAGATGTAAAAATAAAAAATAAATTAAAAAAAATCTTTCCTCTCGCTCTTCCCCTCTGCTGAACACACCAGACCACAAGAGAAGTGACAATCACACTGGGCACCACAGAAGAGAGATGAGATATATATGGAGCTTCCCCAAAACCTACAATAACTCAACCCTAGTCTTCGTGCAGATTTGCGGTGGGTAATTACGCACTGTAGCCTGCTGGCAAGGAAATAAACCACCTAGCACGCTGGCAGATTCCACCAAGCCACGGATGTGCCCCTGAGACAACTGCTCAGTCCACAGACACCACACAAAAATAAAACAAAATAACCATGCCCAACGTATTCCAAAATTAAACATGTCGCTAAGCCTAACAGGGGAAAAAGGCTACAGCCCCGGGTAGCAAGTATCACTACCCTATCCAAATCTCCCGCTGAGGTACACAGCCGATTGTACTCACCTCAGACCGATGTCCCAACAGTGAGTAGAGCAAGAGTTTCCAGGCTGGACAGGGGCCTGGAAACTAACCAATGTTCTCTCTCCAACGCAGCACACAAACTATCCACCGCAGTGGCAAGCTAACCAAAAACAAACAACCAGTACTGGGCATCAAACTCAAAAACTAACAAAAGATGCAAAAAAAGCACCTACAGAATTTAACATTAACTCCACGTTTTCTCCCAAACACAACACACATACTAGTAAGCGAAATGACACTAGTATTAGTCCTTCATAATGCAACAAAATGCTATACACCAAAAATGTCTAGGAACCAACCTTATTAACCTGGATGAGCCCCCACTTGTCACGAACCGGCTCAAAGTTCATAACAAAAGGGAGACAACGTGGAGACAAGGAATAACAAAATATATTTATTAAATAAAGTAAACTAAATACTATTAACAATAGTGTGTGTAATCAGTAATGTAAGTGAGTGTTTTGCATGCATAAATGTGATAAAGCGGGTGTTGAAAGGTGCCAAAGCAAACAACCAAAAGGCCACAAAAAAAGTGTCTGCATGGAGAGAGTCTCCCCCAACAAATGGGGAAGAGGTGCATTTTTCCTGGGACACACCCGAGCCCAGGTGTGTCCCATTTCTCTGAGGTCCCTCCATGCTCCGCCCACCGACATCCTATTAAGGAAAACAAGAGCAAAGAGAAAGAATTCGGCAGACAGAGTGGGAGGGTCGTCACACTGATCGCGTCGGTATGTTCGATACAAATTTCAACATTTCTACATACACAGCCCTGATTGGCAGATAGGATCAACTAGACTCTAGTCTAGAGCCGACGCCGCTTACCCCTTCAAAGTAGGAGGATACATTATGCAAATAAATGATGACTGGTTATTTGTCAGAATAATCAGATCAGATTGTGATGTCATGCTGGGGCCAAAAACTCCATCCCACCTAAACATGCTGAAATTCAAATACAAAAAGCTCTTACACTAGTAAAATGGCATTATCATAGGTTATTTCAACCTCATAGTGGTGAAATATCATTAAGAAAACAGGAAAATCATGTTATTGACTGCACTGTCCCTTTAACAAAGTTGACATGGGTTCTCTTGTTTGGTATTGAAGAATCCCCATTTCTATGTCATCAGCTTTAGAAATCGAACTGTGGTTCTTATACTTCTAAAAAGTCTATTGACCATAAAATACAGAAATATTGTGGTCATAGAGACGTTATGAGAGTGTACGCTGGTCTTAGAAATGTAATTAAAAATGTATCAGCTCAAAAAGCACAACCAATCTATTAAACGTATAGCCATCGGTTTTGGTATATGTAGGAGAAGCATGTGTAAAACAATATATATAATAGTATAATAGTATTAAGTAAAGATTCCATACAATTGTGTGTGTCCTTGCTGTTGCAAGTACACTAATAACAAAGAGAGGGGGAAACATTTCTCACTACCAGAAAATAATGGGCAAAACGCAGCGAGCACCAAGCTCTGATGCCTATTCAAAGGAAACATTTTAATTTCCTCCACAAAGACACCCCAGCTGTGTTACAAGCCGAAGACTAGCTCCCTGAGGTCATGTCTCCTTTTAGTGGGACTCTGGTACTTGAGCTGAAGGCCTTGTTGGTGAGAGAGTACAGTTAATAGATTTTCTTTCTTCCCTGAGCTGTTGTTGTACAAAACTATTATGGATTTAGAAAAATTCTTGCTGGGGCTCTTTTGTGCCTGGCGTCTATGGTAAAAGGAGAATACAAAAACAGACTCTGCCTAAAACCTGGCCTTCAAGCAGAAATGCAATTTCACCAGCTCCCCATCTGACAGCAGCAGTCCATTTTCACCGCAACAATGGCCGCCTGTTTTCTCTCCCAGCCGGTGTGGAACAATCAGGTGGGAAGAAAGGTAACAGGTAATGTAGAGGTAAAGGGGAAGGGATGTTGGCGTCCAGCAGTGTTCACCCTCTGTGACCCCTCAACACTGGACCCCTGCCACCCCCACAGACTCAAAGGTCCTGATCAAAAAACAAAGGATCAGGGACATCGACATGCGCGATGCATCAGTCACAGGTTTTGTCTATTCCACTGAGTGAGTAGATGGGTGACAGGAAATTATCTAGAGAGAACACCATGTTTCTTGAAAAGGAATGCCCAGCTCTGCCATCACAACCAGAGTGAAAGTAATTTATGAGGGAACAATATGGAATTTCAGTTCTGTGTAGTCCTGTACGCTTTGTTAAGGCAAGTCAGAGGAGGACTGGAGAATCTAATTGGATACTGGTATGTTCAAACCGCAGTGCCCTTGAAGCTGGGGAAATAATACTGGAGGTACAGCACCATTCTGTGATTTCTAAGACACAGGAAGAGACTTGTAAAGCCCAACACATACTCAGATACCAAAAAAATACATAATGTACCTATTCACACATTCTATACAATTCTAAACAAATCAAAATTGATTTGTCACATACACGTGTTTAGCAGATGTTATTGTGGGTATAGTGAAATGCTTGTCAATTGAAGGAATTTGTGTGTGTGTGTCCAGTCATTGAGTGTGTTCATCCCTGGGAATGCGCTGCAGCTGTTAATCTCCAGCACTTTGGAGTCGTCGTTGTTGGACCCTGGCTCCCACAAGCATGCCCCACAGGCCCTTCCCAGAGGTGCTGAGACATGCAGCGTTGGACAGGGGGCACAGTGAGGTGGGAGGGACTGTGGGAGAGGGGGGCTCAGCTCAGTGGCCGGACCCCACACAGCTGCTCTCGTTCTTCAGGGAACCCAGCCGGGGAGCGTCGCTCAAGCGAATAATGCCACTAATGAGTGTGGCCATGCGGCACAGGCGGGGAACTGGAGCGTCACTCCCGCAACACTACAGCCTGCCTGACTGACTGTGGTGGACCAGCCTAAGCTTGGACATGAACATGGGGCAGGCGGGAGGAAGAGCAGCAGAGCTAGGAGGCTCAGGACAGGCAGGAGACATCCATAGGGCAGCTCAGTAAGGGCAGTTGGTAGTCTTTAGGCCAGGGAACTTTAATAAACAGGGCATCACAAGGAATGTGAATCTACCATATGGGAGATGGGGGCGGGGGTCTAGGAGAATGTGGTGGGCTGGGTGAGGGTGGCTCAGCTGGCTGGGATAAGGTGGAATTGGCTTGGTCTGTACAGTTTGGGATACGCATGGCTAGGCTACAAAACCACTTTTGTGAAGAGGTAGAATCATGAAACAGTCATGGCGAGTGCAGAAAAGACGGAATACAGAAATTTCCAAGGACTTGAATCCTGTACAAGCCCCTTCAGAAAAGAATTTACCAAAGTTTTCAGTTGTTGCCACCTGTGTGGCCTCCAAACAGCAGCTTTTCATTTCAGTGATGTCAGCCGTTATGCCATACTGTGGCCCTGACCAACATGAATGGGGAGGTCATCACAGCTTTCGTCAACTTAAAAACACACCTCAGTGCATATTTTAATGCAGAAATGTGCTGTAACAAAGCTTTGAACATTCTTGAACCTGATGCAACCACAGCAAATTATTAGTTGACATATTTGCACAGTAATACCTCTGTTATTACATGCAACATTCTCAGAGGATTATTGACCTACACGGAACATGATGGTTAACAATAGGGATGTAATGACTCACCAATAAACATTTGAACCGGGGACTGATGCGTAAGATATGAGTGCATCTGTTGCAGTACAAACCGATCCAAATTACGCATGCATCGGTCAGAAAACCCATTCAAATGTTAAGAATCGCCTTCACTAATGATGTGTTTTACTCATATTGTTTTATAACAAAAAGAATTTAAAGAGTCCTCTCCTTCAGTTCAGTAGCCTATCGAACTTGTATGCATGTAAGTGCATACAACTGTCAGATAACAACTGTGCACACAGTGCTGTTTTAGTTGAGTGACAACCAATGTAAATTGTTAGAGGTCATTGTTACCAAAAGCGCTGTAGACAATTGTACTGCATGTTTTACCGGAGTTGTGTAGCCTACGGGAGTGGATATTTTTTTTATTTTTTTATTCTTTTTTATCTCGCACCCGAGATGCAAAACCTCCCAAATGCAATGTCCCAAGAAGGAATTTACCCAACCTAAATAATGAAAAAGTTCAATTTGAACCGAATTCATGAGGAGAGAATGCAGGAGACAGTCAACTAATAAAGCAGGCAGTGGAACATTTTGTTGTGCTGCTGAAACGTAAAACTGCAACCGCAGTGCAATCAATAGAAGGTGAACAGCGCCTGGTGCTGAAAATATTGCTAACTTGCATAACAAGTGTTGCACAGCAACATACAGAGAAAAACTACACCAGTCGAGTAATTCATTTAAATAATCATCTTCATTTTAATTTGACTTCACAAACAACAAGGGGGCTTAATTGGAAGTCTATTTCTTCCGAGCCTATGCCTATGTAAAATAACAACTGGCTGAGGTAGGCTTAGACTATGACGCTTAACAGCATCTTTCACAACAACAACAAAAATATGGCCTAACAGGACAAAAATGTAGCATAAATAAAAACAATAATTTAAAGAAAAAAAGGCAACGTCTGAATGTCTGTATCGGGATAGCCTGTTCCCGTAACGACAGAACAAACAGAAAATACTGTCAGCTTGAGACCTAAATATCCCTGGATAAGCACTCACGATAATGTTAGTATTTACTAAATACAGTCATATAGGCCACTAAGCTACTTACTCAATCGGAAAAGTTGTATTTTCCCTCGGTCACGATCTTGTGGATGTCGGGTGAGATGGATGTGATTTTGACCTCGATTGACTTATGTGAAAGCCGGTTCCCGGTCGTGAGTCTATATTGCGTACATAGAGGAAAATGAGTACTATTATAGGTGTAAGTCGATCCAAACATTGTTAGCACATAAAATGCAAGTTTCTTTATTGTGCGGTATTTCTCTGAGCATCCCACCCAAAACACACAAGGACTCAGCACTCCTGAGTGCATCCCTGATTTGGCTCGATGTCTGGAATTCAATCAGCTCAGTTTGAATTGAGGCCTCATCCAGCGAGAGTATGGTTTTCTTAGCAAGGGAGGAGAAGTCTCCATCTGGGCGGACTGTGAAAGGATCACGTACTAACACAATGATATCTTTGGGCTTGCTGTAGACTTCAAATCTGGTGGAGAAGTTGTCCCTCAGGTGCTTGATGAAATCTTCCACCACCTCTGTGACAATACTGCGGAGTGCAGTAGTTTCTTCAGTGTGCTGAAGTGCAGTAGCCTTCCAGATGACAAGTCCAAATCGAACAACTCAAACTTCAAAGTAAAGGCCTCAAGTTTTTCCACCATGTCCACAACAGTTTTCCCTCTTCCTTGTAACGACAGATTTAACCGGTTTAAGTGACAGAATACGTCAGCCCAAAAAGCAGTGTGCGTAACTTGCAGTTAAGGCTTCAATGTTTGTGTCTGGCCTCTGTCTGGGGCGGGAAGGCCACTTTGAAAGTTTTATGCTGAGATTCATAATGATGTCGGAGATCGAATTCTTTGCAAACAGCGACATTTTCATTGCAACTAAGACACACTGGCTTGGCATTGGGAAAATATGGTAAGATGAACGCATTTCTCTCTGTTCATTCTTCCCTGAAACTTCCATTTTCATTATCCACTTTTCTTTTGATACTTTTTGAGAGCGACATTATCAAGCTAATTGTTCAGAACAAATGTTGACATTAGGAAAAGTAGTGTAGCCTACAGTAGGCTACGTAGACCGATTTTCCCCCACCAATCAACACACAGAGAAAGACAAAAATAATAATTGAATAGCGGCATGGGGATTTTATGAGCGTGATCAGATGAAAATTATTATGTTATTGTCACTGAATTTATTATGTACTAATCAGATGTGTTAAAAATGTTGTTCAATTTGTAGTGTAGACCAACTAATTGTGCTAATATACTTATATACTAATTATGTTCTGGCCCGCAGACTATTAGCTCAGGAAAGAAATTGGCCCGAGATATAACCTAGTTGACGAACCCTGTCTAAACCATTCGCTTTCGAGACAGAGTAAAATCCAAAGCTGCATAATATTAATTGGCTAAATGCCATGCTAATTTCTAAATATAAATATTGACATAGTACTAGCTCAAAACATTTTGAATCTGTAAAAATTACAAGTTAATTAGTTGGTGATGGTGATTTCAGAATAAAAGTGGAGGGACAAAAAGCATACATTTCCACCACCCCTAATCTGATAGTGGGGTGGTAGATGCTCAGTCTGGGCTCAGCTGCCTATACACACCATGGACACTCACACACCATGGACACACACACACACACAGAGAGGGAGAGAGAGGGGGCCACACAGCTTAGAGAAGTAACCTCAGACAGATCCAGTTATGGGGCTCCCTTCAGCAGCAGAAATTAATTCTAATAGAAATGTGTTAATGCAATACATTTTAGTGCATCGAATTGCTTCACATTAATTTGCACCCCTAATCAAACCAAATCGTTTCTAACTAAAACGCATCGTTCCTGTACCATATCGGAGCCCATGCAGTTAGATGCGTATCAAATCTTTCATGAAAGAAGTGATGCACTTCCTTAGTTAACAATGTTATAGGCCACAGCTGCAAAGAAAAAGGTGTCTAGATTTTCGAATCCAAAAAGCCTTGTCCACCAGGTGGAGTTGGTGTGTTGCAATCAATTCCACATCTTCAGGTGAACATCAATGGAGTTACAGGCACCAATGTACGTTTGTAGAGGAGAAGAGTCTCCACAGAGGGTTTCTGCATTCAGTAATTACCTGTATCTCTATGTATTAGCACATATTGTAAAAACCACTAGTAATTGCACTAAAAATACATGGAAGTGAAAGGAAGCTGAAGTGGCTTCTTGGAAATCTAGGCTCTAGCCTAGAAGATAAAATGCTTTTTTTTGATAGCGGTTCTCATTTATTAAACTCTTCATTCAGTCCAGCGCCTTTGTCAAAGCCAAGAAACATCAATATTTCAATTTAAAAAGAAGTGGGAGTTGTAGCAGCACCTTGTGCGGTATAGCACTGTTTACCTACCCCTTTTCATTTCAGGTGGTAGCCTGCTGTTCTCTTAGTCTACAAATAAATATACCTAAAATTGATCACCTTTCATTGAGTGGCTGGCAACCCGTGGCCTTGTCAGGTGTGTTGAATGTGTTACCTGAGGCTGCCTTGACAGAGTGCTTTTGTAGAAAGTCCAGGGTCTGGGCCAAAGCCTTCTTATTGCAGTGAGTGGAGAGCTCTTCATTACATTCAAAACACCTGTGAACGAATTGGAGAGATAGAGAGAGCAGCAAACAAAGCCATCAGCTTACTAATACGGAATTGTCATTCCTTTGAGGTGGTGTGAATAACTACTGCTCACAACATTTACTGGAGATATTCTGAGGCAAAACGTAAATATTCAAATAACTTTTCAGTTCAAGATCCTCTGCCTACAATGAACACAAAGGGACAGGAATAGTGCTACATCAGCCTATTTGGAACGGCAGAATGGCTGTAAAAAAAATGTGTTGTCCTGTTATAATATGTATGTTCCATGTATTGCTGTAGGGTCCTCACCAGGCCTTCCAGGTGCCGAGGCTGATGGTGATGCAATGGGACTCAGGGTGGAGGGTTTGGTGGTGCTTGGTGGAGTGCTGGCTCTCTGACTGGCTACAGCCCTGTGAAAGGGGTAAAGATCACTGGATCACCATTTCTTAGATAGGCTACCACCATCCATACACCACCATCCATACACTTTGCCGGTTAGATTGTTACAAATGAAACAAACAGGGTTTCATTTCTGAATCACATGTCAAGTGCAGCAATTCATACATCAAAATACTGACAAAACCTTCATCCTCCCACCTTAGATAAAAGTGTTCAAAATCCAAGCTCACCTGGAAGCCGCACTTGAGGCATACGAGGATGTCGTGGCCACTGGCTGGCTCTCCATCTATCATAGTCCTTTCCCTCAGGCAATCTGAACACATCGACCACATGCTCGAGGTCACTGCCTTCTTGACTGAGTTCAGGTCTACCGCCTTGCTGACATGCTGGCAGGTCAGCACTGAGGAGCACAAAGTCACATTGATTTTGCTCGCTAACCCAGCATCTACAAATCCCTTAATGACCATGATTTACAATAGATGTCAAATAAAGGCATAATCTGAACTACACGAATCCCCTGCCATAGAATGAATCAGACATGATTGGACTAGCCATTACTAGAGCAGAACATGCGGAAGGCTTATTGGGTCAATTAAACTTTTTTAGGCAGCCTATATAGAAACATGTTTTTTTCATCACAACAGGGAGCATGAGCTTCCCATGATCTTACCGCTAACTTCGTCCGACGACTCCTCATCTCGAGGCTTCCTCGGCTTGTTAGTCCGCTTAGTCATGTCGGCAGCTTTCAAGGAGAAGGGATCCTTTAGCCGCATCTGTAGCTGTAGATTGGAGAAACATAGGAATATCAATACTACTCTGGGTTTTAAGCAGTGCCCAAAACTGACCGGGCCAAGAGAAAACATTGAAGGCAAATCTAAGAGCTTTGCTGCATGATTTAGTATAGGGCTGGGCAACTCTAATCAATTCAGTGACCTTGTGGTTTGAGTGTCCGACTGAGATTGGAAGGTTGGGATTTCGATCCCTGACCGAGTCATACCAAAGCCAGTAAAAATGGGACCCAGTGTGTCTCTGCTTGGCACCCCGCATTAAGTAGATAGATTGGGGGTAAGGACCTGCGATAGACTAGCGTCATGTCCAGGGGATATACTTGTTCAACAACCTGCCTCAAGCTACAGAAACAGGATATATATTCTAACTTGTGCAAGGTTACTTACTTACTGGGCATCTCTGGCATTTATGGGCTGCTGTATGTGCAGGCTTTTGTTTCAGCCCAGCCCCAACACACCACCAGATTCAAAGAATCACATAGTCATGGTCTTGAATTGCCACCAAATTTAGAATTAGTTTAATCTAGTGTGGGTAAAAGCTGTAAAGTGGCCAGACTGATGATGCCTGGTCTCCAGCGTGAACTAACGTTAGAAGGGCACAGTCACACACAATAATCTAAACGACAATAGCTGAAATCTGTTTTGTTCTGTAAAGATGTCGACAATGGTTTATTCAACTAATTTATAAAGTCATCAATTTCAACATGATGTAAAAGCATATGACACAGCTCTATTTTGTATAAGGCCATAGCTACAAAAACAGAAAACAATACGTTTAATTAGGTTTCCAAATCTATTTTAACTGGGTTACACTTAATATAACAATATAAAACCAAGTCAAGCAACGGTGACGTTTAGCTAACGCAGTGCATGACAAGTTAACTAACGTGACAGGTAGCTACTAGTACTGTCAAATTGGTCGCCCTATATACTGTAACGTTAGCTGGCCAAGTTAACTTGGGAGTTCGTGGTTTTTAAAGCTTTTTACTACTAGCTACTTAGCTGGCATGCCACAATGCCTATGAAGATTTTAAAAATATAATGTTGCTAACGTCAAACAACTCACCTCTTTGATTTTGCCCTTAAACTGGCCAATGAGCTAGCCGGTTAGCTAGCTAGCTAATATGTCAACACACTGTAGCGTCGTAGCTTATTTCAAACGATTAATAACTTTATTGTAGGTCATACACGACAAGAAACTCGAATGGAGTCCATATAATACTTGTAGCTAGTGTCCAAAACGCAAAATACAGTTTCAGTTATAATTTTGACTTTCTAAAACTGTCGGGAACATCAAAAGCTAGCATCTGAAACCACAAAAAGTCACATGGTCAAATTGCTGAAGTCAACATGTGACGCAATACGGTGGCTCGTTCAGGTTAAACACAGCTAGCAGGAAAAGCGAAGTTGTGATGGAAGGAAAGTAAATTATAGAGCTATATGCTTAAGAAAATATGTATGATCAGCGTATGCTTGTGTAAACATACTACATATTTGATTTGAGAAGTGCGCTTTTCTGTCTTTTGCACACGTGCAATGTTGCGCATGTTAGTCAGAAGGACGGTACTTGATTGTTTTGCAGTTGAACACTTTCTGGGATTGAACGATTTTGCATCTGAAGAGCTACATTTAGCTAAACCTAACCCTAACCATTTTCCTAACCGTATCCTCATTATCCTAACCTGCCACGTTAATTATCATAACCAGCTACGTTCATTCTCATAACCTGCTACATTAGTTATCTTAACCTGTTATGTAAACATTTTTATTTAACCAGGTAGGGAGGTTGAGAACAAGTTCTCATTTACAACGGCGACCTGGTCAAGATAAAGCAAAGCAGTGCGACACAAACACATGGAATAAAAAAACGTACAGTCAATAACACAATAGAAAAGTCTATATACAGTGTGTGCAAATGAAGTAAGATTGGGGAGGTAAGGCAGTAAATAGGCCACATTGGCGAAATAATTACAATTTAACACTGGAGTTATAGATGTGCAGAAGATTAATGTGCAAGTAGAGATACTGGGGTGCAAAGGAAAAGAAGAAAAAAACAATATGGGTTAGTTGGGTGACTTCGCTGAAGTCAAGGATTGGTAGGATAGTCAGTTTTATTGAGGGTATGTTTGGCAGCATGAGTGAAGGATGCTTTGTTGCAAAATAGGAAGCTAAATGTGAGTCCGGAAGGAGTCTATCCAGACACCTAGGTATTTGTAGTTGTCCACATGTTCTAAATCAGAACCGTCCATAGTTGTGATGCTAGACGGGCAGGCAGGTACAGGCAGCGATCGGTTGAAGAGCATGCATTTAGTTTTACTTGCATTTAAGGACAGTTGGAGGCCACGGAAGGAGAGTTGTATGGCATTGAAGCTCGTCTGGAGGTTTGTTAACACAGTGTCCAAAGAAGGGCCAGAAGTATACAGAATGGTGTTGTCTGCTTAGAGGTGGATAAGAGAATCGCCAGCAGCAAGAGTTATTCCAAAATTAATTACAGTTTAAAATGTTCAACAAGTAAAAATTCAGTCCAACATTAATTCAAAATTCAAAATAATCAACAATTCAAACTATAAGTAATCAATTAAAATTAATCAAACCAAATGGTCATCCAATCAAACAAAAGTAAAGAAGGAATCATTAAATAAAAAAAGGAATGAGAAAAATCGGTCAGTCAATTCAGTCCGTCAGTCAGTCCACAATGTGTCTTTGGGGAAAGGAAGGGTTGAGCTGGCAATTGCTGGATGAAGGTGACAGTTCTGGTTGGTCAGTGCTGTGTCCGGGGTTGGTGCTGGGCCTGGGACCAGGAAAACATGGGTTGGTGTTGGGGCCAGGTTAGAAATTGTGGTCGTAACAGGGCTGGAAAACCAGGGGTTGGTGCTTGGACTGTGGGCCTCTGAGAAAACAGGAACCTGGGGCTGGGTCGGGATCTGTAGAGGGGAGGAAAGACAACCTGAAGAGCAAGCAGACACAAGGGAGCCCTAGACCTGGAGGTCAATTGTGGCACTCCCCTGTGGTCCACTTGCTCCGGGTGAAGGTCGGGTGTTTGTTCCCTCCTTCGCACCTCGTGGTCTGGTGCTGGGACCGGCCAATGGGATCTGGATTGGGTTTGGGAATGGTTCTGGATCTGCAGAAGGGAGGAAGAACAACTTAAGAAGCAAGCAGGCACACAAGGAGCCCTAGAACCAGGGGTAAGTGATGGCACTCTCCGTTGGTCCGCTCGCTCCGGTTGACATTAAGCCACGGTGCACCTGGCTATGGCTGGTCTAACCAATAATGGAGTGCTGATGTTACACCCATCACTGTTGATCCACCCACTGATGTTACACCCATGGCTGTTGATCCACCCACTGATGTTACACCCATGGCTGTTGATCCACCCACTGATGTTACACCCATGGCTGTTGATCCACCCACTTTTTTTTGCAATGCCCACTTTCAGACACACTCCAAGTATGCACTTACTTTCTCTGCCTGAGTAGGGTATTTTAGTTTTTGAAAGACTGAAGGGACGGGAATGTATATATGTTTGTTACTTTTTTTGTTGAAGTGCGTGTGGATTTATGTACATTTTCGCTTCCCGCTTAGAGTTCAAATCAAATCTAATTGATTTATATCAGCTGATATCTCAAAGTGCTGTACAGAAACCCAACCTAAAACCTCAAACAGCAAGCAATGCAGGTGTGGAAGCAAGGTGGCTAGGAAAAACTCCCTATAAATACCAGAACCAGAAGGTTCCAGAAGGCTTCTAGGAAGAAACCTAAGAGAGGAACCAGACTCTGAGGGGTGGCCAGTCCTCTTCTGGCTGTGCCGGGTGGAGATTATAACAGAACATGGCCAAGATGTTCAAATGTTCATAGATGACCAGCAGGGTCAAATAATAATAATCACAGTGGTTGTCGAGGGTGCAACAGGTCAGCACCTCAGGAGTAAATGTCAGTTGGCTTTTCATAGCCGATCATTCAGTGTGTCTCTACCGCTCCTGCTGTCTCAAGAGAGTTGAAAACAGCAGGTCTGGGACAGGTAGCATGTCCGTTGAACATGTCAGGGTTCCATAGCCGCAGGCAGAACAGTTGAAACTGGAGCAGCAGCATGGCCAGGTGGACTGGAGACAGCAAGTCGTCATCAGGCCTCAGAGAGAGAGAAAGAAAGAAAGATAGAAAGAGAGAGAGAAAGAGAGAGAATTAGAGAGAGCATACTTAAATTCACACAGGACTAGGACTATAAGACAGGAGAAATACTCCAGATATAACAGACTGACCCTAGCCCCCCGACACATAAGCTACTGCAGCATAAATACTGGAGGCTGAGAGGAGGGGTTGAATTTTATTTTGTAAATGTTTTACCCCCGCCCAGTTGGTGGCGACAACACATCGTTTGAGTGTAGTTCGTCATAAAACCAAAAGAAGAAGAATAAGAAAACGACCGTGCTGGAGCAGTGAACACGCTTAACAATACGGTAGTGCCGTTTTGAAACCTTTGATTTAGTTAATGGGTCAAAATTGACATGGCTCAGAAAGCATGTTCGAGGCTTGCTGCAGCGATTACATGGATTTTAGCAAACCGAAATGTCATTCCAGCCTCAAGAAGAGCACTGTCAAACACATCGGGTACTCATTTTAATTAACTGATAATGCCAGAGAAGCCAGTGTTTGGAGGATATATTGCCACGGGTATTATTAGCAAACCATGCTAATATAGCCTCCAAACACCGGCTTCGAGGGCATTATCATTTGTATACAATGGGTTACCAACACGTTCAAATAATGATTGACATATTTTCATTAAACATTATTTTGATGAATTTATTCATACTATTGAATTATTCCACGAGATATAGTCCCGACACAAATCTAGGGTTACTACCCAAGTCGGCTGGTCGTTCGTTCTTTCAGTTCGGTTGCCAGAGTATCGACCCAGTCGTTAAGTCCTTTTGTCTATGGACGTACTCTAAATGTTCCGTTGCCATGACTGCTGAAGAACTCAGTGACTTTCAACATGGCACCGTCATAGGATGCCACCTTTCCAACAAGTCAGTTCGTAAAAGTTCTGAGCTGCTAGAGCTGCCCCAGTCAACTGTTGTGAAGTGGAAACGTCTAGGAGCAACAATGGTTCACACTCACTACTGAGTTCCAAACTGTCTGGAAACAACGTAGGCCACATCAGGACACCTAGCTCACAGGAAGGCCAAAAAGATCATCAAGGACTGACGTGTGCTGAAGCACGTAGCGCGTAAAAACCACTTGTCCCCGGTTGCAACACTCACTACTGAGTTCCAAACTGCCTCTGGAAACAACGTCAGCACAAGAACTGTTCGTTGGGCAAACTATCTGCCCTTCAGGACACCTAGGCCACCCGATGTCACAGGAAGGCCAAAAAGATCATCAAGGACAACAACCACCTGCGAGCCACTGCCTGTTCACCCCGCTATCATCCAGTATTTGCTCTCACGCCAGGCCACTATTCAGAAGAGATAGCTGTGAAACGTTCAGCCATCGCCAGCCATTATTCCTTACACTTGTGAGTGTAAGGTAGTTGTTGTAAAATTGTTAGGTTAGATTACTTGTTACTAACATTCACTTCAAACTGAAGCTGCAATGACGGCAAACCAGCTCCATTTTGTTTTTTTCTATTGACATTTCCTTGTATATATATCCATAGAAATTATGCTGATTTGTGATTTCGACTGGCTGAGAAAAGCGGCCAGTCTTTGTCTCGTCCTTACTCCCGACACGTTCATTACTATGGGATAGCTGGAGATTGAATTTCAATATTGAAACAATTTAGCAAATGTTGGAGAGACAGCAAGGTTAATACAAATATCCACTGTTAAAAACCAATTGTTAGTCTAAAAGAAATGGGAGATGATGTCTACATGCTTTTTTACAGTGTAGATCTAGTGTATAAATTGTGTGGCTGGGCTGATGAGACAGTGGATTGCACAGTCAGATGGAACAAAGTAAATAGGCTTTTCAACACCATAGATTTAGCTGCTGGTAACTTGTGGAATAGACACCGGCTGGAATGCAGTTTTAACTGATCGGAATCCAGGATTACACCCACCTGTTGTATAAAGTTAATCATCAACTCCAAATTAGTGTTTTTATTGGTGGAGTATGTCACTGTTAACGTTGCACTTTGTGCAGGGTACTGTAGGTAGCTGATATGGTAATCTGGCGATATGTTTTGGCTTCAGATTTAATCTGGGCTGCGTTCAGCAGTGCACAACATTGTGACACGTGCAGATAGAAATATATTGTGTAGGATAGACATGATTCTCTGTCTGTTTATCCATCCGTCTGACAAACACTATGAACTGAAAAACAATCAGGTCTTAAATGCCTTTACTATAAATCTCTACCCGGTACAGCCAGAAGAGGATGTGTGACAACTTGTAACGATTCTCGTCCTCCTCTTCTGAGGAGGAGTAGTAAGAAGGATTGGAGGACCAATGCGCAGCGTGGTAAGTGTTCATTATATTTATTTATAACTCAGAACACAAAATAATAAACGAGAACGAAATGAAACCGAAACAGTCCTGTACGGTGCATACAGAAAATAACCACCCCCGAAACACAGGTGAAAAAAGGCTACCTAAGTATGATTCTCAATCAGAGACAACTAACGACACCTGCCTCTGATTGAGAACCATACCAGGCCAAACGCAAACACAACATAGAAAAACGAACATAGACAACCCACCCAACTCACGCCCTGACCATACTAAAACAAAGATATAATAAAAGAACTACGGTCAGAACGTGACACAACTGCTGTTGTAAAAAGGACTTTATACAATGAACTTGATTGACATGGAAAATATTGAATTACATAAATTCGTGACATTTCTATCTGCAACGTTCCATAATTTTTGCCTACTCAACGTCGCCCAGGTCTCTCCTGTGATGTAAATATGAGCATTGGTGAATACAACATGCGTTGAAGGCTAATTTATTGGATATAATATAGGTAGGTAGGTAGGTTGGTGCTGCATATACTGATCAAATAAACTATTTTATTTAGCTTTGTATGAAATAAACACATTGATTTACCGGTGTCTTTTTATTGTCAAAAAGGTTTTCTGAGGATCGAGCAATGGAAACTAGGCAAAATATATAGGAAGGTGCAAAGAACATTATTTACTAGGGAAATACATGTTCTCATTAAATAACAGACATGACCATATAAAATGCTATATAACTGAATTAAATTAGGATATTTGTCTGCTATGAAAAAAAGTATTGGAAACTTAATCCCTACCATGTAGGAAGCTGGTGCACTGGGGGATATACTGTATGTAATAACCACTTCAAATAACCAATACCTCTCTATATGAATTTGCCACAACCTCCAGAAGGCATTCACTAGTTCCTTTGTCATCAATGACAGATGTGTCAAGTTTGTTGCCAAATTCATCAGTCCTTGTACACAAATACATAGCCGTGGGCATCTATTCACCTAGTGGTTCTCCACTTCATCCAACTAAAAACCCACCATAAACACAATTCAGGTCCAATAATGAGAGGCAGATCATTTAGAATTGCTTCAGAAGCAACAATGTCTGTGTCTTCTTAATTTTCCTGGCTCAGCATTCTCTGTTTATTTGAATTGCCATCTTGAACTAATTTATCACCAGGGTTGGGGCCAATACCATTTCAGGAGGTAACTTGTCATTCCAATTACATATTTTTCGCATAGAGATCCATTGAGGCAAATTGGAATAGGAATTTCTGTTTACTTCCTGAATATAAATGGAATTGACCCAACCCCTGTTCATGAAAGGGTACGTAGCCAAAAACAGAAAGTAAGAAATATCTTTGGACAATTTGACGTCTTCTCTAGGACAATGCAGAGCCATAGTAATTTACAGTGCCTTCAGAAAGTATTAGTAACCGTTGACTAGTATTACAGCCTTAATTAAAAATGGATTAAATTAAAAATGTTCTCCCCCATCTAGACACAATATGCCATAATGACAAAGTGAAAACATGTTTTTAGAATTTTAGCAAATTTATTGAGAATGAAATACCGAAATATACAATTTACATAAGTATTCAAACCCTTGAGTCAATGCATGTTAGAATCACCTTTGGCAGCGATTACAGCTGTGAGTCTTTATTGGTTAGTCTCTAAGAGCTTTGCACACCTGGATTGTACAATATTTGCACATTATTCTTTTTTAAATTCTTCAAGCGCTGTCAAGTTGGTTGTTGATCATTGCTAGACAGCCATTTTCAAGTCTTGCCATAGATCTTCAAGCAGATTTAAGTCAAAACTGTAACCAGGCCACTCGTGAACATTCAATGTTATCTTGGTCAGCATCTCCAGTGTTTTTGGCCTTGTGTTTTAGTTCATTGTCTTGCTGAAAGGTGAATTTGTCTCCTAGTGTCTGTTGGAAAGCAGACGGGACACGGTTTTCCTCTAGGATTTTGCCTGTGCTTAGCTCTCTTCCGTTTCTCTATGTCCTTGTCGATGACATGCATACCCATAACATGATGCAGCCACCACCATGCTTGAAAATATGAAGAGTGGTACTCAGTGATGTGTTGTGTTGGAATTGCCCCAAACATAACACTTTGTATTCAAGACAACAACAAAAAATATTTGCCCATTTTTTTGGAGTTTCCCTTTAGTGCCTTATTGCAAACAGGATGCATGTTTTATGTTTTGTAATACTTGTACTCTGTACAGGCTTCCTTCTTTTCACTCTGTAATTTAGGTTAGTATTGTGGAATAACTACAAAGTTGTTGATACATCCTTAGTTTTCTCCTATCACAGCCATTAAACTGTTTTAAAGTCACCATTGGCCTCACCATTAGCCTCATCCCTGAGTGGTTTCCTTCCTCTCCGGCAACTGAGTTAGGAAGGACGCCTGTGTCTTTGTAGTGACCGGGCATATTGATACCATCCAAAGTGTAATTAAGAACTTCACCATGCTAAGAGATATTCAATGTCTGCTTTTTTTTTACCCATCTACCAATAGGTGCCCTTCGCGAGGCATTGAAAAACCTCCCTGGTCTTTGTGATTGAATCTGTGTTTGAAATTCACTGCTCCACTGAGGGACCTTGCAGATAATTATATGTGTGGAGTACAGCGATGAGGTAGTCATTAAACAATTATACTAAACACTATTTTTTCCCCACAGAGTGCATCCATGATACTTATTATGTTATTGTTAATCAAATGTATACTCCTGAACTTATTTAGGCATGCCATAAATAAGGAGTTGAATACCTATTGACTCAAGACATTTCAGCTTTTCATTTTAAATGAATTTGGAAAAATTTCTTCACATAATTCCACTTTGACACTATGGGGTATTGTGTGTGTGTATGCCAGTGACACAAAATCTAAATGTAATCCATTTAAAATTCAGACTGTAACACAAAAAAATGTGGAAAAAGTAAAGGGGTGTGAATACTTTCTGAAGGTACTGTATATCTCTCTATATATGGCTCCGGCACAGTGCACCCTTGTGCAATGGAGCGAGTATGTTATGGATGAGTGATGTCATAGTTAGATTAGTTGTTGAACTGCGCTTGTGGGCATACTTAGCTTCTGTTCTCATCACTGAGATATGCAGAGAAGACTCCTCCACATCCCACACGCCTGCAAGCTCTGAGTTAAATGGAAAGAATCTTACCAACAAAAACTCTGTGAATCTCTCGTAAAAGTGTTACAATGTTACAATGTTGCAGTTTGTCAGATCAGGCATAAGGCCTATAGGACAGGAGTCCAATGTACTGTATTTGAGGTAACACTTTAATGTGTGATTATTCTTGTCAATCAATAGCCATTGTTTTGCTGTACTTAAAGGGGCAATCTGCAGTTCAAACAACAACAAAGCCTACACTACGCCACTGTTTTTGTAAACAGCTGTGAGATGGTCCCTTTATTGTGAATCGTTTTACTGCTATACGTACAGTATAACATTGAGTATTCATTACCTACACTGTATGTACAATAATTATTGTAGAAATATCACTGTAAAATAAAGTGTCACCATCTTTGACAGTTTTATGACTTTGGCAGTGGCTCAAGAAAATAGTGAGTGGGAACCATGAAATCCTGAGTATAGTACGCAGGCCAGCAGAAGGTTTGCTATCTTCTATATACAGTGCTGGCCAAGTGTAGCTCATTTGAGAAGCCTGACTTCAGTGGTGCATAGGTTGTAATAGGGAACACATGTATTGATGCTGTATGTACAGTTGAAGTCGGAAGTTTACATACACTTGGTTGGAGCCATGAAAACTCGTTTTTCAACCACTCTACAAATTTCTTGTTAACAAACTACAGTGTTGGCAAGTTGGTTAGGACATCTACTTTGTGCATGACACAAGTCATTTTTCCAACAATTGTTTACAGACATATTATTTCATCACTTATAATTAATTGTATCACAATTCCAGTGCGTCAGATGTTTACATACACGAAGTTGACTGTGCCTTTAAACAGCTTGGAAAATTCCAGAAAATGATGTAATGGCTTTAGAAGCTTCTGATAGTCTAATTGACATCATTTGAGTCAATTGGAGGTGTACCTGTGGATGTATTTCAAGGTCTACCTTCAAACTCAGTGCCTCTTGACTTGACATCATGGAAAAATCCAAAGAAATCAGCCAAGACCTCAGAAAAAAAATTGTAGACCTCCACAAGTCTGGTTCATCCTTGGGAGCAATTTACAAACGCCTGAAGGTACCACGTTCATCTGTACAAACAATAGTACGCAAGTATAAACACCATGGGACCATACAGCCGTCATACTGCTCAGGAAGGAAATGCGTTCTGTCTCCTAGAGATGAATGTACTTTGGTGCAAAAAGTGCATATCAATCACAGAACAACAGAAAATGACCTTGTGAAGATGCTGGAGGAAAAGGGTACAAAAATATCTATATCCACAGTGAAACAAGTCCTATATCGACATAACCTGAAAGGCTGCTCAGCAAGGAAGAAGCCACTGCTCCAAAACCGCCATAAAAAAGCCAGACTACGGTTTGCAACTGCACATGGGGACAAAGACCGTACTTTTTGGAGAAATGTCCAATAGAATAGACCACAGCCTTTTGTCTGATGAAAAAAAAATAGAACTGTTTGGCCAAAATGACCATCGTTATGTTTGGAGGAAAAAGGGGGAGGCTTGTAAGCCGAGGAACACCATCCCTACCGTGAAGCACGAGGGTGGCAACATGTTGTGGGGGTGCTTTGCTGAAGGAGGGACTGGTGCACTTCACAAAATAGATGGCATCATGAGGACAGACAAGTATGTGGATATATTGAAGCAACATCTCAAGACATCAGTCAGGAAGTTAAAGCTTGGTCGCAAATGGGTCTTCCAAATGGACAATGACCCCAAGCCTACTTCCAAAGTTGTGGCAAAATGCCTTAAGGACAACAAAGTCAAGGTATTGGAGTGGCCATCTCAAAGCCCTGACCTCAATCTTATAGACAATTTGTGGGCAGAAGGAGGCCTACAAACCTGACTCAGCTACACCAGCTCTGTCAGGAGGAATGGGCCAAATTTCACCCAACTTATTGTGGGAAGCTTGTGGAAGACTCCACAAAACGTTTGACCCAAGTTAAACAATTTAAAGGCAATGCTACCAAATATGTATGTATACGTCTGACCCACTGGGAATGTGATGAAAGAAATAAAAGCTTAAATAAATAATTCTCTCTACTATTATTCTGACATTTCACATTCTTAAAATAAAGTGGTGATCCTAACTGACCTAAGACTGAATTTTTACTCAATTAAATGTCAGAAATTGTGAAAAACTTAAATGTATTTGGCTAAGGTGTATGTAAACTTCCGACTTCAAATGTATGTACTTGCTGTCTATGCTTGTGAATATGTTTGGGGAGTTTGGTTTGTTAGTGGCCAATGAGGGTTTAGGGTCAAGGAAGGCAGTATCTTGTCAGGACCATGTCTATTTGATGACACCCTGACCGGCTGAGTGGCCTTATAGGTGTTGTAGTAGGAGCTACTCCCTGGCCAGACCAGACTACCGTTTATTCCATTCACATCCTTCTGCCACATCAAGCGTGAACTTCAGATAAACCCCCCTGCTTCTTCATTTTCCCTGATTCTCTCTCAAGCAGTTAATTCAAAAAATAATTCTGCATATCCTTTATTTAATGTAAAAAACAGACCAGAGTAATAAGTACTAATTTATGTCAAATCTCAGGCAGCCCCTTGTCCCTCTGAAGCCAGCCTGACCTCATCGGGTCACCCCCTGTGCTCTGCGTGCAATTAAAGCCCCCTGCCACATCAGAGCAGATTACATCAGTGACTGCTGCTGCACGTGCCTACTGCCTAATGGGCCCTGCTAGTGCTGCCTGTGTTCTATCTACCTTTCTGTTCCATAGCCCATATTCAGATCCTCTCAGGTTGCTGGCAGATTTCTGAATGTCGTGGCAGGTCTGGCCCAGTGGAGTGCTGAGGTTAGAGATTCCAGAGTTCTTGGCTCATGAGTTGGGTTGGGCCAGGCCATGTTTTTGGGTTGGGCTAAGCCAGGCCGTGTGGAGTATAAAAAGCCTTGGCGATGGAGCTAGTGTACAACAAAAGCAGCAGAGGTCCCATAGGTGAAGACTGACCACCTCCAGAGAACCCATACATAGGCAAACCCAAGCAGCCGCCAACATGAGTCGCAGCCCTGAGAGGATTTCGTCCTACCGACGCCACTTTGAGGACATCAGCAGCTCATCCTCCTACCAGGTTAGGGTGTCCAGCCCATCCCCAACACTGAGAGTTAACCGCCACCAGTCAGCCAACTACTCGCCCAGTGCCGGAGCCAGCAGAATGCAGGCCCAGACCATGGGCAGAAGGACCGTCTCCACCTCACGTAACGCCCGCATGTCTGGGTAAGACGCTCACTCCACCCTGTACACCTAGTACACTAACAGCCTTTTCACACAACTAAGCCAAGCTGAGCTGTACTGAGCTGGCCTGGTTCTGCCTCCACCATAGTTGCAAGGGCTATAGCAAAGATCTTTATAACTAACCCAAGATAGACCACAGCCTGCCGTTTCCAATGGGAGCAAATTAATTATAGTGGACAGAACAAGCATGAGCTAGCGAGATCCTACTGGTGCATTTGAGCATTTATTTCAGTTGGGGAATGCCTACTCTCTGAAGTCCCTATGTGTAATAACTCAATTGGCCCTTGCACTCCTTCTAAACAATGCCATTTTTTAGAAACTTTGGCAAAAGATAAAGTCTACCAAACGTGGTCCACTCTGTTTGTTACAGATTCTAGTTTTGGAAACAGAAAACTGTATTAAGATCAAATGTTTCATCGAGGAGAAAATGTGCGGAATGTCTGCCCAAATCCATCTCTCCATCTTCTCCCAGGTAGCCTAGTGGTTAGAGTGTTGGGCCAGTAACAGAAAGGTTGCTGGATCGAATCCCCGAGCTGACAAGGTAAAAATCTGTCGTTCTGCCCCTGAGCAAGGCAGTTAACCCACTGTTCCCTGGGCGCCAAAGGCGTAGATGTCGATTAAGGCAGCTCCCCCGCACCTCTCTGATTCAATGGGGTTGGGTTAAATGCGGACAACTGACTAGGTATCCCCCTTTCCCTTTCATTACCATATTTGGTAGTGAGTGGAAACGCTAACTGGATGCTACACATTTATACATCCAGTGAAATATCTGGTTCATTGTTCCATCTGTGGCTATACTCAAATGTTCAAGCCCAGTACGCACAGTATGGTTCGGTTTGGCATAGTAGTGGGTAATGGAGGTTATATAGATACAGTTGATAAAACATAGGTAACATCTTAAATAGATAATGTGAGATTACACACTGCTGATACACCACAAGTATTCTATTTGTGAATTTACAGAAAACTACTCGTGTTACATTACCATCAAAATACATGCAATTATTACAGTACAAGATAAATTATATGTTGCTGTCAACAGTGTATGTACCTCCCCTGCCCTTACTGCTCTTCTGAGGCTATAGATAGTGGAACCACAGACAATGTATAATCCACCACCTCCCCCTCTCTTACACAAACCACAGTTTTAATAGTTTCTTATTGTGCAGCTTTAGCCTATTTCTAAAGGTATATTTGATGCAATTCGAAGGCATCAATTGATTAAAACTAATAGAGAAACTATTAGTTGTCAAAAAAGTAAGGCCTATGTCAATTTTCTACATAAAGCTTAGCCTACAGGCCTGGCATCTAAATCATTTTACAACTCTTTATATTATTGTGAATTGTAGGTTTTAGGTATCAATAAATAAACAAGTAGGTAGGCCTAAACAAACAAGAGACTAAATTCAATACATTTCAAAAACCGCAAAATAGCAAATAGCTCATATCCATGAGAACAAAATTAATTTTATTAAAATGTATTATTTTAATTTGTAACAGCTGTGGGCCATAGCTGCGGGATTTATGGGTGCTGAAAAGTCAGAATTAAAAATATATATATATAAATGATGCTTTGTATAAAAAAATGTTTTTAAAAGAGTGTCATATAATTAAGAACAGTATTTTGAAGGATTCAACAGATGGAATTGTAAGAGTTGCTGCCCTCTCCCTTTCTCTGTGATTGTCATTCTAATGGAATCAATAGAGAACAAAACCCTGTCCTCAAACATTTACATCAAAAGGTGCAAAGTCATAGGCAAAGGCACAAAACATCCACATCAAATAAAATATTTTTCTTGATCAAATAACATGGAAAACAACCACTTTTTGAGAAGTATTAAATGACCATCCTTACAAACCAGTTAATGTCAATGTACATTACTGTATTGGCTGGTCATCTAGGTTTGTACCTGTAGACTTTCTATCACCATGAAGGAAAACAATGCACAATACAGTAATTGAGTACACTGAGACATCAAGTGGTTTATGATGATGTGGCTCAGTTGGTACAGCATGTTCTTGCAATGCTAGGGTTGTGGTTTTGATTTCCACGGGGGACCAGTACAAAAAAGTATGAATAGGTATGCACTAGGTATGCACTCACTACAGTAAGTTTCTTTGGATAAGCGTGACTAGTACAATTAATGAATGGACCATTTCAATTTTCACGTAGAAATAGGTTGCATTTGCAAAGTATTTCAAGAAACAGCAAACCATACTTTATATCAAGCAAGTATTAGGCTTCAGATTGTCAGATAATTATCAGATAATTATCAGACTCAAGTTATAAATGCTATTAAACACTCAAATACAAATACATTTTGTATTTTTTTTTATCACAGAAGTACTGGCCTTTACTAGTCCTGTATTAGCGGACGGATATAGACTTCTTCAGCGCAGCCAAAACATTTTTTTTTGCATCTGACATCAGAGTAGGAACAAATGTGGCACCTGGAAATTAATAAAATATTATTTGACAGGCCATCGATCAACCATGTGGCTGTGATATGACGTGCAAGTGACAATAACCTTTAAAACGTTTAATGTTTACGTTATGCCTTGATGTTCACAGAATAACAAAGTGACGTCAGTTATCTCCAGGTCAAGCGGTGAGTGTTGAACTGTCTGTCATTTTAGCGGGAATGTGGGAACCATGGCATGTGTGGGCTATGGCAACGGGGCCCCGGTGGACCTGGACGCTTCTGCTGCCGAGAACAAAGAATTCCTCAGCACGCGCAGTGGTGAGCGGCAGGAGATGGTCGTATTGAACGACAGACTTGCTCTTTACATTGAGAAGGTAAGCACTCACCAGGCTTGCTTACACACAAGGCGCCAAGGCTAGTGCACACAAACAGTTTATTGGATAGGTGTGCGCGCACAGACTACTTCACGCAACATATGGGGATGAACTTGTTGTTTAGTGCCTTTTCTAATTAGAGAGAGCCCACTTTCTAGTAAGCTACATCCTACACATATCTGTTCTTCAACATGCATGTGCAATTGTGTGTAGATTCTGGCCGGATACATTGCCTCAGTGCCACTGCCAATATTCTTTAACATCTGTGCGATATTCTGCTGCCCTTAACGTAGGGGAACAATGTTTATTTGATGGAATTTGTCTGATTAGACTACGCTTGCTTGAGTGTGCCATACAGGCCTGCAGTGGAGAAACGCGCCTTCTGGCTGTGGAGACGGAGGCGCTCATTATTCCCACTTATTTGGGCAGCGAGCATATTCAAGTGGGGGGCCCTGGCGAACTTGATGATAATTCATACCCTGCCATTGTCATTCTCTTAAAAAGGTTCGGTCCCTGGAGCAGCAGAACAAGCTGTTGGAGATGGAGATTGACGGCATCCAGAACCGGTTCGTGAAGCCGTCGGGCCTGCGCAAACTCTATGAGGATCAGCTGAGAGATCTGAAGAGGATTGCAGATCAGATGAGAAGGCAGCGGGTGAGACGGAATGGCTTAATCCACACGTCATCACTATCCCTGTTTTTCTTGTTTACCTTGCAGAAAACAGAAATCACACACACACACACACACACAGGAGGAGAGGGAGAAAGAATGGAAGAGAGCGACAATTAGAATGTGTCCAATATGGTGACACGGCTGACACAGCCTATCATTTATTATCGGCTTGTTACCTTTATACCCCAATAAAGGTTAATCTGTGTTTTGGTTTACAGGACCAAGCTTTAGCCGGTAAAGAGGCCATGGCAGGTCAACTGGAGATAACCAAAGTCAAATACGAGGAGGCAGTTGAGCTGAGAAGGCGGGTCGAGATGGAGATAGAAGCATTCCGTCCGGTGAGAGGTTGTTTAATCACTGTATAATCTTAGCCAAAATTGCCTAATACACATTAAAGTGCCATTGACGCCATTGTGTGCCGCTATGTGGTATTCAGGATGTGGACAGAGCCACCTCTCAGCGCATCGCCCTGGAGAAACAGCTTGAGCAGTTGGAGGTGGAGATTGAATTCCTTCAGAGGGTGCACAAAGCGGTAGGTCCCGTATAGCGTGCACTGATTGATTTGGACCGACCTGTACCAACTCTAGCTAATGGACAAAATGCTAAACAGTAAATCAAGGATAGTTGTAATCAGTGTTTTAAACAAATGTGGGTTAAATTCACTTATAGGAGTTATCTTAACCCTCAAGAGAGTGATATTCTTCCTGTGTTGATAACTGGAGTTCATTGGGATGAAGTGCTTTTAACTCCATTAAGAGTAACCAGAGACAGGCAGTTAAATCTATGGAGTTATCCACATATGTGGGAGGGGCCGCTGTCATATTTCCCAGCATGCTCTGTTGCAGGTAGATGTTTTTACATTGTTTCAATATGTGTTTTTCAATATGTGGAATTCAATTTAAGCAACTATGAGAGTTGGATATTTACTCCAATTAGTGTCGTTTTAACTCCAAAAATATCAACACAACACTAGTGGTGGGACCATATAAACCCCAAAATAGTATTACACTGGACTTAATTGAACCTTTTTTTCTTTCTCAGGAAATTGAAGAGCTACTGAAAATGATATATGCTGCCCATTCCTCAGCCCAGAGCGCTTATGACCTCCCCGACCTCTCAGGCGCTCTCAAACAAATCCAAGCTCAGTATGACGAAATTGCGGCAAAAAATCTACAGGTATGCCTAGGCCTATTTATAATTAACTGGACGGTATACATACAACAGTCATTCATTTCAAGGCGTGACCCCCAGAATATGTGTTTCATGGCCCCTAAATGTTCTAGGAAATGGATTCCTGGTATAAAAGTAAATTTGAAGACCTGAACAACAAGACGACAAAACATGTGGATATGGTTCGAAGTGTCAGGGAAGAAGTTTCTGGCGCCAAGAAGGATGTAAGTTAGGCTATTTGATGAAGATATTCCTACATGGTTGTAAAATGTGACACATGAACTATTATTACTGAGGCTAAATCTAAATAAGAGTTGTAGCCTATGGCAATGGACATTTTTCCTCAATCAAAATGTGAATGAATAATGCATTTTTATTGTATTTTTCCTAACCTTTTGAAGATCCTAAACAAAGAGCGTGGCCTGGAAGCTCTGAAAACCAAGAATGAGGCTCTGGAGGCACAAGTTCGTGAAGCACAGGAAAAGTACAAGAAAGAGCTGGAGGATCTTCAGGTGAGCATGTTCGATCAGTCCGGTTTACTACAGAACTCAACCATTAAATATATCTGAATTGATTGTACACAGTTCAAATCCAAGTAGGCTGCATATGTATGGTTGGTGTTGAACCTTTCATCTGTAGCCTACTAAGGTGCAAACTCAAGCTTGCTCTTTTGACATCACAGGCAAGAATTGAGGCCCTGAAGGAGGAGCTGAAATCCACCAAGTCGAAAATCGCTCTACACCTGCGTGAATACCAGGACCTTCTGAACATGAAGATGGCTCTAGAGATTGAGATCACAACTTACAGGTGAGGTACCACTCAGGTGGTGCCAGGTTTAGTGCAATGGATTTAGATAGGATCATATAGAGCATGTAAATAACCTTTAGAAGAGTGCATTTGTGGTAATGTCATATTCTTGATTCTGATCCATTGATACGGCTTTTCTCTGTTTTCATAGGAAGCTGATTGAGGGTGAGGACTTGCGACTCACAACCATGGTTGGGACCATGTCCATAATGAGTAGCAGCTCAGGCTCCATGAGCGCTGGGATGAGTGTGGGCATGGCTAGAGGCATTGGACCTGGAGGCAGTGGTGGAGGAATGGGTGGAGCTGGAGGCTTAGGTGGAGGGATGGGTGCAGGAGGCATGGGTGCAGGAGGCCATGGCCTTGGAGGCAGGGTTGGAGCTGGAATCATGGGTGGTGGAGGAATGGGAGCTGGAGGAATTGGAGCCAAAGGTGCTGGAGGCGTGGGTGCTAGAGGCCTAGGAGCTGGAAGCACAGGTGCTGGAGGAATGGGTGGAGGCATGGATGGTGGAGGAATTGGTGCTATAGGCAATGGTGCTAAAGGCATGGGTGCTGGAGCCATGGGTCCTGGAAGCAATGGAGGAGGCATGGGAAATGGTGCAGGTGAATATGGGTACGGCGCCTCCATGGAGTACTCCCACGAGGACCAGGCAGTGGAGATGACGGAGAGGAGGACGGTGCTCATCAGGTAAAAGTAACCTGCACTTAAACAATAATGAGAGTAATGTAGGCTTATCATTGACCATTGTTAGGACAGAACATTGTTAGGTTAGAATGTTTAACACAGTTTAACACAGTAGAAAACATTTTCTTCACATTGTGTCTTTGTAAAGAAACTTATTCAACCAGTTCATTTTTTTACTTCCCTTAGAACAGTTAAATCAGAGGATGAGACACTGGAAAGCGACACAACGGAGCAAACCTACATAATCTCTGGCGCTGCCGATGACTCGGACGAGGAATAGGCGTGAATGACCATGTAACCTTCTCTCACCCCTTAACCCCTCACGCCCCTGGAGCTTTGCACTGACGGCTCATGTCTGGTCTCTGACCTTTGACCAAGACATGAGACCATGAATGACCCTGCAACCTAGTCAAGTAGTACCCTTTTGGCTCTTGTGATGTGCCTTTGAACCACATATTCAGAACCTCTGTGTGCATTACACAACTACTCAACAAGCAGCAAATAAAACTCTCAGCAATCAATTCCTGTTGTGTCTGCTGTTTCATTCATTACATTATGTCTAGTTTGGTTTAGTTATTAGGCTACATAATGCTTTTGTGCACGATGAATCATAGAAAATGTTACCCTGAAACACATTTCCATATAAGCTTTTGTGACATCCCCCTAAGGCACAATGAAAACCACAATCAATATGGTACCGTGGAGAGGTTAAATTACACACATTCCATGTTGCACAAATTCACACTCGTTCTCCCACTCACATTGAATATATGAGGTGGTCCTTGCGCTGCACACTAGGCCTACAGGTTGTATGAGCGTGTGGAGAGGTAGGGTGCAATAGAGCAAAAAGAGAGTGAAGGAGAGGTAACGTGAGGAATGAGTAAAGAAAGAGAGTCACCTGAGGGGTCCTTCACCCTTGACATCCTCTCGAGGGGCCATCATACAGCTTCGGTCTTGCAGCGAAGCGAAGGCACACAGGCGTCCCATGTCCCCATTCTATCCATATCCACACCTTTTCTATCTACCACTGATCGGGAGTGATTGGGTCTCGTCAGCACATGCCAAACACAGTCTGCGTCCCATGATGGAGAGGACCAACAGCACAGAGGACATGAGGCAGATCGGAGCATCTAAAGGTCATGCAACACCAATCCACGCAAATACAACACAACTGAGATTAGAATACTGGTTGTACTATATCAGAATAGTATCATGATTCTAGTCATATATGCGAATGCACCTGCGCTCTTGTGTTATTGAATTGAATTGTAGCGTCAGTGGATCTGGGAGACCTCACTCACCTAGTTGTGTTCAAGATAAACTGAGACTCTGGCTGGTTGGCTACAGGCAGGGAGTGTTTTGACATTGCCATTCCTCAAAACCTAGAAAATATAAATGTGGGAGTGAAGGAAAAGAAACACTTGCTGCTGTTTGTGGATAATAAGGAGTATTTTGCCATGAATTTAGGTCAATTTGTATTTAATACAAAAGAGAAATCTAATTCAAATGTTGAAGATTTTTGAGAAGTTGAAAAGGTTTTCAGGCCTATGGGTATAGAATAAAATCTATAATATATGGTGTTTACCTCTCAATGCATCTCTCTCATTCTGTTTCTCTAAAGAAAACTATACATTAGATAAAAAAAATATACCAATTATCTGAAGAGCAAGGCCTGTGGTAGCTGAGGTCGATACTCAGCTTTGTTCTCTCGATGTGATTTTATTTTATACTCAGCTTTGTTCTCTCAATGTGTATTTTATTACGCCGTTTGTGAATGTAGTGACTTGTGATCATGAACGAAAATATGTAGCATTTTTGGATCATTTAGGGGAGGGTCTAATTGTATTTATATTGTTGTAAATACAATTTCAGAGTTGGGGGTATGTTACTTAATATGTAGCCAAGCGCAAAGAAAAACCTGCTGTGTCTACAGTAAGATGCAAATGCATTTGTAAAATACGAATGTAGGATATGTGTAGGCTATGGGTTCTAATCCAGCTCAAATCATTTTAATGCAGAAATTATCAGGATGATGCAGGATCATGCACGAGATAATGTAGGCATATATCGAATGAATCAATAGCCGCCTATGTCCCTGGGTCATCATTTCCACAAGCTCATCCCATCGAAACACAGGCGCAATTAATATCCAGTATACAGGACTCTCACTCTCTTGTTGTTTCTATGTAGAAGCGAACAGGAGATTATTTGAACCTAGAACTGTCAATCCCGCGCTCTAATGAGGAAGAGCCAGACAGACGTTCTCTCGATTTTGATTGGCCTTGATTCATGTCATTAGATTCTATTTTGTTCGCTACTTAATGTGCATCCAACCTAAAGGAGACTCGGATCTTGTAGGACGACTTGCGAAATAGAAAAACAGCGAACAATAGCCTTCATCAAAATGATGGGATGCAGTGTATTATCAATATAATTAAGACATAAGAAGGAGCCAGAGGCCTGCGAGTGACCTCTGCGTCAAGATGCGTTGATGTGGCGCAGGCACAAACCGGAGCTAGCCATGGTTCTGTCAAGCACATTCCATCGTCTGCTCAAAATCGAACATATTAAACAGGCAGAATATATATTGAACAAAAATATAAACTCAACATGTATAATGTTGGTCCCATGTTTTATGAGCTGAAATAAAATATGTTCCATATGCACAAAAAGCTTATTTCTTAAAAATCTTGTGCACAAATATGTTTACATCCCTGTTAGTGAGCATTTCTCGTTTGCCAAGATAATCCATCCACCTGATAGGTGTGGCATATCAAGAAGCTGATCATTACACAGGTCCACCTTGTGCTTGGGACAATAAAAGGCCACTCTAAAATGTGCACGATGCCACAGATGCCTCAACATTTGAGGGAGTGTGGTTGGCATGCTGACTGTAGGAATGTCCACCAGAGTTTTTGCCAGAGAATTGAATGTTCATTTCTCTACCATAAGCCAACAACGTTTTAGAGAATTTGGCAGTACATACAACCCGCCTCACAACCACAGATCACGTGTATAAAATAATAATTTGTTCTCAACTGACTTGCCTAGTTAAATAAAGGTAAAATAAAAAAATGTAAATAAATATGGCGACGTGTGGGAGAGCGTTTGATGATGTCAAAGGCGGTGGGAATATGGTATGGGCAGGCATAAACTACTGACAACGAACACAATTGCATTGTATCGATGGCAATTTGAATGCACAGAGATACCCTGACGAGATCCTGAAGCCCAATGTCGTGCCATTCATCCATCTCCATCACCTCATATGTTTCACCATGATAATGCACGGCCGCATGGTGCAAGGATCTGAACACAATTCCTCGAAGCTGAAAATGTCCCAGTTTTTTCATGGCCTGCATACTCACCAGGCAGGTCACCCATTGAGCATGTTAGAGATGCTCTGGATTGACGTTTAAGACAACCTGTTCCGGTGCCCGCCAATATGCAGCAACTTCGCACAGCTATTGAAGAGGAATTTGACAACATTCCACAGGCAATAATCAACAATCTGATCAACTCTATGCGAAGGAGCTGTGTAGCACTGCATGAGGCAAATGGTGGGCACACCAGATACTGACTGGTTTTCTGATCCATGCCCCTACCTTTTTTAAGGTTTCTGTGACCATACAGATGTATATCTGTATTCCCATTCATGTGAAATCCATAGATTAAGGCCTAATGAATGTATTTAAATGGACTGATTTCCTTATATGAACTGTAACTCAGTAAAATATTTTACATTGTTGCATGTTGCTTTCATAACTTTGTTCAGTATAAATATCATACAATAAATATTATTCCACTAACAACCAGTTCGTTACTGTGTAGAACGACAATGAAAACGTAGACTAAATCTAGTCAATTGAAGTAGCTTATACTTATGCAAAGTTCCTGCACTAACTTTGTTATAAGGCCTATAAATCATGCTATTGGAATAAAGTCCCCCGAATTTGACCGGCTTTGAGAAATGTCTGAAAAATAGACAAATAAAAGCAAAAGCACTTTGACATTTATCGAATTTCTCTGAAGTAGACAAAATACTTGAGTATCCTAAAAATAGGCCTGTTACATCCCTTATATTGACACGTGCATGATCAATTGAAATATATAATATTCCATGTAGGCCTAATGCATTTAATAGAGAAAAGGTCAGCTATATTGACGTTTATCAGTTGTTACTCGAGCAAGGAAGATCGTCCTCATTGTGAATGAAAAATAAAGATCCCACTTATATTTGTGTAAATACTCATATTTCTCCCCAAATGATGCCTTAACAATTGACTTCATGGATTTTTCTATTGATTAATTAATTTGGGCTATAAGCTTGACAGACACAACATTAAAACGGTTGTTAATAGTCCTGTACGATAAATTAAGAAATGAATGTCAGTCAAATCAATCAAATGTAGGCCTATGCAAACTAAACTAACAATTAGACCTATGAGAATATAATAATAACATATAATATATGTAGGCTACTGAAATGCACGTTCCTTGTTGATTAACAATTCCAAGAATATATGATATTATTTTCACTTCCTCTATACCTTCATTGAGATCCTTTAGTATTTCCGCAATAAGAAAATCTTGAAAATATATACATGGAAACATTTTATTTTCCTAATATAATTTGTGGTGATCTTTTTTTAAATGAGCAGACAGCAGCAAGTGAGTGCAACTTTTTTTGATGAATGTGTTTTAGTCCTACCTTTGATAAGCAGCCAATGACTAATTAAAATGATTTACATATAGTGCATATGAGAAGCAAGAAGGCTAAAACACACATACACATCAGGCATCCAGCGAAAAACGTGCATACGCGACATAGGCTATTCCACACAAAACATTTTAAAAATGCCATAATATTTCATAATTATTGCCTAAACATAAAGCTCTGAGTGCGCTGGAAGGACAAGCGTTTGACTTATTTGAAACCTGCGAATTTCTGTCACTTTTTGATTGTTTTAAGTGCCTTAATCCCAATTAGGGGCGGCTGACACGCCGCGCTATTCATCTCGAACGCTCCCTGAATACATTTGCCTAGGAATGAACTTCACAAATAGAGCTCGTGCTTAAATGCGCTCAACAGCAGAGAAAATCGAATAGAGTGACAGTTTCATTCTGAGGCGGTCGAGTGAGAAAAGGTATGAATTTATAAGGTACACCGAAACAAATGTTCAATTCAAACAAATTTACACCCCATTATCCGGGTCTCCTCAACCGAGACAAGTGAGTTAAAGTCAGGGAAATGTGGTTCAAAACCCGGCGAAAACTTATTTGAGGATTTTGAATGCTGAAATGGACCAGCCCTCCTCTAAAAAGGGAGCGTTTTAAAATTAGAGCACGCATGAACAGCGTCGAATCAGTTGCCACTTATTTCGCCACTCTTTAATGCGATTTTGAATATTAGTCTGGGTTCAAATCCGAGTCCGTCCCGCATCACCTATCTGCAAAGCAACTGGTCCACCCTTTGTGCATACATTTTCCACGTTTTAGATGGAAAAGTACATTTAAATAAAGCCTGTGGAATTTCCTAAAAGTGAAAAACATCATCATGGTAATATTGTCATTAAAAGGGATAGGCTATGTCTGAAGTGTGAAATTATTAAAGGAAAATACGTTGCTCTCATTCTTTAAAGCATGCTCTTTATGAAAATGCACTTGTTCCCCCAGTGGACCTGGCTATAGTCCATGCCAGTGGTGTCCTGCCCATAGGTGCCACAGGGGCACATGCCCCCTCAGATTTGTCCTGTTTAAACATTACAAATAAATTACCAGTCAAAAGTCTGGACAGAACTACTCATTCAAGGGTTTTTCTTTATTTGTACTATTTCTTCTACATTGCAAATTAATAGTAAAGACATCAAAACTATAAAATAACACATATGGAATCATGTAGTAACCAAAGAGGTGTTAAACAAATCAAAATATATTTTAGATTATTCAAAGTAGCCACCCTTTGCCTTGATGATAGCTTTGCACACTCTTGGCATTCTCTCAACCAGCTTCGCCTGGAATGCTTTTCCAACAGTCGTAAAGGAGTTCCCACATATGCTGAGCACTTGTTGGATGCTTTTCCTTCACTCTGCGGTCCAACTCATCCCAAACCATCTCAAGTTGGTTGAGGTCAGGTGATTGTGTTGGAAAAGTACCAGAATGACATGATATTTCACAAAATGTCATTACGTCAGTTAGCCGAACATGGGGCCAATAATGTGACACTGATGATGGTATGAAGTATGAAACTTCGTCTTTGCACTTCATCACACTGAACATGCTAAAGTAAAAGCAATAAGCATCAAAGAGACAATCTAAATGAAGGTTAAGTAAGAAAATATAATAATCATTGTGCATAAGATGCAATGCTACCCCCTCTACCCAACACATGATTATACATGGGAAAAAATTACCTACCAGGCTAAGTATAAATGGAACAATGATTTGGTTATTTGAAAAGGCCTGAACTAAGTTTATGGTCTACTTATTTTTCCAGGGAGTCAGGTGGGACTGAAATGGTATTGTAACCGGTCCAGAAGAATGTGTGTTGAACCCTTGGCACTCTCGGGTAGTTAAGGAGCATGAATTGAGTTCCCTGGTGGGGCATTGGTCCCCGTAACTGCGCTGTTTTACACACTGGTTGTCCCTCTACATTCATGGCTCATTAAGGGCCAACCTGTTAAATCAAAACCCCACATTACCATGGGATTGTAAAATTGAAGTGCTGGCACTCTAATCTGGAGGTCCCGGGCAAAGCGAAATAGGCCAACTCCTATAAAAACGTCTTCCTCCGCTCAAGTTCCAATTATTCAGTGGTCGTTATTTGAAATCATTAAAGAGATGCGAAATTCGTTAAGAGAGTAAGGTTTTGTGGAATATTGTGATTGACTCCGCAATACTGTTCTCGAATAAAGCTGAGACCATGTAATTAATGTGTCGTTTAAAAAGAGGAGGACAATGCCGGCTGTCAAGGTATTTAATTTCATTTAATTTTCCATCTCATTTGTTTCGAACACTGCTTTCACTTCTGACACCTCGCCTTTGACTGTTCACTCTGCTTCAGTGCGCGCATTGGAATGGGATTCACCCTTACTTTTCGAGGGTTAGCAAACAGAAAGGAAATGTCTCCCGTTCCCCCTCTGAGAATAATTAATTTCACTTTGAGAACTTCGACGTTGAGCCACAGGATACGAATGAGAATCGGCCCGACTGGTGTGAGAGATTTGGAGGCCGGACCCGTTATTCCCGGGTGGATGGGAACCAGTCACAAATGGCAACATTAATAAATAACCCTCCGCACAGCCGGACTTTGCATACGCCTATTGATGAAATTGTTCGCGTGTCGTTCACGCTCGTTGACTCGTGAAGCTGGGAGAAGAGAAGCCTTACAGAATGGAGCAGTGGGATACCGTTACGTGGCTAGAGAGAGACCCCATCTCCACCCCCCTCAATTATGGCGCAGTGTCATCCCAGAGTCGCCAGGGCAGAGGTTAGCAGGACATGTTCATGGCCTGAATTTATCGCCCACATGTTATTGTTCTCACTATCTTGCCCTCTGTTGAGACTTCCACGACAGATGATCAAGGGATCAATCGCAGTTTTAAAACCTGCGGTGAAAAAGCGACTGGAGGTTTATTTAACTTTTTTTGAGATCACATAACTTGACTTTGTGATATTAAGTAGGCCTAACAATAATAGGCCTATAAATGTCGTATATGGAATTTAGACTGTACAAAATACTGAGTAGGCCTATACTCAGCCTAATATACTAATAATATACTCATAATATAGGCATGCCTATTGTAGCTTATAAGTAGAACTAGTGAAGTTTTCCCACGTAAAACAATGAAAGTTCATTCAGAGGATTTGAGCATCCAATAGCCAGTAAATCTACTACAAATAGTAGCCTAAGAAAAACACAGCATAAATAAATGGTTTATTGCCTAATGTATTGATTCGTATTTGAATGTATCAATACAAAGAAAAGAAAATGGAAGTTTATAACAAACATATACATTATGATATAATAATGTAAAATACAAAATATGCTCTTAAAATATCAGGGCTCACTTGAAAAAGAGATACCAGTCTCAACGTAATTTCCCTGCTAAAATAAAGGATGAATAAAAAAAACTTTAAAAAACATCTTAAAATAAGATTGATTTGAAATAAATAATTGGATGAAATTTAAATGATCAAACTCAAAAATGTGGCCACTTAAAGTTAAAGTTATGAAGGTCTGTGTCGTGCCATGTCACATCTAAATTAAAACGTCTGGAGTGAATTCGTGACAAGAAAACCCACAAGTGTGAAATGATAAGATGGTGGTTATTTTGAAAGCTGTTGCTATTTTTCTGGTGGTTCTGGTACCTGCCCGATCTCAACCCGGCACACGCCGGGAGTCAATAGAAGTTAACAAGTCTTCCAAGCATTCCTGCTCCTTTTGTTAAACTAGGGACACACAATGCAGCCAAACGGAGATAATAAAGTGCTTTGAAGTATATAAACCCAAAATAACGCAGCCAAGTAGATTTAAAGTAGTGACTGATTTCCAAAAACGGGTTTGTAAAGGAACAATAAAAAGGGGAGAATTTATGGAGAAATTATACAGTGGATTTGTCAGTTAAAATATCGGAGCTGTCTGGGGTACAAAGCCACATGCTGAGGATTAATGGTAGCTCCAGACCTTTGATTCTGCACTCTTTTTTCTTTGCCCTTGACAAATTGGATTTTGGGGATGGGAAGGTCGCCTGGCCCATTGTCTGATGGCGGTTTTGCAGCAATTCATTATGTGCAAAAGGGTGAGGGAAAGTCTCCATGTGACCATCTCGGCCCGTTTTCTCCCCACAGCTGCCGAAAGAGGCAAACTCTCTCACACCGCGCGCATACTGCTCGCCCTTGCGCGTTAATGTGTGGAGGGGGTACCTTGCTGCTCCATTAGAAAAGCCGGATCACATACGCCACCGCATCACTTTGCGGGCGGAGATTGGCCTGTCCTCATCTCTCTGACTCCTTCTTGTCTCAATCAGTCACTGCGTGGTCTTCATGGTTCTCAAACCACTGAACGCAGAGCCAGCCATGCAAGCAACTCGGGCATCCACTATCAGTGTGTTTGCAGACTGCAGCATCCCGGCCGGCCTGCGGATAGGACCGGTGCAGGGTATCTTCAAACTAGGGAAATACGTTACTGATCGCAAAGAGGTGGTAACCAAGAAAAAGGTAAGCACAGTTTTATTATGGCATGACATAGGATTTATTCCTTTTTGTAGGATGATTTTTGCAGGCTTCAGAATTGAATTACAAACTAACGGGGGAAAAAATGTTATTCTCCTATTTTAATGACAAGTCATTCCATTATCATCATTATCACCTTTAGGCCTATATTACTCATATTATTATTTATGTATAAGACTGATATGAATAATGGATGCATTTCGAAAACATTATTTTCTTTATATAGGACCTACATTTAATTATCAGGGCAGGTAAAGGGGACACAGTGATCTTTTTTTTAAAAACATTTTTGAACCAGACCTGTCATAGTTCATTGGGCCTTCGGTTATTAATTGGTTCGTGCTGTCAGGTTGGAAATAATTGAGTAATATTAGTGGGACGACTTGTCACTCTGTGCCTTTACTTAACCGCCCTAATAGGGCGACCTGGGGTGCTATGTGAGATTTCATTTCCTCGCCCACTTTAAATTTCACAGGCTAGTAGGCAAGTTATTCAAATGACCAATTTAATTTTAATGCACTCCGGCCATGGAAAGATGCTACATCATAGAACACAGCCTCGAGTTATAAAATAACAACATGAATAAGAAATACTCAAATATAGCCTATAGAAATGTATTGAACATATAAAATAACATTATTGAAACATATCGTTATTAATACAATATGGAACTATCAGAAATGGCTGCTATTTCTGTTTTAATGTAATGTTTTTTCATTGATTTAACATAATTGTTTTATACAGGCTAATTGTTTATTGGTGAATTTATGGTCCTTAACAAACCAATAGATAAGTACCCTACATTATAACTGCATTTTAAGATAGGAAAAGGCCTACACCCTGCTGTCGTAGTTTGTGATTGATGCGGCTAAATGCATCGCCCTGGGCTTCATGTGATGCATCAGGTGCAATCTCCGTGTCAAATGTCACGCTTCATTCATTAATTTGCTTGAACAGTTTAGAAACCCTTTGACACTTCTCAAATTCATTTCCCATATCAACTCAATTATGTGTCATTCTCCCTGGTAAATTATCACCGCTGGTTAACATCGCGGATAAAGACGCATTAAACGCATTGGCACACCTCAAGGTAAGCCTGTCATTTAGCCATTGGTCATAATTACAATCATATTTACAAACAATTAATTCAATATTTAATAAACCAATATTTCTAAAACGAAATCCTTGAATATGTACATGTGCTAAGCCTATACGAAAAGAAACCAAGTTTGTTTAGTGCTCCAATTGCAGTCAAGCGTGACGTCGCAATGTCAAATATGCAACTCTGTTTATGATTTATTCATAAACTATTATAAACTGCGGCTGCCGGACTTTTAGTGAGCTGTGATTTTATCGCATGTTAGGCCTTATTAGCATAATTTCTAACGTTGAACCATCCATGTTGTGGATCTAGATTCGGCTGCTGAGGGGGGAAATCGTGGATGAATCAGGTTGCCATGTGCCAGACTGGATTGGGTGTATCCGGGCAGCCAGAAACAGTCAAGAACAGAACTTGGAGGCTGTCTCAGATCTACCTGGTGGGCAGGTCAGTACTGTGTTTAATTTAAAATGCATAAAGCTCAAGTCATTTGATTTAAAAAAAAACTCAAGCTGAAACAGTTAGTTGCCCTTTTACGTTAGATTTTCTATCGTGTGCTGACGGAGATCCCAGCAGGCGAGGAGCTGAGTGTGTGGTACTCCAACACTCTGGCCCAGTGGTACGACATCCCTACCACTGCCACTCCAACACACGACGAGAAAGGTAAGAAAACTGTAGAATGACTCTGTAATATAACCATACAAAACGATTAGAAAAGTAGCCAAAAATAGATCATGGATATTTGTTTGCAGGCTGGTTCAACACGCTTATGCACGATCGAAATCCACATATATCATTATGTGGTATTGTCCAAACAAAAGTTTGAATAGAAATGGATTAGGCTACAGTATAGGCCTGATGAGGCTGCTTACTGGCATTGACATTTTGTGAGTTCCATCATTGCACAGTTAAGTGACTGTCCAAACCTTGGCGTCCAACTAGAAAAATCCATTTCTGTGGAAGGGTTGTAAGTCCTATATTTTCACGGTCGACAAACGTGCACCCCCAGAGCATTCATTTCGATTTCGGGGTCATTTGATGGGTTTATATACATTACAAGTTAAATGGTCTTGACAGAATTTCATGTTGAACAATTCAATAATAAAATGTAAATGTGTAAAACAGCCAGCAATAGGCCTAACCATCACCTATTAGGCTTCGTTGTGCTAGTGTAATAAACAGAAAATAACAATAATAATAATACCCCCCCCAAAAAAAAAATAATAATCTGGATATTCAAACAGTGGCATCGATGCCATGGCTTTTATAGGCTTGTCAAATTAAAGCCTAATCATATGATCACCAGCAAAATAATCCGGTTTTAATCAGATTACACCTAACGGATACCGCCTACTCAGGAAAATACAATAACTGTGTTTAGATTCAATTATAATGCCTAGACTATATTAGAGTAGCTGCTGCTTATTCAACAGCTAATTGGGATTCTAATAAAATACCAAATACCAATACCGATCTATTACTGCACTCTTAGAAAAAAAAGGGTTCTGGATAGAACGAAAAAGGGTTCTATGGTTGTTGCATTTATGGTACCCCTTAAGGGATTCTATATAGAACCTTTAGGGGTGCCAATAATGAACCCTATTCGGTTCTATCTATAATATGTTTGTGTGTGTAATTACTCTGTCTGAGAAAAATTAGGCATGAGAAATGGAGGGCCTGACAATCATTTTCAAGATATAGCCTACCAAAATTATATTCGACTGTTAAACTAATTACAGTGGCAGGCACACGGAAGAAACCCGCAATTTAAAAACAGGGATAGGCGTGTTTGAACAACTTCAAAGCAGACGATAGTAATTCATGGGGGACAGAGGTTAACAAATGTCATCGCCTCATTAATATTCATGTATTCAAAAGAAAATTAATTCAAAAAAGGTACTTTACGGTAAATTAGCTGGCTACATAAGGCATTGTTATCTAATGAATGCTAACTTTTATGTGGGATGTATATTGCCCTGATTTGCGGCGAAGCACTTTCTGCTGCTCTCTGGCCAATACACCGTGCGCTCCTTGACATACGCGTCCTATTATTTGGCGTTAACAGATGGGCCAGCCTTATTGTCTATGGCGATTCGCGATTTCAAGCAACAGCTGCTGTCACTTCTACGGGAAAGAGCACAGAGAAAGTCCCCCTATCCAACGTATTGGTTTCGGAGCGACAGATTGGACGGGGCGTTTGCTCTTTTGATGGCGATGATAAACAACAGCCCTATAAGGATTACAAAATCATTACATCTATATAATTGACCTCCTATTGTTCAACTTGTGTCATTGCTCACTTTGATGAGGTGGATAGGGTTAATATACTCTGCCGCCTATTCAAAACCCGAATTGGAAACGTGTAGATTCATCTCAATGGATTTATCCAAAATATTTAAATAGGAAACGGAAAAGATTTGCATGTGGCACAAAATAACAGTACAGTTTGAGGTTACTCTAATAGGCCACTGGGAGCGTCTGCAGATGGAACATCAGTCATAAAGCACCCAATAATAGGCTTCTACTCTCACAAAGAAATAGATAGAAATGTGTAGTAACACAAATGTTCAAGATTGAACGTGCTTTATTGACAGAAGTGGGGAGAATAACGAATATCGAGACCCATCGATATTAACATCATGTCTCTCTGCTTCTCTACAGGTGAAGAACGCTACATTTGCTGGTACTGCTGGAGAATATTTAAATATCCCAACACACTCAAGGCCCACGTCCATTTCCACTGCGCTTTGAGCAACGGGCGGGGCTTTGTGAACAGCGAGCAGGCCAGGAGCACAGACAGCTTCAGCAGGTCACCCAAATCCGGGGACATTCCCAACACATCGGCCTCGCCCAGGAACGGCCACAACACCTCCATCTCAGACTCTGTCAGACGGACCGTGTCTTCCTCACCCTTCCTCAACAAAGCGGGGGTAGCAAAGAAACCCAGCTCTGAGGAGCAGGACAGAGCACTTGACATGAGCGTTACCTCGGCCAGAAACCACGGACATCTCATGGGCCTTGGCGCAACGTCTTCAATGTTGAGCAACATGGGGTTCCACCCAGGCGTGCGCTCTGCATTCAAGCCCATGGGCCAATCCAAGGTCCCCGCGGCTGACGTCTACAGAGAGGAAACTAATGGGAAGCATAATGGACTAGGCTTCAGCAAACTCCTGGGGAACATGAAATCGACGCGAGCCTTGAATGAACCTTTAACCGGAAGCCATCCCTCCAAGTGCGTCCATCCATTAGATTCCACATCTCCCGTGGTCCCGTGCGCAAACGCCATCAGGGGTTTTCCGTTAATACCTCATTTCGATGAGACATCGGCTTTCAAGCACGTGGAGAGCCGGATGCACTCTGGACTGTCCCCCTCGCGTTACTCTCAGATGTCCTCTGGATTCCAAATTGAGAGGTTTTCTCTGCCTCAGTTCGATGGCGTCAAGCCATATAATGGAGATTGCAATATCCCCCTCATGCCATTCACCGTGTACAATGGCGAGCTGCTTTATAGTTCACCCTACTACCCACTGAAATTCCATTTTAGCAATCTCCTAAAATACCCGGAGTCTATGTCCTACTTTGGCGCACCTGCACTCAACCAAGACCTGGGTTCAATAACCAACATTGACAGGGAGATAGCCATGCACACTCAACAGTTGTCTGAAATAGCCGTCGAAAAGAACCGAGTCAGGCTCGACTCTATGCCCACTGCTAACACAGGCTCAGGGAAGCCCAAAAAGGGACACTTATGTCTTTACTGTGGTAAACTGTACTCTCGGAAATACGGACTCAAGATCCACATGAGAACTCACACAGGGTACAAACCACTGAAGTGCAAAGTTTGTTTTCGGCCCTTCGGTGACCCCAGCAACCTGAATAAGCACATCCGTCTGCACGCGGAGGGGAACACCCCGTACAGGTGCGAGTTCTGTGGCAAGGTACTGGTGCGCCGGAGGGATTTGGAGCGTCATGTCAAATCAAGGCACCCTGGACAAACAATAAAAAAAGCCGAGGACAAAACCGAGGGCATATTCGAGGATCAAGAGCAAAAGAGCGACAATGACAGCGACGTAGATGTATGCTTCACCGATGATCAGAGCGACCAAGAATCCAGTAAAATAGATGATTAATTGAGATTTTGACACAAATAGGGGCTATGGCAAAGACGGCACAATGTTTTGTGAAATGGTTACAGGTTACCTGTACAGATTTCCGTGTAATTTATGTTTCCCCCAAGGAACGAAAGTTATTTATGTATGTTTTAAAGCTATTGAAAATGTAAATGTTTTTTATTTTAAAAAATCAGATTAGGACTAGACAAGTTTCAAATGACAGCCTTTTATTTTACAACAATGTCTATTCGTTTCAGATGGAACAAAGTATAGGCAGTATGATTTCAGAATTGTATAATATCACAGCTGATGATAATGCATTTCTTTTTTATATGCTAATTGGTAGCCAATATGTTCCCCAAATAGAGGTCGGCTGCACTTTAAAACAGTTATGAACAATTCATTATCAAGCCATGTAGGTCAAGTGTTTAAACACGGAATATCACACTTACTGATATTTTTTTTATTCATTTGAAGTACAATAACTTAAATGTTGCACTTTCTTGCGAGGGCATTTCATTGTTTTAGGACAAAGTTGAGAAGGACAGCAAATATTTATAGCAGTTAGTACCAATCCATTATTTAAGGATCTTGTTTATAGTAGAAAATAACATCTGATTTAAAAAGCATAATGTACAAATGTAAGAATATGATATTTCACTGTTCAGTGAAAAAGTGTTGTACGTTTGTTCATAAGTGATATTGTATATTGACAATATTTCCCTCTTGTTCACTGAGTTGTTCCTTTTTAATAAATGTAATTTAAAACTTTGAAATTGTTTGTAACTTGCTTGATTCAAATATATAGTCTACTCTAAAGCCTACTTGTTTATTAGGCTAACTAATGCACATAAACACAATTCCCCTCACTTTTAACTGCCATGGTTAGTGCACTAATTAATCATTTCCACTTGTAGGCCTACATTGTAGACAGAGTTATCATCAGGATGTTAGTCACTATATTTCCTGTTCTTGTTTTTCAAATGGGGTGACCTCTGAATTCCTCTGAGGACGCAATCGCACCCAGACGAAACGCTTGGCTGTGCGTATTACAGTAAACCTGCAATACATCTCACCACTGTAGGGCATGGTGTAGCCAGTAAGGAGAATGATTGGCTCGCCGACGAGCGGTGGGGCGTGTATAAGTAGGCCTACTGGGTTCTTACATTTGTAAATACAATATTATATTTGGTTAAAGAGGTTATCATCATCATCATCATCATCGTTATCATCAAAATGGTTTTCAACCAATTGTCTGATCCAACAAGTAAGAGATTCAACAAAATCCATGTTAAATAAAACAAATAAAAACATGTGGGGTCTGCAACAAGTAGGCTTCTAGATACATACTGGATACATTTCATTCAAATTTAAATAAAACAATCGGAATTTAATTAGGAAAATAAATAAACATGGTCCGTGAATGTGTGCTGTGTGCTGAAATGCCTGCCTGGAAATGAAATGAAATCAACCTCAATCTTGATAGAGAGCTAAACTTTCGACAACATGCACTATTCACGAAATAATGTCAACTTTTCGTTATAGAGATAACGAACAGTTTTAACCGTGCAGTGAAAATGGTTCCTTCCTACATTGTGCGTAAAAGTGAATTGTCGGAACATGTCTTGTTCCATGGAAAGAGCAGATATAATCTTAAAATATCAGGAGGTCAGATTTATGGCCTGTTGTAAAAAGGAACATTTAAAAGGGAAAAATACGTTTATTTGGGTAAAAGGTGAGATCCAGAAAAGGTTTAGAACAAAAATATTGATGCATTGAGGCGCAGATATAGTTCTAAAATAGTATAAAGTTAATAACACGCATAAAAAAAATCTATAAAACAAACCCCTCTTATTTGGTTTTCCCAGTTTGAAACAAAAACCTATCAGACGTTTTAACGACTCCCGCTGTCTACCGTTTCTTTGCTAAAGGGCTCTGGGTCTCGTTTCCTAGTTGCAATGTAATGTAAGCATTATGATGATCGTACCAGATTAATAACTATTTACAGCCAACTTTTTAAGCCTTTCCCAAACAAACATGCAGAGAGAAGGTTCGCCAAGTGCTTCGCTAGACCATGTGTCGATACTGATAGAATCGAAAAAATAGCAGCGCTGTTCTCAAATTAGCTTTCTCCATTGAAACCTTAACATTATAATTATTCCACAATACTGACGACGGATCAGCTCATAGAGAGATATTACCACCTATGGCTGCAAATAGGCTATTGAGGTGCTTATCATTATGTCATATCTGGTGTAGGCCTAATCCTCCTGTCTTATCTGGTGTCCTGTGTTATTTTAGGTATGCTCCCTCTAAATCTCCCATCTCTCTCTCTCTCTCCCCCCTCCCAGAGGACCTTTACCATGCCTCAGGACTACCTGGCTTGATGACTCCTGGCTGTGCTAGAAGGGTGCAATTGCTGCCAGCTATTCAGGGCGTTTCTGCATGTGGGCATTCCTGCATCTACAGGAATGTATGGTTCTATTGGTCTAGCTAGGACAGGTGGGGGCACTCCTGTACAGTAGGTGGCGTTAATGAACAATAATGTTGGATGCCAGCCACTGATAAACCCCACAGAAGGTGGTGATCATGGTAGCTAGCTAGCTTTACACCGGTAGACAGTGTCCTTTGTCTCTGCCTGTCGGAACTGTTTTCCCGCAGTTCTGTTAACGATGGCAAGGGCAGGTTTTCAGCAGGAGAGAGTGAAGGACATTGTGCTAACTTAGTCAGCTTGTCTGATACACAGTAGGCACAGGGTGTCCCTAACTAGCAAGCTGGCTAGTTATCTAACACACAATTTCACCCTAGCCTCCCACCTGCTGTGCAAGTGGGAGTTGGAGGTGACCGGTAGACATTGTTCTTCACCAACCCGCCTGTCAGGCACTGTTTTCTCCAGCACACAGCAGGCGGGGACGCCACGGTGTCGATAACAACTCTAGCTAGCCAGCTAGCACATGGTGTCGCTCCAGCCTCCTGTGCTAGCGGGAGGCGGGGGCGACCGGAAGACAGTGTCCTTTCCCCCCCCCCCCAGGGAAGAGGTGTTCCTGCAGATGTCCCTGCAGATGGAGGAATTTCCACATGCAGTAACGCCCCGAATTGCAGGCTGAATTTGCACACTATTGGGTCGTGCTGCTGATCCAGTTTCTGCGGTTCTGCCTGTGGTTATGAAACCCTGATCTGTTCACCGAACATGCTACATTGTTGTGCTGCTGATCCAGTTTCTGCTGTTCTGCCTGCAGTTATGGAACCCTGATCTGGTCACTGGTCGTGCTACCATGTCCCGGACTCGCTGCTTGACGACAAATACAACGTTGCCAAAGTACTTGCAATGATGCACCCAATTTGTGATTTAGTGCATTATTATTGGGTATGCATAATCAGCCACCTCAATATTTGCAGCCATAGGTGGTTGTATCTCTTTAGGAGCTGATCCCTTGTCACTATTGTGGAATAATTATAATACTAAGGTAAGATATGAGTGATGGCCAATCCGAGAGCGGCATTGCTTTTCTTTTGATCCTATCAGTATCGACACATGGTCTAACGAAGTTCTTAGCAAAGGTTCTCTCTACATGCTTGTTTGGGAAACACTCTTAAAAATTTGGCTCATAAATAATGATGCAACTGGTACGATTATCGTAATGCTTTATGTTCCATCACAACTGGGAAATGAGGCCCTGAGCTATACTGAAGGTAATTATGACGAGGCTCTCTGCTGGTTCCGTTTCTCTGTCATGGATGACGTTTGACTGCCGAATGAGTGCGAGCCTGTGGGAGGAAGCGAATGAATACGAAGTACATTAAGACCGCTCAGATGTCAGCGGCCCTCTCCTGAAGATGAACCACTGCGACCTGTATGCTCTAGTCGGCTGGCCCTCGCTACATATTTGTCGGCAGACCCACTGGCTCCAGGTCATCTATAAGTCTATGCTAGGTAAAGCTCTGCCTTTTCTCAGCTCACTGGTCACGATAACAACACCCACCTGTACCACGCGCTCCAGCAGGTATATCTCACTGGTCATCCCCAAAGAAAACACCTACTTTGGCCACCTTTCCTTCCAGTTCTCTGCTGCCAATGACTGGAACGAATTGCAAAAATTGCTGAAGATGGAGACTTATATTTCCCTCAATAACTTTAAACATCAGCTATCGGAGCAGCTAACCGATCGCTGCAGCTGTACATAGCACATCTGTAAATAGCACACCCAATCTACCTACCTCATCCCCATATTGTTTTTATTTACTTTTATGCTCTTTTGCACACCAGTATTTCTACTTGTACATCACCATCCATCGGCTCATCTATCACGCCAGTGTTAATTTGCTAAATTGTAATTACTTCGCTACTATGGCCTATGTATTGCCTTACCTCCTCACGCCATTTGCACACACTGTATATAGACTTTCTTTTTTTCCCTATTGCGTTTAATTAAAAAAAAATGTTTACCTTTATTTAACCAGGCAAGTCAGTTAAGAACACATTCTTATTTTCAATGACGGCCTGGGAACAGTGGGCTAACTGCCTGTTCAGGGGCAGAACGACAGATTTGTACCTTGTCAGCTCGGGGGTTTGAACTCGCAACCTTCCGGTTACCCTGCCGCGTTATTCACTATCCATTGTTTATTCCATGTGTAACTCTGTGTTGTTGTTTGTGTCGCACTGCTTTGCTCTATCTTGGCCAGGTCGTAGGTGTAAATGTGAAAAAAAATATTTTAAAAAGATTGGCACCAAAATAATTGAACAGGGCCTCGTTTCCCAAGCCTTGGTGGCTGGTGATGGGAAACCGAGGCTTTCTGAAGCCTTTGGGGATTCCACCAATTGTTCCTGAAAACCGGTTCATTACTCTGAGCTTTTAACACAATGCAAATTAGTGATATCCGCTGGTCAGCAACGAAAAGCAGGGTTTGATGTTCATATAGACGTTTATTGCACAATATATCATATATCCGTGTCGCAGTGGTTAGTCGCCTATTTTCTGTTAGCTACTGTTACAGGTTCGCACCTTCAATCGTGCTTCCCTTTTTTTGAAGTGAAAAATGTTGTTTTTTTGCTGTCAGAAATTGTGAATCTATGACATTATTTAGGATAGAAGCTTATACTTTACTAAATAAAACAAATTGTTTGAACAACAATGTGCATAAAGTGTGTTGTCTCTATTTTCAAAATAAAATGCCGTCGGCAGGATTCAACCCCATTCACTGTGGTCTGAGAGTGAACTTGTCCCTGTCCCCAACTCTACCTGCTAAGCTACCAAACAGGTGACACTATATGAAAAAATCCTAAATACATTGTAAATACGGTGTCAAGTAGAGGTCGGCATTTAAAAGCAGCTTAGAATTGAAGAAAGCACCAGAACCATGGCGAAATCAGTGGGATCTCACATTTTACTACACGAAGTTTGAAAAACCACGTGATCAAACGAAGAGAAGACCATTCTCTTGCCTACCCCTTTTTGGATTAATAAACATTGTAAAACTCCAACTATCTGCCTCCTGTGTCTGCATTTGGGTCTCACCTTGTGCCTTGATAGAATGGGACATGTAGCGGCTCTGTGCAAAGGATAGAAAATATGTGTCAAGTGTGGATGGGAACATGATTATGGCGAATATGGGAACAATGTCAGGGTTAAATGTTGTAATTTGGGGGGGAACACAGTGCAGCATTTGGTAGATGCCAGGTGCAGAAAGAGGCAAGAGAAAATAAACTCACTCATATGGTCTCTTATGCAGAGGCCGCAAAATAGATTGGTGGAACTATTAGGCAGAATGATGGAGATAATAGGGTTACTACTGGAATAAGTAGACCTACTGTAGAAAATTTTGCTTATGTTGGTCCAGACACAGATAGAAGACCTGCTCAGAAATATTGCTCTCACAAATGTGTTGTTTCAGAGGACATCTTAAAAGTTAATCAGATTGACTTTATAGCCTTCATTGGAAAGGTTACCAATCTGATTGTGTTTGTGGAAGGAAGAACTGCCAAGTTGAAGTTCATTGTGGAAGCAACAACAGAGTATTTAGGAGTAACAGATATTACTGTCGCCATGATTGTTGATATGTTGACTCCTAACAATACTAATGATGGAATGTCTCAGTATGATGATAATTAGTTATGGTTTTTGTTATCCTTCAGTGGAATGCCAGAAGCCTTATTGCTAACGGTCAGGAGTTTAAGAATACTAGAACTCCTGAACGTTTAAGTATCAAACCTGATGTGATATGTGTTCAAGAAACATGGTAGATCAACTGGACAGGGTGGTGGGTGTGCTACGTTCATAAGGGAAGGTCTTGTATATCGTAATATACCTTTCAAATCTGAATATCAATGTGTGATGGTGGAAATCTACAGTGCAGGTAGGAATATTAAGTTACAACATTTTTACAGGCCTTGTCATCAACTATCTGTAGCAATATTTGATTAAATATCAGTGGAATTGGGCTCTTGAGAGATATGGTGCGGAGACATTAATGCACACAGTAGTTTATTGGGAAGCAAACATACAGATACTAATGGTACTATTGTGGAAGATATGATGGAAGCATTAGTATGTCTTAACAATGGATGTTTTACAAGAGTTAATGTTGTTAGAGGTTACATCCTGCCTGGACTGGCTTCTATAACTCTATTGCATCTACTGTATGTGTGTATGGAAAGAATGATTCTACTGTTGGAAGTGATCATTTATAGATTTCGTATACCATGACCTTTGATAATACTATTCCAGATAGAGTACCATTCAGAAGATGGGGCTTTCATGAAGCAGACTTGGAAAAGTTTGGTGTTCATTGCTTAAAGTCTGTTGGACAAGTTGTCTTTAGAGAGGCCGGTTGATGTATGTGCTGCCTCTGTGACCTCTCTGATTTTGAGTGCTGCAAATATGTACCAGTGAGTGAAGTGGGTGAGAAAAGGAAGGTGGCGCCTTGATGGACTGAAGAGTGCACTGCGGCTATTCGAGAAAGAAATAGGGATTACAGAGTGTTGCGTCGGAATATGACTCCTGAGAATCTACTTGATTTCCAAAGAAAGAGAGCTTTAGTACGCACAGTCAATAATGTACAATAAATGCATGGAGACAGTTCTGCTCTACAATAGGCAGGGGTACTGAGCTGGGGGATGTAGGGTCTATGTTGAAGAAGATGACTGGAAGAAGGAAGTCCACTCGAATTCCTGTTTTGATTGTGGGTCAAACAACTGATAAAGAAAAAGCTGACTTGTTGGGGAAAACATTTGCTAGGGTACATAGTGGTGTTACTTTGAGTGAAGTATATAAGCAATGCAGGTGTGAGATTTGAAATGCTCGTGTTAATGTGTATAAGGGATACTGTTAACTTTTCTTTGGATGCTATTTTTACCATACATGAGATGCGTTCAGCCTTAATAGGCTGTGGATACACAGCCCCAGGTCATGATCAGTTGTGCTATGCATCATTTAAGCATCTACCTGATGAGATCATACATGTTCTCCTGGGATTATTTAATGCGATTTAGAGTGAGGGGGTTATACCTTCTGGTTGGAAACGTGCTGTAATATTACCTTTTGTAAAGCCTGGCAAGGACTCTTCATGTGCTGATAGTTATAGACCAATAGCACTGACCTCTAACTTTTCCAATCCGGTATATATAGTGCATTTGGAAAGTATTCAGACCGCTTTACTTTTTGCACATTTTATTACATTACAGCCTTATTCTAAAATATATTACATTCATGTTTTTCCTTATCAATCTACACACAATGCACCATAATGACAAAGCAAAAACAGGAAAAACCCTGTTTCCATTGATCATCTTTGAGATGTTTCTAGAACTTGATTGGAGTCCACCTATGGTAAATTCAATTGATTGGACATGATTTGGAAAGGCACACATCGGTGGAGAAGGACTTTGGTCAGGGAGGTGACCAAGAACCCGATGGTCACTCTGACAGAGCTCCAGAGTTCCTCTTTGGAGATGAGATAACAATCAGGGCTTTATGGTACAGTGGCCAGAAGGAAGCCAATCCTCAGTAAAAGGCACATGACAGCCCACTTGAGTTTGCCAAAAGGAACCTAATGGACTCTCAGACATGAGAAACAAGATTCTCCGGTCTGATTAAACCAAGATTTAACTCTTTGGCCTGATAGCCAAACGTTGCGCTCACCACCTGGCCAATTCCATCCATACGGTGAAGCACGGTGGTGGCTGTGGGGATGTTTTTCAGCAGCAGAGACTGGGAGACTAGTCAGGATCGAGGGCAAGAAGAACGGAGGAAAGTACAGCGAGACCTTGATGAAAACCTGCTCAGGATCTCAGACTGGGACAAAGGTTCACCTTCCAACTGAACAACAACCCACACAGCTAAGATAATGCTTGAGTAGTTTTGGGACAAGACTCTGAATGTAATTGAGTGACCCAGCCAGAGCCTGGACATGAACTTGATTTAACATTTCTGGAGAGACCTGAAAATAGCTGTGCAGCGACGCTCACCATCCAACCTGACAGAGTTTGAGAGGATCTGCAGAGAAGAATGGGAGAAACTCCCCAAATACAGGTGTGCCAAGCTTGTAGCGTCATACCCAAGAAGACAGCTGTAATCGCTGCCAAAGGTGTTGCAACAAAGTACTGAGTAAAGGGTCTAAATACTTATGTAAATGTGATATTTCCTTTTTTTTTGTACATTTACAAAAATGTCTAAAAACCTGTTTTGATAAGAGAAAAAACTATTTAATACATTTTAGAATAAGGCTGTAGCATAATAAAATGTGGAAAAAGTTAAGGGGTCTGAATACTTTAAGGATATGAATTGGTGAATCAACATCTGGTGAATTAACATCTGTATGCGTCTTAATAGTGGAGGCAGGTGAGATGCCTTTGGATATATGGCGTAAAAAAAATCATTAGCTTATTGGGTTAGGTTGAAAGGCTGTGAGGTTGAGCATCCCACTGCTACAGTTCTAGATGACTGTTGGGAATACTAATAGACAAGGCAGTGGTTTTGGTTGGACAGTTGGAAAGCTTGCTGATGAGAGTGGTTTGAAGGAGTTAGAGGTTGGCCCTTCTGTGATGATAGGGAATGTTCCTCCATGCTTACTCCCAGATCTTGTTCTTGATCTAACCTTGATAGTGAAAAGGAAATATTGGTCAGATGTCAGTGATATAGGTAAACTGGTTGACAATTACATTGGGTGAAGTTTGTATGCTTTTTTACCACTTTCACAGATGGATCCAAGGACCCAGATAGTGGGCGCACAGAATCAGGTGTTTACGTTTCTGAATTTGATGTGAAGATATGTAGAAGACTAACAGATGAACTGCCAGTATACTCAGTTGAACTGATGGCGATAGTAGTTGCCCTAAAGTGGGTGGAGGACGTACAACCTGTTATAATTATAACAACCTGTTAGAATCTGAGCAATTATAATATGCTTAGATTCTGTCTGTATTGAATCTGGTAAATCTAACAGGAGTGACCTACTATTGGAGGTATTCATGTTATTATGGAGAATTGAGAGAATGTGTGTAGTAATGAGATTTCCAGCACATTCTGTTGTGGAAGGGAATAAAATTATAGACCAGTTAGCCAAAAGAGCTTTGAAATTAGATACAATTGATATTAATGTTTCACTGGGTAAAGGTGAGGCCAAATGTAAGATTAGAGCCATTTTGATAGATGTGTTGCAGAAGAGATGGGACTCTGAGCCAAAGGGCTGTCATAGATATGCCCTCAAAATATATTTTTATTTAACTTGGCAATTCTGTAAAGAACAAATTCTTATTTTACAATGACGGCATTCCCCGGCCAAACCCTCCCCTAACCCGGATGATGCTGGGCCAATTGTCAGGTGCCATATGGGACTCCCGATCACAGCCGGTTGCAATACAGCCCGGGATCGAACCAGGGTCTGTAGTGACTCCTCTAGCACTGAGATGCAGTGCCTTAGACCACTGTGCCACCAGAAGCCTTAAAAGAAATGTCTGTGGACCAAGATTCAAAGGTCAGATTAGGAAGGAAGAGGTGGTGTTTGCTCGATTGCGCTTAGGACATTGTACATTGAACTCTTCATTACATCTGGTTGGCAAGCATGTGAATGGTTCTTGACTGGTATGATATGGTTAATGAAATGTTGGAGCATGTGTTATATTGTTTTTAGTATGTTCAAGAGAGGGAAAGATTGAAGTTTAGGGTCATTGAGGTTGGGGGGTTTGGAAGGTATTTGGGGAATGGGGGAGGTTCTATTAGAAGTTGGTAGGGCTCTTTTTTATTTTCTTAGAAGTACTGAGTTAGGTAGGAGGATTTGACCACACACTCCAGCACGGTAGGTGATGGAATGCACCTTTAACATTGGTTTGCGGACAGCCATTATGTCATAGAAGAAGTTACTTTGAAACGAGCATGGTACGTTGTGTTGGGTCAAGCTCAAATCAAACGAAAACTGTATTTTACACACATTAACACACTGGAATTAGAATGAACAGTAGTGAATGAGAGAGAAGAGGGGCCGTGGCCTCTCGAGTGTCGCAGTGGTCTAAGGCACTGCATCTCAGTGCTTGAGGCGTCACTACATACCCGGGTTCAATCCCAGGCTGTGTCATTCCCGACCGATTTTTTATTTAAACAGAGAGGCCGTGAGAGTCAATAGTGCCAACAGCATCATAGCTGTAAAATTAGAAGGCAAGTCTATTTTTCTCACTTCTACGCAAAGCAATGCTGGTGAACTTAGCAGATAAATTCCCAGAAAATAGACTGTTTATACATTAAGTCTGGAATTGTGAAATGTATAGTTAAAATGTGTCTATTTAGTGTTGGTAATAATAATACTGCCAGTGCCAATAATACATATTTGAAAACAATAACATTACCTTGATTTGATTTCGATCACAGACATATAGCCTAGGCAGGCTATGGCTGGGAAACTCAAAGAACTCAGATTTCAAGAGAGAATATTGTTATGCAGTAAAGAAAATACTAGCTAAATGATTTATAAAGTGCTCAGGTGTATTAGCTACAACTGTCCTTGGTGAGCTAACGTAACAACTGTTTAGAGCAGGCAGGTATGGTGGCTCCAGTAGGACATATAAGGAGAGTTAAAGAGGAACACACAACAATAATTAAGGGCAGTGTATGTGAATTGTTCTCTGCTCTCGCATGCACATTTTGATGCAATTGACGTCTCTCCATGTGATTTGTGCTTCCATGTTGCGTCTTAGTGCTATTCTTAGCATTACGATTATCGTTAGAACCTTCTTACGATGTATTTTTAGTAGCTGAGGTGTTTCAACAGCCTTCGTTAGAAACATGGCTCGAGCGACTGCGTTTAAAAATCTACGAAACGGCCAATGTGGCATCTATGCTGAAAAAAAACGCCAAATCCAACAGTTTCATGAGCTGAAATAAAAGATCCCAGAAACGTTCCATACACAAAAAAGCTAATTTCTTTAAAATGTTGTGCACAAAATGTGTTTACATCCATGTTATTTAGCATCTCTCCTTTGCCAAGATAATCCATCCACTTGACAGGTGTGGCATATCAAGAAGCTGATTAAACAGCATGATCATTACACAGGTGGACCTTGTGATCTGGACAATAAAGGGCCACTGCAAAATGTGCATTTTTGTCACACAACACAATGCCACAGATGTCTCAAGTTTTGAGGGAGTGTGCATTTGGTATGCTGACTACAGGAATGTCCACCAGTGCTGTTGCCAGATAATTGAATGTTCATTTCTCTACCATAAGCCACATCTGACGCCATTTTAGAGAATTTGGCAGTACGTCCAACTGGCCTCACAACCACAGACCACATGTAACCACGCCAGCCTAGGACCTTCACCTGCGGGATCGTTTGAGACCAGCCACCCGGACAGCTGATAAAACTGTGTTTGCACAACCAAATCATTTCTGCACAAGCTGTCAGAAACCGTCTCTGGGAAGCTCATCTGCGCCCTCAACAAGATCTTGACCTGACTGTATTTCGCCATCGTAACCAACTTCAGTGGACAAATGCTCACCTTTGATGGTCACTGGCACACCGAAGAAGTGTGCTCTTCATGGATGAATCCGGTTTCAACTGTACCAGGCAGACGACAGTGTGTATGGTGTCGTGTGGGTGAGCGGTTTGCTGATGTTGTGATACCGTGACGACATCCCGAGGACCATTGTCGTGCCATTCATCCGCTGCCATCACCTCATGTTTCAGCATGATAATGCATAGCCCCATGTCGCAAGGATCTGTACATAATTCATGGAAGCTAAAAATGTCCCAGTTCTTCCATGGCCTGCATAACACCAGACATGTCACCCATTGAGCATATTTGGATTGCTCTGGATCGACGTGTATGACAGCGTTTTCCAGTTCCCGCCAATATCCAGCAACTTTGACAGCCTTTGAAGAGGAGTGGGACAACATTCCACAGGCCACAATCAACAGCCTGATCAACTCTATACGAAGGAGATGTGTCGTACTGCTTGAGGCAAATGGTGGTCACACCAGATACTGACTAGATTTCTGATCCACGCCCCTACATGTTTTTTTTAAAGGTATCTGTGACCAACAGATGCATATCTGTATTCCCAGTCATGTGAAATACATAGATTAGGGCCTAATTTATTTATTTAAATTGACTGATTTCCTTATATGAACTGTAACTCAGTAAAATCTTTGAAATTGTTGCATGTTGCGTTTATGTTTTTGTTCAGTGTACATGAGTCAGAAACAGTTATTCTAGTGTCAAAATGTACTACAAAGTTTAAATAGGATAAAATCAGTTGTGTCTAAAAACAGAGTTTGGAACGTCTGTGTGTCACAATTGGTTAATGAAGGTTGGGTTTTGATTTGACAATGTTCACTTGCCCACTAACATGGGGTAAATAGCTGTGGTGATTGCTCTCGATCCAATAGCATAGACAATGAGACAGACCTGCCCAGCAGCTCCGACTTTGTTTACACAAGACAACACGTCACACATTTCTTTACTTGAGAAATTGCACCAAGCACCTTAGATGTAAAACTGAGCAACTAAACATCCTCGGCAAAAGTGCCAAAATGAATTAGAGATTTCTTGAGTTAGATTCATTCTGGGGGTTTTGAGAAAGTGAAATAGGCTTCTCATGGTGAACAAACATCATTGACCAAACACAGAATTGGTCAGGCAACACACCTCTGAGACTGAAATCTTGTTTTTCTAACGAGCAACAGAAAAATTCACGTGCCAATATGCATGTTCAGTGGATCTTTAAAAACCTTCTCAACCTTATGAAAACACATCAACCAGACCTGCATACCTAGCCTAAACATCTTGATTCTGTTTAGCAGAAATCTTCTGTGAATAAAGTTATGCGGATTGGCAAAAACCATCTAACGATTCACTTTGGCTGCTTTACGAGATGTCTGGATCACCCAGGTTGTCATCACTCATAGATGTGCTAAGATTTTTAAGAGTAACGTTGCTCACGAAGGCTCTGGGGAAAAAAGATTGGCTACTAAAGATACATTTTAAGATGGTTCTAACAATGATCTTAACCCTACGAAGGCTCTGGGAAACGAAGCCCAGTGCGGTGTCTGACGGTTGTCTACTGAATCTGGCATATTGCCTGCAATCACAAAACTGGAGATAAAATAAGAAGATGATGGCCATTCAGACTAGAGGCAATTTACAGTATGCACCATTATTGTCCATTTTGACTTGGTCTTAGTCATGATATTGTGTGCTCTGTTTTTTTTACATCCCTCCTCTTGCATATACTGCAGTTGAATTGCAGTCTTTACAAAGCAATAACCTACTCACAAAACATATATGTCATAGAAATTTGACTATAGGCAAATTGTACTATTTTACTGGAAATCTAACATTTTTGAAATATTTAGCCTGGAAATCTAAGACTTTCAATTCCTTTAGTGGTTTTCTCGAAGTCATTTGTCATCTCACTTACTCATCTCAGCGCATTATGTATAGAAAAGGACTGGCGTGGTTTTGACGTGGCCTGCTGACTGATTCTCAGTTTGAACAACCTGGCTCTGTCTGTCGGTCTCTGGCTGGCCTGGCACACAAACACAGTGTCTTTAGTCTCCTTCAGTCCTCTGTTGTTACCAGTCACATTTAGCAGGTTGTCATGGCAGTGACATGTGAAAGACTTGGGCTTACACCATAAGCCATGGCCATTCTATTTCTATGGCAACATCTTCAATATCTTTCTAGTGGTGGTTTCAAATGACTGTGATCGACGGTGTTTGCTTTTTGTAGGTGGAGTGCTTATTTTTCTGTCTGCGTGTGCATATGCATGTGTTGCATTCCAGTATTATATAGGGCATCGGTGTGCTTTTCTTTGTTTATGAGTGTTTGCCTGTGCACACCTGATCTCTTTGTGTGCCTGTGAGGTGGTGCATGTTGGAGAGTGCCTCTGTATCTATTTCCATTCCTGTTTATTCATATGCAAACATGCTCTCTGTACACTGGTAAGCTCGCCTTTTGTTCTATAGCTGTGCTATATATTCTGGTATAAATGTTTCACTGGGTTCACAATACGGTATGTTTTCCCATCTTTCTCTGTGCTGTGGGCCACATCGGTCTGGAATGAGGCTAGAGACCATATTCACCCTCCCAGTCCAACACCCTGCTAACACCCACCCCCTCCCACCAGCGTTCTAATCGATTAGTGTCGTTCATTAGTGAGGACACTAGAACGAGTTTCATTGAGAGAATTTGACACTCGGCCCTGGAACTACAGCCAAAATCCAAATCCATGTGGCTGTCCATTCCTACCAACCAAACAACTAGACCACCATCGAATCTGAAAAACATGGCCCTGTAAAACCAGTCAGAGAAAATTCTATGTTTCAGACTTTTTTAAAGGCTGGTACGTACATAGGAATATAATGACCTTGGTAGGCACAATTGGAAAAACTCTCGGAGAAAGATGTGCATTCGATCAATGCCATGTCTTCAGTTCATCCGAGGAAGACATATTGTCATGAAGGAGGAGAATGGAGAAAGAGGAGAAGTGCAGGTACAGAAAAGAAGACCCACTCAGGTGGTACCATGGGAAAACACTGAGGGCTAACAGTTCATACTGTGAATAGGAGAACCGTGTATATAGGATGAAATAGTACGGGTCGTAGGTGTTATCCACACAGGAAGATACAGAATATAAATAGCACTTCACGGTCCCACAGGGCTTATGCAGCCATAAAAAAAAACTATTACTCATTTGTTGCTGATAGAACAAGAGCACTTGGTGGACTATCTTCAGAATTTTTAGTGAAAGGCTAAAATGCTTGATCAAACTTAAGACCCTTTAATATCAGTTATTTGAAGGTATTTAACAATTTTACTAGAAATCAAGTGTTCCAAAGCATTAAAAAAAATGTCTCTCTCTCTCTCTCTCTCTCTCTCTCTCTCTCTCTCTCTCTCTCTATATATATATATATATATATATATATATATATATATATGCTTTATAGGACATTAATAAACTCTTCATAAGCATTGCATAAATGCTTCACAAATGTGTGTGTTTGACAGGCAACTCTCCTCCCTTATCAGAGACTGATCTCTCTCATTGAATCCACTATACAACCACCACCGATACACTTGCAAGCATCAGTGCTTATATCTATTATCAACAGTTGAAAAAATCTTGGTTATGTTGAAAATCTCTTGTTCACCCACTAAGTCTGTCAAAAATAAGTTGATTAAATTCTCTCAATTTGCTTACTCCTGGAGTCACACAAACCAGGCACACAAAATGGCCACGCACAACACAGTCAACATATTTTTTTGATAATTAAATCTGATAAGGATAATTACAAAGAAAACTAACAGGCCAAACAGACCGAAATTAATTAATTGCAATTTTAATTTGTGAAGCAACCTTGAGCTTAGAGTGAGACAAAGTTCAGGTGAATCAAAATGAGTTTTTTGTATTAACATGTACTTCTCTTTCATTGGATTTCTCTGTAAGATATAATCTCATTGGCTTTGTTGAACTGCTCCTATTGAGGGAATCTGATGGAGAAAGAGAAAGTAACAGTGTGAGAGCATAAGAAATACACCACAACAGCACAGAACCCCAGGCATCTGTGTGCGTGTGAATGTGTGCGTATGTGCACAATAATGTGTGTGTGTGTGTGTGTATGTATGCATGTGTGCATATTGCCTCAAATCTGTCCATGGATGACACAATTTGATAGTGATGCTCTGCGATGCCAGCTAACACAACTGCCTGTACTTTGGTTGAAGACATGTCTCGTTTCTAGGGCATCTGGGAAGTCAGCACCTATCAGAGTATATACTCCAAACTCCTCAGGAGGGGATGTGAATTACACGTCTTTATGCTTCAGGGGGATGAATCTTACTATTTCATTTGAGTAGGATACAGCCACAGCAGTGTATTACCTGCTTCTAGAGGGGTCAGAGCACATCAGGCCTTTCTAATCGACCTGGCCCGGGTATCCTGGAAGAATATTGACCTCATTCTATCAGTAGAGGATGCCTGGTTATTCTTTAAAAGTGCTTTCCTCACCATAAGCATGCCCCATTCAAAAAATGTAGAACCAGGAACAGATGTTGCCCTTGGTTCACTCCAGACCTGTCTGCCCTTGATCAGCACAAAACCATCCTGTGGTGTACTGCATTAGCGTCGAATAGCTTCCCCGATATGCAACTGTTCAGGGAAGTTTAGGAACCAATATACACAGGCAGTTAAGAAAGCAAAGGGTAGCTTTTTCAAACAGAAATTTGCATCCTGTAGCACAAACTCCAAAAAGTAGGAAATACTGTCACCACCGATAAATCCATGATAATTGAGAATTTTAATAAGCATTTTTCTACGGCTGGCCATGGTTTCCACCTGGCTACCCCTACCCAGGTCAACAGCCCTGCACCCCCCACAGCAACTTGCCAAAACCTCCCCCATTTCTCCTTCACCCAAATCCAGATAGCTGATTTTCTGAAAGAGCTGCAAAATCTGGACCCCTACAAATCAGCTGAGCTAGACAATCTGGACCCTCTCTTTCTAAAATTATCCGCCGCAATTGTTGCAACCCCTATTACTAGCCTGTTCAACCTCTCTCTCGTATCGTCTGAGCTCCCCAAAGATTGGAAAGCTGCCGCGGTCATCCCCCTCTTCAAAGGGGGAGACACTCTAGACCCAAACTGTTACAGATCTACCCTGCCTTTCTAAGGTCTTCGAAAGCCAAGTTAAAAAACAGATCACCGACCATTTCGAATCCCACCGTAACTTCTCCCCCATGCAATCTGGTTTCCGAGCTGGTCATGGGTACATCTCAGCCATGCTCAAGGTCCTAAACGATATCATAACCGCCATCGATAAAAGACAATACTGTGCAGCCATATTCATCGACCTGGCCAAGGCTTTCAACTCTGTCAATCTCAACATTCTTATCGGCAGACTTAACAGCCTTGGTTTCTCAAATGACTGCCTCGCCTGGTTCACCAACTACTTCTCAGACAGAGTTCAGTGTGTCAAATCGGAGGGCCTGTTGTCCGGACCTCTGGCAGTCTCTATGGGGGTGCCACAGGGTTCAATTCTTGGGCCGAGTCTTTTCTCTGTATACATCAATGATGTCGCTCTTGCTGCTGGTGATTCTCTGATCCACCTCTATGCAGACGACACCATTCTGTATACTTCTGGCCCTTCGTTGGACACTTTGTTAACTAACCACCAGATGAGCGTCAATGCCATACAACTCTCCTTCCATGGCCTCCAACTGCTCTTAAATGCAAATTAAACTAAATGCATGCTCTTCAACTGATCACTGCCCGCACCTGCCCGCCCGTCCAGCATCACTACTCTGGACGATTCTGAATATGTAGACAATTACAAATACCTAGGTGTCTGGTTAGACTGTAAACTCTCCTTCCAGACTCACATTAAGCATCTCCCATCCAAAATTAAATCTAGAATTGGCTTCCTATTTCGCAACAAAGCATCCTTCACTCGTGCTGCCAAACATACCCTCGTAAAACGGACTATCCTAACGATCCTTGACTTCGGCGATGTCATTTATAAAATAGCCTCCAACACTCTACTTAACAAAATGGATGCAGTCTATCACATTGCCATCCGTTTTGTCACCAAAGCCCCATATAGTACCCACCACTGCGACCTGGTTGCTCTCGTTGGCTGGCCCTCGCTTCATAATCATCGCCAAACCCACTGCCGCCAGGTCATCTATAAGTCTTTGCTAGGTAATGCCCCGCCTTATCTCAACTCACTGGTCACCATAGCAGCACCCACCCGTAGCACGCGCTCCAGCAGGTATATTTCACTGGTCACCCCCAAAGCTTATTCCGACTGCATCCTTATGTAATACATGTATCACTAGCCAGTTTAACTATGCCACTTTGTTTACATACTCATCTCATATGTATATACTGTACTCGATACCATCTACTGTATCTTGCCTATGCTGCTCTGTACCATCACTCATTCATATATCCTTATGTACATATTCTTTATCCCCTTACACTGTGTATAAGACAGTAGGTTTGGAATTGTTAGTTAGATTACTTGTTGGTTATTACTGCATTGTCGGAACTAGAAGCACAAGCATTTCGCTACACTCGCATTAACATCTGCTAACCATGTGTATGTGACAAATACAATTTGATTTGATTTGATTCCTCCTTTGTCCGCCTTTCCTCACAGTTCTCTGCTGCAAATGACTGGAACGAATTGCAAAAATCACTGAAGCTGGAGACTCATATCTCCCTCACTAACTTTAAACATCAGCTGTCAGAGCAGCTCACAGATCACTGCACCTGTACATAGCCCATCTGTAAATAGCCCATCCAACTACCTCATCCCCATATTGTTATTTAAAAAATATATATTTTTGCTCCTTTGCACCCCAGTATCTCTACTTGCACATTCATCTTCTGCACATCTATCACTCTAGTGTTTAATTGCTAAATTGTAATTACTTCGCCACTACGGCCTATTTTAATGCCTTACCTCCCTAATCTTACCTAATTTTCACACACTGTATATATTTTTTCCCTATTGTGTTATTGACTGTACGTTTGTTTATTCCCTGTGTACCTCTGTGTTGTTTGTGTGGCACTGCTTTGCTTTATCTTGGCCAGATCACAGTTATAAATGAGAACTTGTTCTCAACTGGCCTACCTGGTTAAATAAAGGTGAAATAAATCAAATTCAATTTAAAATATCATCCCTTATGAGGAGTTTAGCCACAGAGAATGGCTACATATAGGCAGACAGTGATGTATTTAGATGTGCATAGAATTGTGCTTGAAAGGAGAGATGCACATCCTTAGTACACCATAATGTCACTGATGAAGGGGCCAATCGATATTAACCTCACAGATGAATTTATCTCGAGGTCATATTTGCCAAAGTATCTCTCTTACTGCAATTGTTGATGTGTGGTGGGCATTATGGTGCAAAATGTCCACCACTATGCATCACACAGGTACAGATTTGCTATTTTAATTTGATCACTGTGTTGGCGCAGGGAATTTTCCTGTGCAGCAGTAAATGCAAATTGTGGTGTATTCAAGGTTTAAACAATCCACCCTTTTTTCTGCATTTTCGCCTAAAATGACATACCCAAATCTAACTGCCTGTAGCTCAGGACCTGAAAGAAGGATATGGATATTCTTGATACCATTTGAAAGGAAACACTGAGGTTTGTGGAAATGTGAAAATAATGTTGGAAAATATAACACATTAGATCTGGTAAAAGATAATACAAATTATCATGTTTTATTGTGTACCATCATTGAAATGCAAGAGAAAGACCATAATGTATTATTCCAGCCCAGGCGCAATTTAGACATTGGCCACTAGATGGCAGCAGTGTATGGGCAAAGTTTTAGACTGATCCAATGACCCATTGCATTTCTGTTCAAAATGTTGTATCAAGACTGCCCAAATGTGCCTAATTGGTTTATTCATACATTTTCAGGTTCATAATTGTGCACTCTCCTCAAACAATAGCATGATATTATTTATTATTTATTATTATTTCACTGTAATGGCTATTGTAAATCGGACAGTGCTGTTAGATTAATACGAATTTAAGCTTTCTGCCCATATCAGATATGTCTATGTCCTGGGATTTTTTTGGGTTCCTTACAACCTCAGGCTAATCACATTAGCCTATGTTAGCTCAACCGTCCCACGCTGGAACACCGATCCTGTAGAGGTTAAAAATGCTTCCGAAGTTTGTAATTTCCAATTAAAAATGTCAGACTTGATTTGCAATAACGAAAAATGCATCAACCCCAACAAAATGTCCATTAATTATGATCCATATAATAATTCACATTTCCTGTTGCTGCAGGATTATTTTCCTGCTGTGAGAAGCAGGGTAAAATTAAGATGGTGTATCTGTAGGAGGGTGCCATTACACCTTGGTGATGGGCACAATACCAGAAAGGAGGCGCTACATATAGCAAATGCAATCCACCATTATCCATGATGATCAACGTTGAACTACAACCTCAGCACATCCTCAGCGTCTCTCATCCACAACATCCTGATCTTGGGTTATATTCACTAGGCACGGGACACAAGAAAATGGTCTGAAATTGAGGAAAACATGGAAGTACTATCAGAACTTGTCCAATAAGAAACTGCTTTATTTGTTTTCTGTTGCACAACGTTTTGAAGCAAATTAACTAATGAACATGACCCTAAAAACATTCTATGAACACAAAGCAGAATTCTGGTTAATTATTGTACACATTCATGTTTATACAGTGGCCGTCAACAGATTCAAGCCACTTGAAAGACGAAGGCGAGGTGCGATACTACACCTACCTCACCACCAGAAAGAGGAAGCTTGCAAGTACACGCAAACACGTGCGTGTACGTGCACACACACACACACACACACACACACACACACACACACACACACACACACACACACACACACACACACACACACACACACACACACACACGAACAGAGGTCGTGGTGGAGACAAACACAATTGGCAGGGAGAAAGGAACATGTTGTTGGAAAGACAGCAGAGCAAGGACAAGCGAGCACAAAGATAACAAGCAGCCTGCACTGGCACAGAGTCAGAGACAATCTCCTTCAGGGGCATTCAGTATCACCAGTATTGGTCCTCTCTCAGTCAAACCAGGAAGGCCAACCTTACCTGCCGCTGTATCAACCGAATGTTTACTAAAAAAAGGAAGGACACAGTTCCTCTCAGGAAAGAACACTGCCACCAAACTGGTGGAACTAAGTGCCCGGTTCTGCATGTGTGGGTAGATCTGCATTTAATTGATATAAAAAACAACTGTTTTTTATTTCTATTTGTGGTTTAGCTGTCTTTTCCCAGCTGATGTCTCAGGGTGAACCACAGAGATAGATAGAGGACTCATCTTTGCATCTGTGCTATTATGGCATCTGATGATAGCATACCAAAAAGGTCATCAAGGACACAACCACCCGAGCCACTGCCTGTTCACCCCCACTACGATCCAGAAGGCGAGGTCAGTACAGGTGCATCAAAGCTGGGATCGAGCGACTGAAAAACAGCTTCTATCTCAAGGCCATCAGACTGTTAAACAGCCATCACTAACACAGAGAGGCTGCAGCCTCATCATTGGCCAATTGAATAAATGGATCACTAGTCACTTTAATAATGTCTACATATCTTGCATTACTCATCTCATATGCATATACTGTATTTTGCTACACTCGAAACAACATCTGCTAACCATGTGTATGTGGCCAATAAAATTTGATTGCCGTACTCTCCATTTTAAAGTACTACATTTTCTTATTTTATGTTTGAAAAAAGCATAAAGCTAATAATGGTGATTTACTGCACCCGCAGTGCTGGAGTCCTAAACCAAATCTTGTGTGTCATTAATTCTACTGTGGCCACTAGATGGTGGTGATATAGTTTAAAGCCATTTACAAACCATAGGAAACCAAATTTAAAGGAGAAGACAATGCTTTGATCATGGGCCGATCACTCCAAACCTATAGGAATCCCCACCAGTTGACTACATTAAAATGGTGGAAGCCCTCGATGGCAATGTCCATGCTAAAACGGGTTATATCCATCTAGAGTCCTCTATCTCTATGGGGTGAACCTGTCCCTCTCAATGAAGCAGTGAGCTCTCAGCCCAGTGTTCTGTCTATCTAAGGTCAGAGAGATAGGATGTGATGTGACTGCTCTCCTGCTGCTGCTGACAGACTGGCTTTCCTGGAGCAGGTAAAACAGAAGAGGAGTGCAGGTAGAGTAAACACACAATGCTGGTCAAACACATACACTGGATAGCGAGGGTCTGAGGGTCTATAGGCACACACACACACACACACACACACACACACACACACACACACACACACACACACACACACACACACACACACACACACACACACACACACACACACACACACGCAATATATATACAGAGGCAACAGTGAACACACATTTACATGTTGTTTTCCTCTTCCGATTCAGTCTAAAATTCTTCTATTACCATACTGTTTGCGCTTCTCATAGAACACATGCCAAGCACACCTGCCCCATCCTCACTCACATCAGAATAACTCATGTCACTCATGTCACTCACTGTACCTCTGAGACTGATAGTGATCCACCTTGGCATCTCGAGTGGCGCAGCAGTCTAAAGCACTGCATCTCAGTGTTAGAGGTGTACCTACAGACCCTGGTTTGATCACGGGCTGTATCACAACCGGCCGTGATCGGGAGTCCCATAGGGCAGCGCACAATTGCCCCAGTGTTGTCTGGGATAGGGGAGGGTTTGACCGGGGTAGGCCGTCATTGTAAATAAGAATTTGTTCTTAACTGACTGGTGGTTAAATAAAAATAAACGGTATGGAGGTGACAGCTAGTTTGTGTTAAGGTCATCCCAAGTCAGACCTGATGCACCAGCAGGTAGGGGGGCGGCACACACCAGCTGTGGCTCACTGGTACCATCTCCTCCTCTATCCCACGGCCGCATCCACAAATAAACACATGCTAAACAGAGCTCCATCCCCACTGCCTCCCACATTCAGCTGCAAATGAGCCGGCATATGGGCCTCACTACCCCTGTTTGATGTGAGGAATAATGTGAATGCATTCGCATTCGTCCAGGCCTGAAAACGCTAATGTGCATTGTGTGTCCCTCACACAAAGCGTGATCTAGTCCATACACATACAGAATAAGCAAGTAGACACACACGCACGCACGCACGCACGCACGCACGCACGCACACGCACACGCACACACACACACACACACACACACACACACACACACACACACACACACACACACAAGCAGCCCCCCCCCACAGTATTTCGAGAATCCATCTCATAGAAACATCTGTCCCTTATGTCAGTGTTGTGTCTATCTGAGGTCAGAGAGATAGGATGTGATGTGACTGCTCTCCTGCTGTTGCTGATGCTGACAGACTGGCTCTCCCGGAGCAGGTAAAACAGGAGAGCGCAGGTAGAGTAAACATACACAACTGGTCACCCACTAGATACACTGCATACACACTCACATAGACTCAAAATAGTAAGGGCTACATTTTCCTCAACACAAAACAGCACTAAATTGTGCAAAGAATACACAGTTGCAGTGTCCAGAACCAGCCTTGGATGTACCGTTCCATCTAATTTGATGGTTACATTAACTTGGCACACTGCAAATGCTTTTCTCCTGAATCGTTTCCGTTTTTCATTTGGTATATTGTATTGGAAAGGACAGGAAATATAGAGGAGAGAGTGTGCTGAAACAGCAGTGGGCCAGATTAAAACTTTTTCACTCAGGCCCCCCTCCAGCATTGGGGAACATCCCGCCCCCCCAGCAGCGTGTGAAGGAATGTGAATGTACAGTTGAAGTTGGAAGTTTACATACACCTTAGCCAAATACATTTAAACTCACATACATTTTCACAATTCCTGACATTTAATCCTAGTAGAAATTCCCTGTTTTAGGTCTGTTAGGATCACCACTGTAGTTTAAGTGAAATGTCAGAATAATAGTAGAGAGTGATTTATTTCAGCTTTTATTTCTTTCATCACATTCTCAATGGGCCAGAAGTTTACATACACTCAATTAGTATTTGGTAGCATTGCCTTTAATTTTTTTAACTTGGGTCAAACGTTTCGGGTAGCCTTCCACAAGCTTCCCACAATCAGTTGGGTGAATTTTGTCCCATTCCTCCTGACAGAGCTGGTGTAACTGAGTCAGGTTTGTAGGCCTCCTTGCTCGCACATGCTTTTTCAGTTCTGCCCACAAATTATTTATAGGATTGAGATCAGGGCTTTGTGATGGCCACTCCAATATCTTGCATTTGTTGTCCTTAAGGCATTTTGGAACTTTGGAAGTAGGCTTGGGGTCATTGTCCATTTGGAAGAGCCATCTGCGACCAAGCTTTAACTTCCTGACTGATGTTTTGAGATGTTGCTTCTATATATCCACATAATTTCCCCCTCATGATGCCATCTATTTTGTGAAGTGCACCAGTCCCTCCTGCAGCAAAGCACCCCCACAACATGATGCTGCCACCCCTGTGCTTCACGGTTGGGATGATGTTCTTCGGCTTGCAAGCCTCCCCCTTTTCCTCCAAACATAACGATGGTCATTATGGCCATACAGTTCTATTTTTGTTTAATCAGACCAGAGGACATTTCTCCAAAAAGTACGATCTTTGTCCCCATGTGCAGTTGCAAACCATAGTCAGGCTTTTTATGGCGGTTTTGGAGCAGTGGCTTCTTCCTTGCCGTGCAGCCTTTCAGGTTATGTCGATATAGGACTCGTTTCACTGTGGATATAGATACTTTTGTACTTGTTTCCTCCAGCACCTTCACAAGGTCCTGTGCTGTTGTTATGGGATTGATTTACACTTTTTGCACAAAAGTACATTCATCTCTAGTGATGTTTATACTTGTGTATTGTTGTTTGAACGTGGTACCTTCAGGCATTTGGAAATTGCTCCCAAGGATGAACTAGACTTGTGGAGGTCTATAATTCCTTCTAAGGTCTTGGCTGACCTCTTTTGATTTTCCCATGATGTCAAGCAATGAGGCACTGAGTTTGAAGGTAGGACTTGAAATACATCCACAGGTACACCTCCAATTGACTCAAATGATGTCAATTAGCCTATCAGAAGCTTCTAAAGCCATGACATCATTTTCTGGAATTTTCCAAGCTGTTTAAAGGCACAGTCAACTTAGTGTATGAAAACTTCTGACCCACTGGAATTGTTATACAGTGAATTATACGTGAAATGATGTCTGTAAACAATTGTTGGAAAAATTACTTGTGTCATGCACAAAGTAGATGTGCTATCCGACGTGCCACAACTATGGTTTGTTAACGAGAAATTTGTGGAGTGGTTGAAAAACAAGTTTTAATTACTCCAACCTAAGTGTATGTAAACTTCCGACTTCAACTGCATATAGCACGCAGCATAACAGCTGCACCAACGCATAGGTACTCACACCACCAACAGACATGGGAACAATTATCAACAAAGACAGAGGTAACAGAGGGCACATTTATAACATACTAATCAAGGGAAATGGGAACCAGGTGTGTGTAATCAGATAAGACAGTCCGGGCTGATGATAATGCATCCTCTTCAGTGAAGCCTAGAAAGCCAGTGGCGTAGACCTCCGGAACTGGTAAACAGAATGAGCATCAGTACCGGGGTGATCTGTGACACATCCTCCTCAGTGATTTCATAAGAATTCAATTGTAAAACATTTAAAAAGTGATCATTTTTTAGATAAAACCATACTAAAACACAATATTTTGCAATGAACAAAATACAGTAGCCTCAACAACACTCTGTAGAGTAGCACCATGGTGTAGCTGGAGGACAGCTAGCCTCCATCCTCCTTTGGGTACATTGACTTCAACACAAAATCTAGGAGGTTCATAGTTCTCACCCCCTTCCAAAAACTTACACAGTAATTATGACAACTTCCGAAGGACGTCCTCCAACCTGTCAGAGCTCTTGCAGCATGAACTGACATGTTGTCGATCCAATTAAAGGATCAGAGAATGAATCTAGTACTGCAAGCATAAGCTACAGCTACCTAGCACTGCAGTGCATACATGTGGTGAGTATTTGACTGAAAGAGAAAGAAAGACAGTAGTTGAACAAGAGAGAGTGTCATTTTTTTCACTTTCACTTACTTAGCAGGCAAATGCAGCTAGCTAGTTTAACCTACTCAAGCAGTGGGATGCTATGTTAGCTAGCTGGCAATGACTATCCAACACAACACTGAACTCTTCCAAGTCAAGGTAAGCTTTTGGTTTTACTAATTTATTGCCACTGGGGCCCACCAGTGTAAGTGTTAAACCGCTTACTGACTGTACACTGTAATGTTACTGCAAAAGTGTAGTGGGTTTACTAACGTGTTAGTTCTATAGTTCTAGATCTATTAGCTATGTTGGATATGACATTACTTTAGGTACTATAGTGACAATGATGTAGGCTGTGTGTAGCGGTTATGATATGGTTTGGCTTGGAAAGTATTTTTTGCCTGGTCACATACAGCTGATGAGTTGTGCATTGAAGCCCACAAGCGAAGGGAAAAAGTGAGAGGAGGAGAGCACATAAATGCAAGAAGGAATATAAAGTGGCTGCTATGAAAGTGAACTGTGTTTACGCGTGATAAGGGGTGTATTCATTCCGCCGATAGTGTTAAAAAATGTTTCTTAAACGGAAGCAAATGGAACAAAACAATATAAACATACCTGAATTTGTTCAATATAAACTCATGTTTGCAACTGTTGGACTAATGATTACACCCTAAATCAGCTAGATGCAGGCAAGGGTGTGCAAGGTTTTGAATGTGTCACTGTCTGTCACCTCAAATGTCACTCTCGACCTGTGTGCACCGCTACAGTGGCAAGAAAAAGTATGTGAACCCTTTGGAATTAGATGGATTTCTGCATAAATTGGTCATAAAATTGTATTGGATCTTTATCTACGTCACAACAATAGACAAACACAATATGCTTAAACGAATGGCACACAAACAATTATACATTTTAATGTATTTATTGAACACACCGTGTAAACATTCACAGCGCAGGGTGGGAAAGGAATGTGAACCCTTGGATTTAATAACTGGTTGACCCTCCTTCAGCAGAAATAACCTCAACCAAAGTTGTGGATCAATTTTGGACCATTCCTCTTTACAAAACTGTTTCAGTTTGGTAATATTTCTGGGATATCTGGTGTGAACTGCTCTCGAGGTCATACCATAGCATCTCAATCGGGTTGAGGTCAGGACTCTGACTGGGTCACTCCAGAAACTGTATTTTCTTCTGTTGAAGCCATTCTGTTGATTTACCTCTGTGTTTGGGTTGTTGTCCTGTTGCATCACCCAACTTATGTTGAGCTTTAATTGGCAGACAGATAGCCTTAGATTCTCCTGCAAAATGTCTTGATAAACTTGGGAATTCATTTTTAGCAAGCTATTTAGGCCCTGAGGCAGGAAAGCAGCCCCAAACCATGATGCTCCCTCCACCATACTTTACAGTTAGGATGAGGTTTTGATGTTGGTGTGCAGTGCCTTTTTTTCCTCCACACATAGTGTTGTGTGTTCCTTCCTTCCAAACAACTCAACTTTAGTTCAATCTGTCCACAGAATATTTTGTCAGTAACACTGTGGAACATCCAGGTGCTCTTTTGCGAACTTCAGACATCAGTTTTCGGACAGCAGTGGCGACTTATCAACAGAGATGTTAGAATGTTCCAGGGATTTCTGTAAGTCTTTAGCTGACACTCTAGGATTCTTCTTAACCTCATTGAGCATTCTGCCCTGTGCACTTGCAATCATCTTTGCAGGATGGCCACTCCTAGGGAGAGTAGCAACAGTGCTGAACTTTCTCCATTTATAGACAATGTGTCTTACCGTGCAGTGATGAACATCAAGGCTTTTAGAGATACTTTTGTAACCCTTTCCAGCTTTATACAAGTCAGCAATTCTTAATCTTAGGTCTTCTGAGATCTCTTTTGTTCGAGGTATGGTTCACATCAGGCACTACTTCTTGTGAATAGCAAACTCACATTTTGTGAGTGTTTTTTATAGGGCAGGGAAGCTTTAACCAACATCTCCAGTCTCATCTCATTGATTGGACTCCAGGTTAGCTGACTCCTGACTCCAATTAGCTTTTGGAGAAGTCATTAGCCTAGGGGTTCACATACTTTTCCCAATCTACACGTTGTATGTTTAAATTATTTATTCAATATAGGCAAGAAAAATGCAATAATGTGTGTTTTTAGTTTAAGCACACTGTGTTTGTCTATTGCTGTCAATTAGATAAAGATCAGATCATATTTTATGACTAATTTATGCAGAAATCCAGGTAATTCAAAAGGTTTCAAATACTTTTCTTGCCACCTTACGTTGTAAACGTTCATTCATAGGCTTAGTTGTAGCAACCTCATGATGGGTATAGGGAAATGAAAGTGTCATGTACTGCCGTAGCCTAAACCTACGGCTGTTACATTGAACTGGGTGAATGGAAAATGAATAACAGTCATCCAATATGCTGTAATAGAAATAAGGTCGTGCTCACAAACAAAGAAAAATCATACTCCCTCACCATAAAAGGGCAGTGGCTGCCACTGGTCCATATGTATGTGTGAGTGTTGGAGTGTCAGTGTAGTATGTGTGGGTACGTGGTTAGAGTCCAGTAAGTGTACATCGAGCCTGTGCAAGAGAGTAAGTGCAAAAGATAAGAATCGATAGGACAATGCAAATAGTCTGGGTAGTCATTTGACTACCTGTTCAGCCCACTTATTGTTTGGGGGTAGAATCTGTTAACCTTTTCACGCATACCAACAAATTGGGTGTGATCATTTTACAGTGGTCCCTGCAGCATACGCTCCAACCAATGTGATTAGAATGCTTATTTAGAACGGCCAGTTTCGATTGAGGCAACAGTCAGCATTTGAGCTCGCCAGACTGCTGGCCACACTGAAACATTTTATACAAACACAGCCCATACGAAGTTAAGTCCAGAATGTGTGACCAGTTTATTTTTGGATGTAATGTTCAGACATTCCCAGAAGTATCTACAGCATAACACAATTATCTAAACAGGGAAAATGTAGTCTACATTTGTCCTAGCGCAAACTGTGGAAAGATAGACTTAGCACAAGCAGGCATATTTTTATAACTCTTGGCTGACAGAAACTACAATATGAATTAGCTAAAGCAATGACTATTTATAATTAATCACATCATGGGTGAACTCACCATTGATCGAAATAATTGAGTAAAACACTTTCTAGAAATTGAAAATAATTCAACGATGGGTAGTTTGTGCACTCCGCCATGTTTGTTTTTTCACATCAACCAAAGACAATAAGAGGAGACAAGATGAGTTTGGTCTGTTTATTGTATGCATGTTAAAGGGGGTGTGTCATCTACCATTGTTCACATCCCTTCATTCACTTCCGGAAGTTTACTCGAAAAATGAACAAACCCTCGCTCACCTCATTATAACTTCTTTGGTCTGACAGACATTTACATGAAACCCAAAATGCATTGTATGTCAACTAACATGGCTCCACACATAGCTGGCAAATAGCTTAGCATTAGCTCATTAGAATCAGTACAACAAAATAGCAAAAAACTATTTTGCACACATCATAGGTGTACATTACAATCTATGCAATAATCAGAATGCATTATTTGTAACCAGCACTTGAAAACATGTGAATAAAACTGTAAATACATTATGCTCCATACATACATACTGTATGCTACAGTAGAAACGGCAACATAATATACAGAAAATAAAGCACTTACTTTGATAGGAACGCACAGATGTCCAAAGTTTTTATTTGTAAGGGGAAAAAAACAATGTAATATTGTGAGCGCAAGCCAGAAAATTTGCCAGTTCGTAGAAATCTGTGCAAACGTCTGCATACTTGATTTGTGAAATAAATGGGGAAAGGCTCTCCTCGAAGTTTTGTCCGGCTCAGTAAAGCCTCAAACATAAATTGTCCGCAACACTGAAATGGGCTACTTCTATGTGAATTAATGAGGAGGTGGAACACACCTCTATTCAAACTGTTGTTAGAAAATATAACTTGTTGGAAAATAATGTTGAAAAGACAAGTTGAAACAGCCTATAGATAATTAGCAGGCCGCATGTGTCCTGTTGCATAATCACCTTTCGAAAAAAGTGAGTGCATTCTGACATCACGTGCATAAAACAACAGTCGCTGAGGTGACCGTTAGAGATATTTGGAACTCACATGTGAAAAGGTTAAGGGTCCTTTTGGTCCCAGACTTGGCGCTCCGGTACCGCTTGCATCCGGTAGCAGAGAGAACATTCTACCTGCTTCCTCTAACACCGCCTAGTATACAGGTCCTAGATGCCGAGCAGTTGCCATACCAAGCGGTGATGTAACCAGTCAGCACGCTCTCGATGGTGTAGCTGTAGAACTTTTGGAGGATCTGAGGACCCATGACACATATTTTCAGCCTCCTGAGGGGGAATAGGTATTGTCGTGCCCTCCTCACGACTGTGTTGGTATGTTTGGACCATGATAGGTCCTTAGAGATGTGGACACCAAGGAACATGAAGCTCTCGACCTTCTCCACTACAGCCCAGTCGATGTGAATGGGGGAGTGCTCGGCCCTCCTTTTCCTGTAGTCCACGAGCAGCTCCTTTGTCTTGCTCAAGTTTACGAAAGATATTGTTGTCCTGGCACCACACTGTTAGGTCTCTGATCTCCTCCCTATACGCTGTCTCATTGTTGTCAGTAATCAGGCCTATCACCGTTGTCTCGTCAGCAAACTTAATGATGGTGTTGGGGTCATGCGTGGCCACACAGTCGTGAGTGAACAGGAGGGGACTAAGGAGGGGAATAAGCACGCACCCACTGAGGGGCCCCTATGTTGAGGGTCAGCGTGGCGGATGTTTTGTTACCCACCCGCACCACCTGGGGAGTGGCCCATCAGAAAGTCCAGGATCCAGTTGCAGAGGGAGGTGTTCAAACCCAGGGTCCTTAGCTTGGGGATGAGCTTGGAGGGCACTATGGTGTTGAACGCTGAGCTGTAGTCAATGAACAGCATTCTCACGTAGGTGTTCCTTTTGTCCAGGTGAGAGAGGGCAGTGTGGAGTGCAACAGAGATTGCGATGTCTGTGGATCTGTTGGGGCGGTATGCAAATTAGAGTGGGTCCAGAGTTTTGGGATGATGGTGTTGATGTGAGCCATGACCAGCCTTTCGAAGCATTTCATGACTACAGATGTGACAGCTACGGGGCAATAGTCGTGTTACCTGGGCGTTCTTTGGCACAGGGACTATGGTGGTGTGCTTGAAACATGTAGGTCAGGCTGGGTCAGGAAGAGGTAGAAAATGTCAGGAAAGACACTTGCCAGCTGGTCAGCGCATGTTCTGATTATGCGCCCTTGTAATCTGTCTGGCCCTACGGCCTTGTGAAAGTTAACCTGTTTAAAGGTCTTACTCACATCGGCTACAGAGAGTGTGATCACACAGTTGTCCAGAACAACTGGTGCTCTCATTCTTGGTTCAGTGTTGCTTGCCTCGAGGGCAGTCATAGATTGGATTTAGCTGGTAGGCTCGCATAACTGGGCAGCTCGCGGTTAGGTTTCCCTTTGTAATCTGTAATAGTTGGCAAGCCCTGCTACATCTGACGAACATCAGAGAAGGTGTAGTAGTAGTAGATCTTAGTTCTGTCTGGAAACTTGCCTGTTTGATGGTTCGTCGTAGGGCATAGCAGGATTTCTTATTAGTGTCCCACTCCTTGAAAGCTGCAGCTCTCGACTTTAGCTCAGTGTAGATGTTTCTTTGTTATCCATGGCTTCTGGTTGGGATATGTACGTACGGTCATTGTGGGGACAATGTTGCCAATGCACTTATTAATGATGCCGGCGACTGATGTGGTATACTCCTCAATGCCATCGAATGAATACTGGAACATGTTCCAGTCTGTGCTAGCAAAACAGTCCTGTAGTTCAGCATCCGCTTCATCAGACCACTTCCATATTCAGCGCGTCACTGGTACTTCCTGTATGAGTTTTTGCTTGTAAGCAAGAATCAGGAAGATAGACTTATGATCATATTTGCCAAATGGAGGGAAAAGGAGAGCTTTGAATGCGTCGCTGTGTGTGAAGTGAAGGTGATCCAGAGTTTTTTTCTCTCTAGTTGCACATGTCACATGCAGGTCAAAATGAGGTAAAACGGATTTCAGTTTTCCTGCATTAATGTCCCTGGCCACTAGGAGCGACGTGTCTGGATGACCATTTTCTTGTATTCTTATGGCCTTATACAGCTCGTTGAGTGTGGTCTTAGTGCCAGCATCGGTTTGTGGTGGTACATAGACAGAGAAAGAAAATATGCAAAAACTCTCTTGGTAAATAGTGTGGTCTACAGCTTATTATGAGGTACTCCAACGCGGGCATGCAAAACCTAGAGATCGCCCACCAGCTGTTGGTAATATAGAGACACAGATCTTACCATAGGCTGCTGTTCTGTCTTGCCAATGCACAGAAAACCCAGCTAACTGTATATTATCCATGTCCTTGTTCAGCCACAACTCGGTGAAACATAGGATATTACAGTTTTTAATGTCACATTGATAGTCTTGAACGGCGCTCTTCCCATTTATTTTTCAGTGATTGCACATTTTCCAGTGGAAGGGAGGGTAGAGGCGTATTATTGAGCCTCCGACACATTGGTGCGGCTGGCTTCAGGGTTGGAGGCGCACTGTGTAAAGAAGCAGTGCAGCTTGGTTGGGTTGTGTTTCAGAGGACGCATGGCTTTCGACCTTCGTCTCTCCCGAGCCCGTACGGGAGTTGTAGCGATGAGACAAGATAGTAATTACTAACAATTGGATACCACGAAATTGGGGAGAAAAGGGGGTAAAAAAATGAATAAATCCTTGTCCAGACAGAGGTGAGTAATCACTGTTCTGATGTCCAGAAGCTCTTTTCAGTCATAGGAAATGATATCAGAAACATTATGTAAAAAAAAGTTAAAAACAGCGCAATAAAACACACAAAATAGCATAATTGGTCAGGAGCCCGTAAAACGGTGGCCATCCCCTCTGGCTCCATTCTATTTAGTTGTAGGTTTAAAGCTTATTTTCTGCAATTCTACACATTTTGTCATGGGGTGCAGAGAACATTTAGCAGTTTTTAAAGCTCATTTTCTTGCAATTCTATACATTTTGCCTTGTCTCACGTATATTCATTTGATATTTGAGTGACTCAAACATTACACCATAATCTGTGGGTTAAAAAAACCTAGCAAAAAACTTTAGCTGATATGGGCTAGTTGATCTGGACATTTCTGAGAACGTTACAATAGCTCTCTAAGGTACACAAAGACTGACATGACAAGAGGAAAACTGATGATGCACTACAAAATCAAATAAATTGCACCTTGTGCATTCTAGCATTACAACTTTCAAGACTGAGTACCTTGGTTGGATCACTCCAAACAAAGCTGGTTACCAACATGTACTGACCAACCTGTTTACTGGGGAAGAAGGGAAAATACAAACAAGTGAAAGGCACTCAAAGTACCAGGTTGGGTTCGGATCGACTAACGGGTGGGTCAAAGGTTGGACTCAATTGGAGCCTGCCGGCAGCTACAGGCTGCTATCGACTGTCTGGTTGCAGTTGACCACATGACTGTAGAGGAGTGTAACATCTCATCAATGTGCTTAATCTATGAGCAATACAGTTATGGCTATAGGGTATGTTCTAGGGCCATTACGGCCACTACTATGGTACTAACTTAGAGGAAGAATTCAATATGAGGCCCATAGGTTTGAGGACTACTGTCTGCTTTTATACTTTGCTGTGTGTGTGTGTGTGTGTGTGCGTGTGCGTGGGCATGGCTAAAGATGCGTAAATGTGGCCCATTGATTTCCTCATTACCCTCAGCCTATTAAACAGCCAGGCTACTCTGCTAATGCACTGTGAATCAACACACACTCAGTGGACTCCCTCCCTGAAGTGAAAGAACACTATCATTATCTGTGGTTTTTGATGAAGCCAAGGCTCATCGATAACTTATTTTAAAAGGCAAGGTATGCTATTATATTTAGTTCAACGTGCTTTTACTAGGACAGCAGCTATTTTCAAAGGTAGTCATCCTTAAACTGGTATTATCAGTCAGATGTTTAAATAATACACAAATAGGGCCCAGCCAACTCCATTACAGATTAAAAAAAGAAGCCCAAACTCCAGTGGTTACGCACTAGTCATTATGGGCACCACTTGGCATTATATTTCCTTGGCAATTTCCAACTGTCCACTTGGGGCAATGCAAGTGCCTTTAATGAGAGCCCTGCACGCCACACGGGAATGAAATTGATGCCTGAGCCCTAACCATGCCCATGACGTTCAGGCCCTACCCTACCCGGGCCCCCTTTGCTTCTGCCAAATTTAAGGCCCAGCCGTGCACGAACCCAAAATCAGAAGCAACTTCCTCTGCTACTATATCCATTCCATTAGCTGCTCGTCTCTATCTGTCCCCTGCTCCCTGCACTAACCCGGCTTCATGCACTCTCTGCATGTGTGAGTATCCATAGCAACAGCCCGCTTTGGGCTGCTCATTGACAAAGCGTGAGAGACCTCTTAGCTGTTAGCTAGCTACATCTTGTCACTCTTAACTCAAACAAAACTCACAGAACATCATTATTTTCTGTCAAATAATCTCTCCTGTCAACTCAGACAATGTTCTGGTCATATATTTGACAAGTTTGAAGCTTCAAAATTAATTGAATAATTCTTGAAAATAATACTAGAGTACCCTAGTTATGGATGAAAAACAGGCCCTACCCAGCCCTAACCCAATGTATAGTGTTGGGACCCGTCGGGCTTGGGTCGGGTAGAAGAGCTCTACGTGGTGTGCCGATCTGGCTATACTCGTATTCGTAATCGTAAATTGAATGTCGATGATTGGAGTTTGCGACTGAATGGAGTTAAAACTGCGCTCTATCCAATCGTAATACTATGATCAACCGACAGCCCGCCCATTTCTTTACAGAAAGCAGAACTAGCCCGTTGGTTTATTAAGAGCAATTATTTAGAGCATTTAGAGTACCTCACACATGTTTGAGTGACATAAGAGAGATGCGGCTAATTACAAAAAATACTCTGATCATAATCATATCTGGAAAATACCCCATGTCCGTTAAGGTACTCATTTTGTCCGACTACTCGGCACATGTTATCATCAAGTCGGCTCACAACAGGCTAGGGCCTTGACGAAAGGGTTGAGGATAGGCTAAAATCATGCGTTACATCTCTGAACATCGCAGATTCAATCTCAGCTTAAGGCACTCATTTAGAATTTTGAGTGTTTGTTTTAACCCAAACCTTAACCCTAACCTTAATCAGTCGGAATGAATGCCCAAATGTAACCCTAATGCCTAAACTTTTAATAAAATCTCGGAATAAAGCCTAATGTTAAAATTGAGGTTAGTTTTGGTTTCACTTTTGTGCAGTTTGACTGATAGCTAACACATCGCCACACACTCTGTAATTAAAAGGGTAACGAATTTCATAATCTTAAAATGGCACCGAAATGTAATTAAAAGGGCAATAAACACCGTAATCTATGTTGCCTGGAGAAACGAAAAAATGGCTCCATTTGCCTTAGAAGGTGCATTGAGATTCAGATTTGAGATAAGCGTGTGCCACTCAGGCATTCACGTAAATCATTAAATGATACCAATGGGAGACTTAAAGGCGCATTAAAGCCATTTTGATGTTCTTTCCTTTTAACAAATTATTTCTGGGTAACAATATTGGCAGATAGTTTGAAATTAAATGATTTTTTACTGGTCTATTCAATTATTTCCTCACATGACATCACATGAGGAGGGAAATCTCTACTCGTGCAAAACCTGTTGATTATACAGAATGTATTTTCTAAGTGCAGAGATCTCAGAATACCATCATTTGTACATTTTCATTCAAGCCATAATCTTAGATCATGTTTTCTTAGTAACTTCCACTGTTTGGAAGACATCCCAACCTTCACTTTTCTCTTATAGTCTCTGAAATGTCTGAACGTAAGACCTTGAAGTAGATGCAGAATACCGGCAGGCCTATACAGGTTTGGCTTTGTTTTCCGCTATTTGAATACTTAGCTCAATGTTCACCTTAACTCACTGTCTAGCAATAAACCAATATTGTGAGGATCGACGCTGGAGATGAGAAGTAGGTACAGGGAGTGAACATTTAATAAACAATGGATGTGAAACAGAACAGGAACAGTGTCTGGACAGGAAAAATAACGGCATCAATGCTGACACAGGGAACAAACTGAGGAACATGTTGAAGGGCAGCCTGGTGCCCTTGAGTGCCCGAGACGGAGAGCGGGAGCAGGCGTGACAAATATAGAAGGTAAGCTATCCATTTTGTCCGTGATGAACTAAACTATGGCCTTTTCTGAAAACAGTGCAGAGGTGTGTATGTTAACTTTAATTTCAAAACACATACAGTTGGTCCATCATAATAGCCCTAAGTCCGTCTTTCATTCATTTCTGGTATGAGGCATAGGCCTGCTGTTGAGCCAAACAGATCATTTGGGATAATATACTGTTAAAATGTAAACCCTATCCCTGTAGGGCTATACTTCTGCATTAAAGAAGATAAAAGATCAAGAAAGTGAGAAAAATGGAAAGAAGGGAAACAAAGGGCAAGACAGAACACAGAGAGCAAAATAGAGTAGAAGAGTAAGAAAGAGAGAGGGTAGAGAGGGAGGGAGAAAGAGTGAGACAGAGAGGGAGAGGGAGATAGAGAAGGTTCTCTTTTGGGGTGCAGTGGGGTGTGAGACAGGCCCATTGAGCCAAATCTAAGCACGGTGTCAGACTGTGCATCAGTGCTCTCACTCAGGCAGCAGCAACACTGGCTACAGACACAAAGTTAACCAGTCAACTCCATTACAGTGCAGGGGGCGTGTACAGACCTGCCACACCAAAGAGACCACACCGGCCAGCCAAGAATATTAATTGCTTTTAAATGAAGTGGAAGTCTCTTTATTGGGTGTCTGGTGTTGGTTTGTTATCGGCCCTCTGAAAAGGAGGCGGCCCTCTTTGGTCTCACCGCCTTTCAAAGAGCTGCTGGCTCTAAATGAGGTCATTGATCAGCAGGAGCTATATTCTTCCAATGTTTTTTGGGGGGCCCTTCCCCTTTAAACATTCCTATTGTAGACTGCCTTTCAGCCCTCAATCATACTTTTTAATGTCTTATCCAACCGCAGCCATATTCGATTCTGTCCAAACCATGTTAACTTCAATTGTTTGGTGCTATTTTCAAAAGTATGTGGTGAATTTTCTAAATTCTTAGAACAAAACTCCAAACTGGTTACACTTGTAACGCAGCAAGTCCTATGTTCAAAACTTTTTATTGTGCATAAATTTTGTTTGGAGTGTCACGCCCTGACCATAGAGATCCTTTTTATGTCTCTATTTTGGTTTGGTCAGGGCGTGAGTTGGGGTGGGCATTCTATGTTTTGCGTTTCTATGATTTTCTATTTCTATGTTTTGGCCAGGTATGGTTCTCAATCAGGGACAGCTGTCTATTGTTGTCTCTGATTGGGAACCATACTTAGGTACCCTTTTCCCCACCTGTGTTTGTGGGAAGTTAACTTTGTTTGATGGCACATAGCCTTAAGCGGCATTGCATTGCATTGCATTGCATTGCATTGCATTGCATTGCATTGCATTGCATTGCATTGCATTGCATTGTTTATTGTTTTGTCGGCGTCATTTCGAATAAAAGAGAAAATGTACGCTCAACACTCTGCACCTTGGTCCAGTTCTTTTAACGGCCGTGACATGGAAACATCTTTTAACACCACCATTGATCCAAAATATAATTGTACTGTGAAATGCCATGAGGACATTGATTTAATCATCAAAACATAATAATTCTGTATCTTCTCAATGTAGTTGTTTTAACAACCAGTTAATCCAATAGCAAAAAATGCTAAATACATGTTTTACAATTCCCCTTGGAATGTAATATGCTACAGTACTGCACATTACAGTACATTATACCGTTTCCACATCAGGCAATACACTTGAAACACCCATCAAAATTGACTGAAAATCAAATTTCCATAATTTCTATCCCATGTGTGATCAAAGGTGTGATCATTGAAGAGATCTTTCCTTGACACAAAAAAAATCATGTATTGTTCAGATATAATTACAACGTAGGTGTACTATAATCAAATGAAACAAATTATATGAATGAAAGAAACGTAACGTTTAGCGGGCACTAGTTTGCATCAAGCTTGTCTTGAGAATTTGGTCTAGGCTCTCATCGACATCGCTGTATAATTTATGTTGAATTAATGGAGAATCCAAGCCTGACATACTGTAGATCTGGATTGATGTCATTGCATGCCTCACCCATGGCCTGGAGGAGGGTGGCACGCTCATGGGGAAGGTGATCCTACACGTTCCACCTCTATTGTAATCATGTACTGTATTTCACAGTATTGTATTGTACTTCTGTATTGTAGTGCTCCTGTGTTAGTATGAGCATGGCACTAGAAACACCAGTTGCGGGTTCGATTCCCACTGAAGTCACATATAAAATGATGTTGTCTCGCTGTTGTGGATAAAACGCCTGCACGTAAATGGCATATTACAATATTGTAATTTTAGTAAAGCAGTGTGATTCTCTCCCCCCCCCCCGCCACCCTCCCACCCATCAAAAAGACCCCAGTAATTTCATTTTGTATACATGTTAACTGCAGTCCCCGCTCCTCAGAGGAGAAAGGTTGGACCTTCCTACACATAAAAAAAATCAAATAGTGAAACATGTGATAAGTGATAAGTGATACTCATGCAAGTGACAAGTGATACTTTTTAGATACTTTTTAGATAAAACTATGATAAAACTATGCTAAATATATTAACGTCACCAAATAACTGATTAAAACACTGTTTGAAATGAAGGTCTACAGTAGGCTCAACAGCACTCTGTAGGGTAGCACCATGGTGTAGCCGGAGGACCGCTATTTTCATTGACTTCAATACAAAACCTAGGTGGCTCATGGTTCTCACCCCCTTCCATAGACTTACACAGTAATTATGACGACTTCCGTCGGACGTCCTTCTACCTATCAGAGGAATGCTAGTTATGTTAGCTAGCTGGCTAAGGTTATCCAATACTATAACTCTTCCAAGTCAAGGTAAGATTTTGGTTTTATAAATGTATTGCCACCGGGGCCCGCCGCTGTAACTGCTGATAATGGCGCTGGAACAGATGGCTGCCGTTTTACGGTCCCCTAACCAATTGTGCTATTGTGTGTGTTTTTTAGTGTTATTTGTTGCTTATTTTGTACAAAATGTTTCTGCCACCGTCTCTTATGACCAAAAATAGCTTCTAGATATCAGGACAGTGATTACTCACCCCGTACTGGAAGAATATATATTTTTTCATGAATGAGTCGGACGCAAAGGATTTACTCCAGACACACGACAAGGCCCTCATCCCCGTCATTCGCAGAAGAAAGAGATGGAGGATATCGGGGACGTAGGTCTGGGTGCCTTGTAAGGATCCGACGGCGGGTGGGTAATCTGCCTCTACCATCGGTCCTATTAGCCAACGTACAATCATTGGATAATAAAATAGACAAACTATGAGCACGTATATCCTACCAATGGGACATTCAAAATTGTAATATCTAATATTTCATCGAGTTGTCGCTGAATAAGAGATATGAATAACATACAGCTGGCTTGGGTGTTTTACGCTTTTTTCGTCAGGATAGAAGAGCAGCCTCTGGTAAGATAAGGGGTGGTGGTCAATGTATATTTGTAAACAACAGCTGGTGCACAAAATCTAAGGAAGTCTCAAGGTTTTGCTCGCCTGAGGTAGAGTATTTCATGATAAGCTGTAGAACACACTTTTTACCAAGAGAGTTTTCATCTATATTCTTTGTAGCTGTCAAAGACTGCACTTTACAAGCTGTATAAGGCCATAAGCAAACAGGAAAACGCTCATCCAGAGGAGGCGCTCCTAGTGGCCAGGGACTTCAATGCAGGGAAACTTAAAACCGTTTTACCTAACATGTTAAATGTGCAATCAGAGGGGGAAAAAACTCTAGACGACCTTTACTCCACACACAGAGACACGTACAAAGCTCTCCCTCGCCCTCCATTTGGCAAATCGGACCATAATTCTATCCTCCTGATTCATGCTTACAAGCAAAAACTAAAGCAGGAAGCACCAGTGAGTCGGTCAATAAATAAGTGGTCAGATGAAGCAGATGCTAAGCTACAGGACTGTTTGCTAGCACAGACTGGGATATGTTCCGGGATTCTTCCGATGGCATTGTGGAGTAAACCACATCAGTCACTGGCTTTATCAATAAGTGCATCGATGACGTCATCCCCACAGGGACTGTACGTACATAACCCCAACCAGAAGCCATTGATTACAGGCAACATCCACACTGAGCTAAAGGGTAGAGCTGCCGCTTTCAAGGAGCGGGACCCGGAGGCAAACCATCAATCCCGCTAAGCCCTCAGGCAAACCATCAAACAGGCAAACCATCAATACAGGACTAAGAGTGAATCGTACTACACTGGCTCCGATGCTCGTCGTATTTGGCAGGGCTTGCAAACTATTACAGACTACAAAGAAAAGCACAGCCGTGAGCTGCCCAGTGACTCAAGCCTACTAGACAAACTAAATTACTTCTATGCTCGCTTCGAGGCAAGTAGCACTGAAACATGCATGAGAGCATCAGCTGTTCTGAATGACTGTGTGATCATGCTCTCCGTAGCCGATGTGAGTAAGACCTTTAAACAGGTCAACATTCACAAGGCCGCAGGGCCAGACGGATTACCAGGACGTGTACTCCGAGCAGATGCTGATCAACTGGCAAGTGTCTTCCCTGACATTTTCAACCTGTCCCTGACAGTCTGTAATACTAACATGTTTCAAGCAGACCACCACAGTCCCTGTGCCAAAGAACACTAAGGTAACCTGCCTAAATGACTACCGACCCGTAGCACTCACGTCTGTTGCCATGAAATGCTTTGAAAGGCTGGTCATGGCTCACATCAACAACATTATCCAAGAAACCCTAGACCCACTCCAATTTGCATACCAACAGATCCACAAATGATGCAATCTCTATTGCACTCCACACTGCACTCCATACTAAGGTCTCTGACCTCCTCCCTATAGGCTGTCTCGTCGTTGTTGGTGATCAGGCTTACCACTGTTCTGTCATCAGCAAACTTAATGACGGTGTTGGAGTCATGCCTGACTGTGCCGTCATGAGTGAACAGGGAGTACAAGAGGGGACTGAACACACACTCCTTAGGGGTCCCGTGTTGAGGATCAGCGTGGCAAATGTGTCATTACCTACCCTTAACACCTGGGGGTGGCCCGTCAGGAGGTTCAGGATCCAGTTGCAGAGGGAGGTGTTCAGTGCCAGGGTCCTTAGCTTTGTGATGAGCTTGGAGGGCACTATGGTGTTGAACACTGAGCTGTAGTCAATGAATAGCATTCTCACATAGATGTTCGTTTTGTCCAGGTGGGAGAGGGCAGAGTGGAGTGCAATAAAGATGATCATCCGTGGATCTGTTGGTGGAGTACGTGAATTAGAGTGGGTGTCTGGATGATGGTGTGAGCTTTCAAAACATTTCATGACTACAGATGTGAGTGCTACAGGTAATTTAGACAGGTTATCTTGGCGTTCTTGGGCACAGGGACTGTGGTGGTGTGCTTGAAACATGTAGGTATTACAGACTGGATCAGGGAGAGGTTGAAAATGTCAGTGAAGACACTTGCCAGCTGGTCAGCGCATGCTCTGAGTAGACATCGTGGTAATCCGTCTGGCCCTGAGGCCTTGTGAATATTAACCTTTTTTAAGGTCTTTCTCTCATCTGCTATGGAGATCGTGATCACAAAGTCATCCGGGAACAGCTGGTGCTTGGTTCAGTGTTACTTGAATCGAAGCGATAAAAAGTTGTGTGAGATGAAGAATGAATTGTACACACACTGCTATGTGACATTTGTAGAATGACCCAAGATGAAAAGTTGTGTAGGAGTATTACAAGGGAATATTATAAAAGCAAGCGAAACAGAGTATAAGCACCTCAGGCACATCAAATCAGAAGTCTCACAGAAACTACATGGGTGCCAATTAATGACTGGATTGTGAATCCTGTCAATCGTGTATGTTATATCACTACATCTGTGTCGAGTCCCAAACTTGGTGGCATCTGTCTGCAATGAGACAACTAATACAACTAACTAGGGTCAATCTGCAGTTGCTACATCCATTTTTGGACATATAAATTAATGATATGTACCCATTGACTCTTGAAGAATATATCTACAGTGCATTCGGAAAGTATTCAGACCTTTGTTACGTTACAGCCTTATTCCAAAATTGATGAAATATTTTTTCCCCCTCATCAATCTACACACAATACCCCATAATGACAAAGCCAAAACAAGTTAAGACATTTTTGCAAATGGATTACAAATAAAAATCAGAAATACCTTATTTACATAAGTGTTCAGACCCTTTACTATGAGACTCAAAATTGAGCTCAGATGCATCCTGTTCCCATTAATCATCCTTGAGATGTTTCAACAACTTGATTGGAATCCACCTGTAGTAAATTCAATTGATTGGACATGATTTGGAAAGGCACACACTTGTCTATATAAGATCCCACAGTTGACAGTGCATGTCAGAGCAAAAACCAAGCCATCAGGTCTAAGGAATTGTCCGCAAAGCTACGAGACAGGATTGTGTAGAGGCACAGATCTGGGGAAGGGTACCAAAAAATATCTGCAGCATTAAAGGTCCCAAGAAAACAATGGCCTCCATTATTCTTAAATGGAAGAAGTTTAGAACCACCAAGACTCTTCCTAAAACTGACCGCCCTTCCAAACTGAGCAATCGGGGGAGAAGGGCCCTGGTCAGGGAGGTGACCAAGAACCGATGGTCACTCTGACAGAGCTCCATAGTTCCTCTGTGGAGATGGGGAGAACCTTCCAGAAGGACAAACATCTCTGTAGCACTTCACCAATCAGGCCTTTATGGTAGAGTGGCCAGAAGGAAGCCACTACTCAGTAAAAGGCACATGACAGCCCGCTTGGAGTTTGCCAAAAGGCACCTAAAGGACTCTGACATTGAGAAACAAGATGATCTAGTCTGATGAAACCAAGAATGAACTCTTTAGCTTGAATGCCAAGCGTCATGTCTGGAGGCAACCTGGCACCATCCTTACGGTGAAGCATGGTGGTGGCAGCATCTTGCTGTGGGGATGTTTTTCAGCAGCAGGGACTGGGGACTAGTCAGGATCGAAGGAAAGATGAAGGAGCAAAGTACAGAGAGATACTCAATGAAAATCACTCCTGAACGCTCAAGACCTCAGACCGGGGTGAAGGTTCACCTTTCAACAAGACAACGACCCTAAGCAAGCAGCCAAGACAATGCAGGAGTCTCTGGAGAGACTGCAGAGACGAATGGGAGAAACCCCAAATACAGGTGTGCCAAGCTTGTAGTGTCGTACTCAACAAGACTCAAGGCTGTAATCGCTGCCAAAGATGCTTCAACAAAGTACTGAGTAAAGGTTCTGAATACTTATGTAAATGTGATACTTCAGTTTTTTTTTTTTTTACATTTTCAAAAATGTAAAAAAAAACTGTTTTTATGTGTTATTGTTTTGTAGATTGATTAACATAACAAACTGTTGAAAATGTCAAAGGGTCTGAATACCTTCCGAATGCTCTGTAAATTCCTCATCAACGTAGTTCAACTGTCATACCCGTCAGAACCCAAAATATTAGCTTATTTTACTCCAATGTTTGGAAACAAAGTGAATGTAGACAAACACTGTATTGCATAAAAACACTTTAAACTATAATGCTGATATCATGTACAGTATGGTCTGTCCTTGCATCCATAGCTCTGTCTATGAATTTGAGAGTGGTTAAATTTCTCCAGCCCCATCGCTCAGCTTTTTACCAAAACATTGGTGGGGAGTGCCGTTTGTTATTGTTTTAAGTGCAGATTGTCCCTTTAAGATGTAAAATTAGAGCTGAAAAACATACACTACCGTTCAAAAGTTTGGGGTCACTAAGAAATGTCCTTGTTTTTGAAAGAAAAGCAATTTTTTTGGGTCCATTTAAAATAACATCAAATTGATCAGAAATACAGTGTAGACATTGTTAATGTTGTAAATGATTGTGGACTTCAGGAAACAGCAGAGGGAACACCCCCCTATCCACATCGATGGAACAGTAGTGGAGAGGGTAGCAAGTTTTAAGTTCCTCGGCATACACATCACAGACAAACTGAACTGGTCCACTCACACAGACAGCATCGTGAAGAAGGCGCAGCAGCGCCTCTTCAACCTCAGGAGGCTGAAGAAATTTGGCTTGTCACCAAAAGCACTCACAAACTTCTACAGATGCACAATCGAGAGCATCCTGGCGGGCTGTATCACCGCCTAGTACGGCAACTGCTCTGCCCTCAACCGTAAGGCTCTCCAGAGGGTAGTGAGGTCTGCACAACGCATCACCGGGGGCAAACTACCTGCCCTCCAGGACACCTACACCACCCGATGTTACAGGAAGGCCATAAAGATCATCAAGGACATCAACCACCCGAGCCACTGCCTGTTCACCCCGCTATCATCCAGAAGGCGAGGTCAGTACAGGTGCATCAAAGCTGGGACCGAGAGACTGAAACACAGCTTCTATCTCAAGGCCATCACACTGTTAAACAGCCACCACTAACATTGAGTGGCTGCTGCCAACACACTGACACTGACTCAACTCCAGCCACTTTAATAATGGGAATTGATGGGAAATGATGTAAATATATCACTAGCCACTTTAAACAATGCTACCTTATATAATGTTACTTACCCTACATTATTCATCTCATATGCATACGTATATACTGTACTCTATATCATCGACTGCATCCTTATGTAATACATGTATCACTAGCCACTTTAACTATGCCACTTTGTTTACATACTCATCTCATATGTATATACTGTACTCGATACCATCTACTGTATCTTGCCTATGCTGCTCTGTACCATCACTCATTCATATATCCTTATGTACATATTCTTTATCCCCTTACACTGTGTATAAGACAGTAGTTTAGGAATTGTTAGTTAGATTACTTGTTGGTTATTACTGCATTGTCGGAACTAGAAGCACAAGCATTTCGCTACACTCGCATTAACATCTGCTAACCATGTGTATGTGACAAATAAAATTAGATTTGATTTGATTTGATTTGAAATGATTATTGTAGCTGGAAACAGCAGATTCTTTTATGGAATATCTACATACAGTAGGCGTACAGAGGCCCATTATCAGCAACCATCACTCCTGTGTTCCAATGTCGGTTAGCTAATCCAAGTTTATCATTTTAGAAGGCTAATTGATCATTAGAAAACCCTTTTGCAATTATGTTAGCACAGCTAACATACTTGATTAAAGAAGAAATAAAACTGTCTTTCTTTGGACTAGTTAAGTATCTGGAGCATCAGCATTTGTGGGTTCGATAACAGGGTCAAAATGGCCAGAAACAAAACACTTTCTTCTGAAACTCGTCAGTCTATTCTTGTTCTGAGAAACGAAGACTATTCCCGAGAAATGACAAGTAACTGAATATCTCATAAAAAGCTGTGCACTACTCCCTTCACAGAACAGCGCAAACGGTCTCTAACCGGAATAGAAAGAGGAGTGAGAAGCCAGGTACACAACTGAGCAAGAGGACAAGTACATTAGAGTGTCTGGTTTGAGAAATAGACGCCTCACAAGTCCTCAACTGGCAGCTTAATTAAATAGTACCCGCAAAACACCAGTCTCAACGTTAACAGTGAAGAGGCGACTCCGCAATGAGGGTATACCTGATGCCCACCTCCTTCCCCTCGGACCTCTCCAAGATAGCCTACCTCATCACGCTGATGTCCAGGAGGGCTTTCACCTGGGCTACTGCCGTGTGGGAACAACAGCGCTAGTCATATGCGCTAGTCTAGAGGGGTTCGTGGGAGAAATGAGGAAGGTCTTTGATTTCCCGTTCTCTGGGCGAGAGGCCTCCCGGAAACTAATCCAGCTGCGGCAGGACACCGCAGTGTAGCTGATTATGCAATGGATTTCCGCAAGTTGGCAGTGGCGAGTGCTTGGAATCAAGAGGCACTGTTCGATATGTTCCTGCATGGCGTATCGGAGGAGGTCAATGACGAGCTTTCAGCCCGTGAGTTACCTACGAAGCTCAATTTTGCTCGCATGCCCAGAGATCCCACTTTGCCTCTGAGTCAGGGGTTTCCAGTACCTGGTTGACTGGGAGGGTAATGGCCTGGAGGAGAGGTGCTGGGTCCCTGCTAGAGACATCCTGGACCCAGCACTCATTGCCGATTATGAGCCCAGCTAGGATGCCAGGTGGCTCCCCTAGAGGGGGGGAGGGGGGGGGGGGGGGTACTGTCACACCCTGATCTGTTTCACCTGTCTGTTTCACTTTGTTTCAAATATTTTTTACTAAACACACACAAGAATGGTGTATAGGTATACAAGACAGGTATACAATACTTATCTAAACATAAAAGAGCATACAGGAACAACAAGACCCAGAGTTCTGGGTGCAAAACAAATAATACAAAACACGACATACAAAACAAGGACACGTAGAAAGAAAGAGGGATGTCCCCCCTATCCCCCCCTCACTTATCCCCCCTCACTTATCCCCCCCCCCCCCAACTGCTCGGGTGGCAGGGCCAGCACATGCTGCCCAAAGGTAGATTAAAATTCACATGTCTTTGTGATTGTCTCCACCCCCCTCCAGGTGTTGCCCATCTTCCCCATTATCTCCTGTGTATTTATACCTGTGTTCTCTGTTTGTCTGTTGCCAGTTCGTCTTGTTTGTCAAGTCTACCAGCGTTTTTGTGTCAGCTCCTGATTTTCCCCAGTCTCTCTTTTCTTGTCCTCCTGGTATTTAACCCTTGCCTTCCTGACCCTGTACCCACCTGCCTGACCACTCTGCATGCCCCTGACCCTGAGCCTGCCTTCCGTCCTGTACCTTTTCCCCTGTTGCTGTAATAAACATTGTTACTTTGACACGGTCTGCATCTGGGTGTTACCTTGATACCTGATACATGATACCCCTAAGTAATACATCTTTACTAGGCATCAAGAATCCACCGTCCTGAGATCATGATAAGGATACACATAGGTTGTGAGAATGTACTGCTGTGTTCCCTGATCATGGCCATGCAGTGTCTCTGTCCACTCCTCTGGTCCTCACTAGTCTGTCTATCTAAAGGCCTAGCGGGAAATAGAAGAGAAGAGGATGGAGAACATTATATTTAATTCCCTGCACCGCCTCATTCAAGTGGGACAACCAAACAAAGCCCTGGAGGCTGCTGTGGTAGAGATGAAGAAGAGACAGGGGTTTCAGATGACTTGAATGAGGTTATATATTAATCCTGCTAAGAAAAAAAAACATGCTACAGGTTGTAAGGTTCCTTTGTGGCAGTTTTTTTTTGTGTTGCTCTGTCTGGCTCCTGAAAAGGTTTTTTTCTTTTCCCATATAAGAAATTGCCTTCTAAATACATGCTATTAGAATATTTGTATAGATGAGTAATAAGTTATTAGTTGCAATTACTGGTCATCTATTAGTCCCATATAATAGACTGATTAGCCACATGGCCTTTTAACTTCAGAAGAAGTAATTTAGAAGACAGCCTACCTTTGACAAGGAGAAGAAAGGCTGTCCTTTATTCCTGCCATATCTGGCTATTGTACTAAAAGACACATTATAATAGGAATACCAGAGTACCAAAGAGAACTGATAAAATCAATGGCAAATGCATATATCATCATTTTGGTGGTTTTGTCAGTATTATTCAGAAATACAGGAGATCACAGGAGATCTGTGCTAGTGAGGATAGTGAGAGGGCACTTAACAAGAGGGTGGAGAGTTGTCACCATGCCACAAGGCCAATACATGATGAACCGTGTAATATACTGAAACGTGTTATACTGTATACTGGATTATGTACATACTCTGAGGGTAAATTGAAAAGGAAATGCACATATACTGCCTTTGATTTTGGAAGTTTGAAACAGGTATAAGAAAATGTTACATTTACTTTGAAACTAACCTGGCTGTGACCTAAAAAACGGGAAACATGGTGCTTCCATACATGTGAAATCTTTTGTCTAGGATTGTCTCAAATTCCCATTCAAGTCCTTTGTGAGTTTTCCAAGGACAACCTTTTATTGCTATAACCGTTATGACAAACACTCGGTATAGGTTTGTAATAGGTTTCTTTATAATTATTTAATTATCAAGAGCAATGTTAGCCAGTGGTCTTCTTTTCCTTCTGTTCAGCCTCTTTTCTCATTGCAAATAACATAGCTGCAATAACTGCTAAAATCCTTATTTTTTTAAGCTACTTGTGAATGTTTATGTCTCCCTCTATGTCCTTGCCTTTGGGCTTTGAGCTTCTCTGTTAACTCTGGCATGTTTACATCTATATGGAAACTGAAATGTTGATGAATGTTCACAGTGCCTGTTTTCCTACATCATAATTTACCAGGGAAAATCCAATGAGATTATCCCGTAAAAGAGAGAGCTGGATTATGGACTAGAGCAGGTTATGTTTTGGTCATGTCATAACAATTCTCTGGCCTTCGTGTGTCGACCACCAGTTCTACAGAGGAGATGCACTGCTTTTGACACAGAAGAGATAGCCGTGGGAAGTAGTGGTGCTGGGGGTTATGCAGCACCCTCTGAAAAATCTGAATGAAAAAAAATAAAAAAATAAAATGTATTTTTTAGATATATTTATTTTCTTCACAGAAGTAGTGCACTGGGACTTAGTCCTGTATTAGCGTACCTCTGTAGCGCGGGCAACATCATTAGGGCGGAGAGACTTGTATCTTGTCAGTATGTCTATAATCTTTGCTCCAACTGATCTTGAAGAGGACAGTAGGCCTAACTAAGGTACTTACAAAAAGCATGTTTAAAAAATATTTATGTTTTATTGCTACCAGATAGGTGCAGTGAAATGTGTTGTTCTGATAAAGAGCTACAAAAGTAAGTAAATGGCAGTATTAGACTGAAAGATATGTCATTTTATCAAACGTGTGAAGCTCTCCGTGCTTATTAGTTGCTCATTCAACATACAGTGGGGCAAAAAAGTATTTAGTCAGCCACCAATTGTGCAAGTTCTCCCACTTAAAAAGATGAGAGAGGCCTGTAATTTTCATCATAGGTACACTTAAACTATGACAGACAAAATGAAAAAAAAAAAAAATCCAGAAAATCACATTGTAGGATTTTTTATGAATTTATTTGCAAATTATGGTGGAAAATAAGTATTTGGTCAATAACAAAAGTTTATCTCAATACTTTGTTATATACCCTTTGTTGGCAATGACAGAGGTCAAATGTTTTCTGTAAGTCTTCACAAGGTTTTCATACACTGTTGCTGGTATTTTCCAGTGGAACAGCCATTCAATAGTGCATCTAAATCTTTTAATGCAGATTACTTTATCCTATCTATTCCTGAGCAGTGATGTTTTGGGGCTGTTGCTGGGCAACACGGACTTTCAACTCCCTCCAAAGATTTTCTATTGGGGTTGAGATCTGGAGATCATACACTGGCTGGTAGGCCCATTCTCCAGGACATTGAAATTTGGGGCTGTTGCTGGGCAACACAGACTTTCAACTCCCTCCAAAGATTTTCTATGGGGTTGAGATCTGGAGACTGCCACTCCACTCCTTCGTTGTCCGGGCAGTGTGTTTGGGATCATTGTCATGCTGAAATACCCAGCCACGTTTCATCTCCAATGCCCTTGCCAATGGAAGGAGGTTTTCACTCAAAATCTCACGATACATGGCCCCATTCATTCTTTCCTTTACACGGATCAGTCGTCCTGGTCCCTTTGCAGAAAAACAGCCCCAAAGCATGATGTTTCCACCCCCATGCTTCACAGTAGGTATGGTGTTCTTTGGATGCAACTCAGCATTCTTTGTCCTCCAAACACGACGAGTTGGGTTTTTACCAAAAAGTTATATTTTGGTTTCATCTGACATTCTCCCAATCTTCTTCTGGATCATCCAAATGCTCTCTACCAAACTTCAGATGGGCCTGGACATGTACTGGCTTAAGCAGGGGGAAACGTCTGGCACTGCAGGATTTGAGTCCCTGGCGGCGTAGTGTGTTACTGATGGTGGGCTTTGTTACTTTGGTCCCAGCTCTCTGCAGGTCATTCACTAGGTCCCCCCGTGTGGTTCTGGGATTTTTGCTCACCGTTCTTGTGATCATTTTGACCCCACGGGGTGAGATCTTGCGTGGAGCCCCAGATCGAGGGAGATTATCAGTGGTCTTGTATGTCTTCCATTTCCTAATAATTGCTCCCACAGTTGATTTCTTCAAACCAAGCTGCTTACCTATTGCAGATTCAGTCTTCCCAGCCTGGTGCAGGTCTACAATTTTGTTTCTGGTGTCCTTTGACAGCTCTTTGGTCTTGGCCATAGTGGAGTTTGGGGTGTGACTGTTTGAGGTTGTGGACAGGTGTCTTTTATACTGATAACAAGTTCAAACAGGTGCCATTAATACAGGTAACGAGTGGAGGACAGGGGAGCCTCTTAAAGAAGAAGTTACAGGTCTGTGAGAGCCAGAAATCCTGCTTGTTTGTAGGTGACCAAATACTTATTTTCCACCATAATTTGCAAATAAATTCATTAAAAATCCTACAATGTGATTTTCTGCATTTTTTTCTTCTAATTTTGTCTGTCATAGTTGAAGTGTACCTATGATGAAAATTACAGGCATCTCTCATCTTTTTAAGTGGGAGAACTTGCACAATTGGTGTCTGACTAAATACTTTTTTGCCCCACTGTATTTGCTGCTACTTCACTCAATCCCGTTTGAACAGTTTCCCTTCCTAACTGTTCTACAATCCCTGAGATCAACCAAATGTTTTGTCCCACTAATGTTCCGTAAAATCATCCTGTGTCCCGCATTTGGGGTATTTTAAATCTGGTCACCCATCTTCCCGTAGCTATGCACAGAGACATCGAGGAGAGGAGTCTGCATCTTTCTACTTCAATCGCCAGCTCAATTTGTGCTTAATCCCGCTCCTCCATTCAACATGCAGCCCTCACAGACGGCTGCTTTGACAGGCCAAATGACACTGAACAATTTCATTTTTGTATCACTGAGCACAAGCGCTGTCCTTTCCTTACTCTTTCCCTCTCACTTTTTCTACCTTGGATTTATCCCTTCCTCGTTGTTTATTTTAATTTGGCCTGTGGGAACAGCTGGTGGTGACATGGGGTTGATTATGCTGTGCCTAGAGTGACATATTCAAAGGCAGCCAGAGGAAGAGTCCATTGTGCTCTGCTCTGCTGTTGACAGGCCTGCCTGTTGCACCAGCCTAGGCAGGGCCAATGCCTGGTGAGAGGGAGCAGGCCATACACACACACCACACATACACCACACAACACCCACACACTCAACAGTATTCTACACTGAGATATAATAGTGCAGTGTAATTTATAGGGAAGATTTCCTGGACACAGATTAAGCCTAGTCCTGGACTACAAAACTAGCTCAATGGAGAATCTCAATTGAAAATGCTTTTAGTCCAGGAAAACTAGCTCATAGTGTTAAAAGAAATGTATAGAGTATAGAGTAAGAAGATTACAGATATAAACCTACAAACTGATCAGTATTCTACAATTGTAACAGGTAGAACTGAACCTGTTGCACAGTATGTAATGAAATAAGGAACACGGGGGAGAAAATCAAGAAAGGAAAACAAGGAGTACCACAGAGAGTCAGTCACTCAGTCAGCCAGTCAGTCAGAGGGCCCAGTTTTCAGTAATTGCTGCCAGCAAGTGAGCCACTTCATATGAATGGAAGTGCAGTAAAGCATCAGTGTCCATGATCAGTGTCTGCTCTGAGGTAATAGCCACCCCACCCCATCCAACCCTTCTCTAAACCTCTAGAGCAGAGAGAGGGGATGAAAGTACTGAAGGCTGGACAAAGAGAGGGAGGGAGGGTTTTCTTCTTCCCCCGTGCTTTAATGCTGGCTGTCTATAATTACATGTAATGAGAGTTTTGTCTTGTAGCATTATGGAGATGTTCTTGAAGTCATCCTGGAGGTTTGAATCAAGGAAAGTACTTTCCTTGGTCTGAATGAGGAAGAGCAGCACCAATGCACACCTCCAGTCCCACTCACAGTTCTGATCCATATGTGCTGTAAGTACCCACGTCTCATTGAAGTCTCTCTATCTACTCTCTCAGCTGGATGAATACCATCCACCACTTCCCCATTACATAAAGTGACACTCCTAGAGATTGAACATATCCCATCTTCTCCTTCTCCTCCACCACCCAGAAAACAGCTCCAACTCTCTTTTGATGTCTTTGACTGACTGCCGTAATGGGTCACCTTGGCGAGTGAATGTGTCTTTTTTGTGTGTGTGTGTGTGTGAATGTATCTTTTTATGACTTTGACAAGCAAAAAAGCTTGTAAAAAGCAAAAAACAAACTTCCTCCTGAGGGAAATATTGGAGTGTTTGGTATCAGATGCCGAACTATATCTAATATCCAACACACACGCACACACACACACACACACACACACACACACACACACACACACACACACACACACACACACACACACACACACACACACACACACACACACACACACACACACACACACACACAAGCATGGACACAGTATACCCTGTATATAGCCCCACTATTGTTATATACTGCTGCTCTTTAATTATTTGTTACTCTTATCTCTTACTTTAAAAAAAAGTATTTTCTTAAAACTGCATTGTTTGTTAAAGGGCTTGTAAGTAAGCATTTTACTGTACACCTGTTGTATTCGGGTGCATGTGACAAATAAAATGTGATTTGATTTGAACCTTTGTTACCTACACTGCCTTCATCGCGTTGTTCAGGAGGCCTTGGATTGTTTTCTGGATGAATACCAGCATAAATTAGCATGGAATAAATCTAAACAGGAATCATTCTAAAAAAGGCTGAACAAATCTGAAGCAGTCTAGCCTGTAGTAGAACATACAGAATATGGGTAAAGAGGAGCACTTGATATTTAGAAGAACCAGAAAACCAGCAGATTTTTGGGTTAAAGTGGCATTACATTAACATAGTTAGTTCATTTACACACATTGAGACTACTACCATGAAGGAGCTAGAGTGTAATTTTGAAATGAACCAAAGCACTGGCATCCTGTGACGGCACGAGGAGGTACTCAATAGTCAGCTCTCAGGTAGGGTTTGGAATAAAGTGCTTTAAGTGTGTGTGTGTGTTTAAGTGTATAGAGAGCAGCAGGAATAGGTTCTAGACTCCTCGTCATAGAGAAGAAAATTACCCAGTGAGCCCAGATAGACACTCTCTCTCTCTCTTTCACACACACACACACACACACACACACACACACACACACACACACACACACACACACACACACACACACACACACACACACACACACACACAGCTGTACGGGTGGGCCTTGTTGTTTGTCCTGTTTGTTTTCTTTTTATTGAGGGAAGTTGCATTGCGGTGCGGCTCTCGAGCCGTGGAAGAGTGTGTGCCATGTGGATCCGTTCTCAGCCTCCACTCTGTACCGGGGCTAATTTGCATTCCTTTGTGTGTGGATAAAGGACACCTATTCTGAGGACAGAGTTTACCAGCTGCCATCCAGGGCTAGTCCTTATTAGAGCCCTGCTGTTTCTCTGAGAACGCCAGCACATGTTCAACACACGCTCCCACTCACACACAAGCAGACAGGCAGACAGGCGGTAACAGACAGACAGACACAGAACACTTATAAGCGTGCCCACGTGCACACACACGCATGCACGTATGAACACACACACACAGAAATACATACATACACACACACACACACACACACACACACACACACACACACACACACACACACACACACACACACACACACACACACACACACACACAAATACACACACACACACACACACACACACACACACACACACACACACACACACACACACACACACACAGAAATACATACATACACACACACACACTCACAGAAAAGTACACAGTGGTTCTTTGACAACGCCATTTGCCCAACCTCATCCATCTATCTGTGTTCATCCTTTCCAACCACAAATACAACTAAAAACATTATGAGAACATAAGGGGAATATTTCACAGTCCCATGTGGTTGGCCTCAAACATTATTAGCATGAGAAATCATCTAACAAAGAAAATGTCATGGTTTAATATTTAAAGGACTTTCCCCTGAAGTGCTTTTTGAAAATGTTTTTAGTTGTTAGCTGGGAAGGTACCAACACAAGTTTAGGTACCTGAACACATGTACATGAATCCTCACATTCAAATATAAGTACAGTGGTATACTTTGTCCTAAAGACCTTGCTCGTCATTCAATGCATCTTCTCCAGGGTTCTATTGTGTTAAGTCTATAAAATATGGCCTCAGTTAAGCCATTGAGTCAAAGTAAATAAAAAACAAGATTTCTCCATTTTGATAGCAAATGATTGTACCAAGCAAACAAACTGAATAAAACATTTAATCTGCTTGCACAATACATGGAATTTATCCAAGTTCCACAGTTAAATTAGAATACATTCCCCAAACATATTTTCTTACTTGGACCTCACTTTATGATTATAAAATACTGATCTCATTGTCCCACTTTATATGAGTTACTGATGACTTCATGTGCCACAAAGGGAAAAGTTGGTGAAAGTTTTTGAATGATCTGAAGTGGTAGCTTTGTGCTAGGAGTAGGCTTCCTGAGTAGACTCCCTGAGTAGTCTCCTATGTGCGATATCAATGACGTGTCACCGATTTGAATAGTTGTTGTAAGTTTGTAAAATAATTGAAGTAGCTCTGTTGTAATTCTTTCCTGCAAGGTTCACACAGTGTGGATTTTATGGATGTAATTGAGTTGTGTCAGTTTACGTTGTGTGTGCGTGCGTGTTTGTGTGTACAGACTGATAGGAATGAGGTTAAGACAGTGGTCCGGGTGGCATCTGTTCTTGGACCTCCTGATATCTGCGTCCAGGCCATAGATCAGGTCCTAGGGCACAAACTAACATCTGTTCAGCATAACCACTCCACAGCATCTGTGACCCCCCCACCGCAATTCGCCAAAACACACACACACACACACACACTGTGACAAAATGTCATTGAAACTAAGCATGTTTTCTTGGCTGAAATTGATAATTTGTGGGAAAGATTTGAGATTTCATGGAGGAAAACGAATGATACAATTGAAGAGTTTTTAACGCTGTCAATAACGCTGTATGTCCATATTCAGAAATGTTGGTAAATTTGCTCTTTTGTTTGATCTAACTTATGAAAGAGATCAGTATGTTTTTTCTCCCATCTAGTCATGGGTTATTAAATGACAGACGTATTTGCTTAAAACCAAACAATCACATTTAGTTGCAAAACACTAACCACATTTCCATCCACAGTTTTTAAGCGAGCAAAGTCATATAGTATAAAAAAACGAATGACATTTGTGATGCAATTTTATAAATGCAGACAGATCATTTATTCATTCAACATGATGGGATCAGAGTAGGCACATTTGCTATTCAACGCAACAGTTTTTGTGACAAAACTATCGGTAGAGTTGAAAATGCGATGAAAACACATTGAACGTTTGATTTGTATTTGAGGGGAAAATCGCTAGATATCCTCCCAAATCACAAGCTGGCCTCATACACAGAGAGAGTGTGCTCTCATATAGGGCATGTGAATGGCTAGACTATTAGCCTGTGTGCATTCAGGGTTGATCCTCTGGGTCTGGATACACTCTGTTCTCCCAGTCTCTGGTCTGAAGTGGCCGCTGACACTCACGTCCATTTGATGATCCGTGTTCCACAGTCACACGACTATTGCTTTTCTTTGTTTCTCTATCTCTCTTCCTTTCACCAGTTCTCCCCCGTCGGTCTATTTTGCATTAATTGCATCTAGATGGATTGTTCATTTTTTTGAATAGAGGTTTACCAAGAACACCGTCGAATGAGGAAAGCCATCACAAGGGCACTTCAGTGATATCACAAATAGGTGCCCGGCTCGCTCAAGTACTGTTTCAAGCTGCCTTTGAGTGGCTTCGGGAGAGTTTAATCAAAACTCAGTTTGAAAAATATGGAATATGATCATCATTGTCATTACTGCATGTTTGCCAACACTGAGCAACATTAGCGGAATAAATATATAACCAATGTTAGGAAAGCAAAGCTGCAGCACGAGAAAGGTTTTGGCACCTTTCATAACGTCTGCAGCCTTTTTGAAATGGGATTGGTCAAATGAAACCTTCTCTGAAACGGCCACCATTCCATCCAGCCATTCCCAGAGCACTTCCATCAATATCCATGCGATCGGTGAGTTTTGTCATTGTCACCAAGCCCCTCGTGTTTGTCATAAAATGTGATCATTCCATAAACTACTGACACACAGTACATATAGGATGAAGTGCTCCTTCTGGAATTAGCAGCCTTCCTCTTACAGAGTTAGGAACCCCTTCAGATAGTTCTGAACAATCCATTACTGGAATTATAATCCTGCAATTACATCCTATTCTTCTCATGCTCATATATGTACGAGCAGGTGTGTGTGTGTGTGTGTGTAAAAACAGCCACTTTTTTCCTTCTCTGTTTTTTAGCCATTATTCAGATTGTACAATACTACTAGAGGGAAGGGAATCTGATTGGCTTTGATCGCTGTCACAATACAGACAGCAGACATGTTTGGTAAAAAATGAGATTTTCCCCCCTCTGTGGAGCAGAAAAATTACCCCGGCGGAATTATTTGCCTGCAACTACTAGAGCTTGTGGTAATTACTTTAATGATGTCCCCGCACCGTCACCGACTCAGTGTCACGATCAGTCAAAGGCTGATCAGAAAATACCATTTCAGGGGACACACGGGGCAGGCACAATCATCTCATTAATACATGCTAATATAGCAGGGAGAAAGAGAACAGAGCCCAGACTGTTGCTGGATTCTCTAATAGGACATGAAACAACACTAGAAGCAAATCGTATACCGATGATGACCCCAATGATTTTACATTGGAAAAACCATGGGTGTTGACCTTTACAGTAATGGAAAACACAAAACTTTAGGTTTTTACACCATGATGAAATCTTTTCTACAAGGTTAACCACAAGCAACTTCTACACTGTCATATCAACATTATTGGGTGTCTGAATCTCTTGCAATGCATTGCATATGAATATCATACAGTACACATAAAGCAGCATTCAAATTAATGTATTGTAACAAGGATCTAGCCCGAAAATTCTTGAAATCTGCACATTACCCCCCCAAAATTGACAAATTAAACAAAATCACTGCAGGCAAATCAGGGAAATGGTACAGTATGTAAAGAAAACAAAAACAGAAGACATAATTCTTCAGGAAAATAATATACTGTATATATCGTAAAATAACAACAAATTTAATACGGTATATGGTACAAAATATTTTTTGGGGACTGGCCCAAAAAGACATGGTGGATGAACAAGCATGGTAGACTACTGATTTGCACAGCTGTTCCCCTTCAGATCCACAAGCATGTGACCATGGTCTCTGGGTTCTACTCTTGCCCGGCTTACTGCTCTGCTGCTTGCTTTTGGTCCCTAATGTTATCCACGGCGTTGTTTGATTCTGATACGCCGTGAAAGGAAAGGGACATACGTAGCTATAACAACATCAATGCGCTTCACCAGGTTTTCAAGTCAGGGACATGTCTTATTATAATTATTACCTATATATTATTTATTTCTCTGAGAAACAACTCGTTGTATGTTCTGAACAGTCAGTCCCCTTTTTTATAGCTTTTCTCCTTACATCTTCCTTCCAAATCCTAGGAAATCTGGAAATCATTTATTTACATTTGGCATCTGCATAATGAACTGGGGAGCCAATGGCGGCCCTGGCTGGCCCGAGACAGGGTGGCATGCCTTCAGTTTTAATGGGCACGCTGAGGAAACTTCCAATCCTTCTTGACATTTCTCATAGCGAAATAAACGTGCTCTGGGTCAGAGTGTCTATTAGGAAAATAAGAGACGAACAAGTCAATTATACTTCAATGACTGCATTGCCAGGGGACCTCATTATCATGATCAGGGAGGTCCATGCTGCAGCAGCCCGCTCCTGTGTGTAGCTCCTGATTAAGTTGTGGAAGAATGACATGGCCCTTTTCCCCCTCTTTTTTACACAGAGGAAGAGGCAAACACACAGATACACACACAAATGCGTGCGCACACACACACACACACACACACACAGAAATGGTTGACACGTTCAAAAAAGTGAGAGGCGCACTCCATCAGGGGAATGCAGGCGGGGAGGTTTTTGAGCTGCTGATAGGGTCACGGAAGTGGATGCAACGGGAAAACAGTTGTGGCAGGGGATGTTGTGAGCTGTCATGCACAGCCTGGATGCATGGCCTTGGGTTGGGATTGGAGGGTTGGGTCGGGCGGGGGCGCAGGCTGAGGCGGAGGCGTGGGTTAAAAAAAGCAGAGCCTGGGGTTTGGTGGACGGAGTGGTGCATGTTTTTTTTCCTTCTCTCTATCTGCTGGGCTGTTCTCCACTGCGAGGACACTGCGATCTGTTGACGTTGATGGGATGAGTGCAGACAGGGTACAGGGAGCCTGGCTTGTCTTTCCTAGTGCTTGCATAGTGTGCATCACATAGCCAGTGTTTCAGCTAAGGCTCTAATTAATTCATCTAAGTGCAGATCTGGACCACTGGGAATTGATCAGCAGCCAGTCGCCTTATCTGGGACAATACTGTTCACACTTCTGACTAGAGAAAGGAGACGTAGTAAACTCATATTTACAGTTATATGAGTGTTGTATAACCCTCTACATTTTCCTTCTTTGTAATGTGGTGTTTTTATTACAGACAATATTGATATTTTGACAAATACAGAAATAGTATGACAGGAAACAAACAGATGAAAGTAAATTTGGAAATAGACTGATGTTGGCAAGGTGAAGAAAAAAAACAGACCAAAAATCGGACTATATGAACAACATGGCCATTTTACAGTGCTTTTGATAGCATGGTTAATCTGGAATGTCCATCCTTCTAGAATTGATGAATTCATCTCACACACCACTGACCTGTAAGAAATTATATGCCTTGTTTCAAATTAAAATAGGAAATAAACCCACCAAACTGTTTAAGGTTAATTGTTGAATTTCTGATCAAAACGTAACTTTTTGTTAACGTTCAAAATTCTCCTATGTGAATCACATTTGTTGACCACAATTTACAAATTGCAACAGTAAGTAGGTTGCGTTTGTCCACGCGCAGACCAAGCACAAAGGAACCACACAAGGAAGGGTCCCGGCCATATCTGCTTGTCTACCTCAGTTATTGCTCTCTGAAACATGACTGATTTGATTATTTGATGACAGCTTATTTCCAAAATGTGTTTCGGCACCATATGTCTCTAATATGCAATTCCGTTTTCTAAAAATGCTTCGCCCTGGGGTCTGTGAAAGGCCACGCACTTCTCATACCTGGAGGGAGATTGGCATGTGAGTTCAGACATGCATACTCCACTGGAAAAAGCTCAACGAACCGCAATCTAGTGCATGTTCAAGAAAACCTACAACAAACCTACCCAATCAAGCAGAATAAGGGGATAAAAAGCACTTCTTTCATTATTTCCCAAGTCTTCTGACAGTAGTATCCTTATTATAATTGGTTGCCCAGTCTTGTTTTCCTGAGTAATCTTAAAATATGAGCAAGCTCTTCAATTCAAACAAACTTTAACCAGCATTACAACCTGTGTCTCGTCACTATAATTTGTTCTTTAGTTGATTTTACCGCATGACAGTGATGACCAAATAATAAATCATGGCAGATTCTGTCCAAAATACATTGATTGGAAGAATAATAATGGCATTAGACCCAAGAGGGATATTCTTCATTATTCTATTGATATTAAATATCCATAATCATGATATATGATAAAACATTCCAAATAAAATAAAAAGCAATTACGTGAATTTAACATGTGCCTTGATTATATTCTGACATGTTCAATAAAATCTATATAAATAGTTAACTTCCATAGTAAATACTATAATTGAGATGAACAGGATTACATTATAATCCTATTTCTTGTCTTATATTAGTAGTCTATGACTGACATCTGTATATAGTAGATAACAATGCAAGTATTATATAGCAATTACTACTCATTTCAAAAGGGATTTATAAACCACACAATATGATCCTCCTCTAGTCGAGTGCAAATATTTTCTGATGAATTTCAAAATAATTGTATTTGTTCAGTGGACAAATAATTGCAAATATTTTGCTATTGAAATAATTTCATAATATTCGATTACCTTTATCATTATCATGTGTATTCTTCTTACTTTTATTATTATTACATTAGAATTTTTTATGAACAAAATCATCCTCGTCCTATTTGGATAATCTAACCCAATACAATATCCTATATACATGTTTAAGCAATATCCTGGGCTGAGCTTCTGGGGTCATGGGTGAGCATCAGTAGACAGTAAGGCATGTTAGGGATTAATGACTGAAGTTTCTCCATGCAGACTGCAGAGCAGGGCATTTGTATTTGTAGTTATTATGGATCCTCAATAGCTGCTGCCAAGGCAGCTTAGGTAAATCAATTAAATCTTTATTAATGCAATTGCAGACAGAAGTTGAAAATGGAAACACAGCTTATATGTTTCTGAGTAAGTTCTGCACACCACCTAAGGGCGCAGCTGATTTTATGTGATCACTCCCTAGTGGTATGATCACCTACGTCAATGTATGTATACAGCAATATGCTGAGGTAACCTAGTACAGTAACTTCTCTGAATTCATTAGCATTGTCCACTGTCACATAAGATCAAAATGTTAAAACCAGACAGTGGTTACTTCTCTTTATCTAGTTTGTCTAACTCAGACCTAGCCTGCAAGCACACTCCTGCAACAGCTAGGGCTTAATCACAAAGACTACAGATGGCTTGTGCAATAGAGTGGCAGAGTTTTTAGACACACAGCAACAGTATCTATTATAAGGCCTGCAGCAAAACATATGAATCTTAAGGTCCCCTTAATCAATAATGGGGAGGGTCTTTGGGACCCTAACCCCTTCACAGGTATACCATTTTAAAAACATTACAATACATTCACAAATTTCACAACACACGATGGGCCCACAGGCCCCTACTCCACCACCACATATCTACAATACAAAATCCATGTGTATGTGTGTGTATAGTGCGTAATGTTATCGTGTGTGTGTGTGTGTATGCATGTGTCTGTGCCCATGTTTGTGTTGCTTCACAGTCCCCGCTGTCCCATAAGGTGTATTTGCATCTGTTTTTTAAATCTAATTTTACTGCTTGCATCCGTTACTTGAATAGAGTTCCATGTAGTCATGGCTCTATGTAGTACTGTATGCCTTCCATAGTCTGTTCTGGACTTGGGGACTGTGAAGAGACCTCTTGTGGCATGTCTTGTAGGGTATGCATGGGTGTCCGAGCTGTGCGCTAGTAGTTATGAAGTCAATCTCTCCTCCACTTTCAGCCAGGAGAGATTGACATGCATATTTAAATGTTAGCTCTCTGTGTACATCCAAGCGCTAGCTGTGCTGCTCTGTTCTGAGCCAATTGCAATTTTCCTAAGTCCCTTTTTGTGGAAAATGACCACACGACTGAACAGTAGTCCAGGTGCGACAAAACTAGGGCAGTGATGAGGTCACTAATGAGGGCTAGGAGTGCACTGTGTCTACTAAACAGTATCTTACACATCTCATTTACACCTAACATATGGAGAAACCTGGCCAGCCAAAGTTCATAAATCGTACAAAACATATAGCTATCGATGGCAATCGAACACACAACATTTGGTTCTGGAAGCCGACATTAAGAAATGTCAAACGACGTGTCAAGCAGTGGCGACGCGTCATTCAGGGCAAGTCGGGCAAAAATGGGGGCTCTCCTGTTTTGCATTATTTTGTCATATCAGTTTGCAAACAATGTAAAGAAAAAATGTATCTTTGAGTTAATAAAGCTGCATACAAACATGGTCTCTTTTTAGTTTTCTTGAGTAAGGCAGCAACAAAATGTAGGTGTTTCAGCCTAGCTCAGTGCTAAGGGTAGACCTTGAAAATTCTAGCCTCATCACGTTTCAGGTATGACCCAGATGCAGACAGTGTATTTCTCATACAGGGGCAGGCAAACAACAGGTCAAAGGCAGACAGAGGTCAGTAATCCAGAGAGGGTGCAAAGGGTCCAGAACGGCAGGCAGTCTCAGGGTCAGGGCAGGCAGGGGTCAATAATTCAGTGAGTTGGGGCAAGGTATAGAACGGCAGGCAGGCTCAGTGTCATGGCAGGCAGAAGGGTCAAAACCATGAAGGACTATGAAACAGGAGCAAGATACAGACAGGAGCAGGGGAACAAACACTGGTAGGTTTCACAAACAAAATGAACTGGCAACAGACAAACAGAGAACACAGGTATAAATACACAGGGGATAATGGGGAAGATGGGCAACACCTAGAGGGGGGTGGAGACAAGCACAAAGACAGGTGAAACAGATCATGGTGTGACAAGCCCTTTGGGTGCTGCCATAGATTTACATTAAGAAGGCTCATCCAAGAAGGCTCAAGGTCATTGGCCACAGTTACAATGACGTCAAGTCACGTTATATGTACAGTAGCTTTGATTGAACTGATTATGTCAACATCATACTTTCAAAATCTTAGCTAGCAGTCATCATCATGAATCAAGTCGACAATCTACTTTTTAATCCTTGTCATATGAAAATAAATTATAGATCAAATGTATTGGTGCTCATCGGCCATTGGACATAAACATTACACAACAAGTTGGAAATCGCAAATTCAACAATGAGTGGTGGGAAGGAATCAGTGACAGTGGTTGTTTGCTCCCAAATCTGGGATTAAGGGGCTCTTTTCCAAGTTTAAAATGATAAACATTCAACATTGGCCATGCAGTCAATGAAGCATGATTTATGCCGCGCTCAAAACAACTGTTAACTCGGAACTGCAAAAACTTGACTTCAGTGAGTTTCAAGACAACTGGGGTGTTGAGAATAAACAAGCTTCGACTGGGAAAATACATTTTGAACAGTCATCCAACTCGGAATTGTAAATCCGGCCTCTTTCTAGAGCTACGACCTGAAGATCAATGCCGTAATCATGATTCGACCTTGTTTTTTTCAGAGTTTCCAGTTGTTTTGAAAGCACCATACATCCAGAGAATGCCAGACTTTGATTACAACGTTTGTCCATGAAGGACTGCCGCGCCACCTTCCTGTTTAAGTGAGCACAGCACAACAAGGCGAGTCCAAAAATGTATTGCATGCTGCTTCATTAAATGATGTAAAATGTGACCTGATTCAGGAAACTAGGCATATGTCGCAAGTCACGACTTCACAGGAGAGCCATTTGAACGTAAAAAATATATTTGAATCAAAATGCGTTTTTGGGCAGAAATGCCGTCCCGAACATGTGAACGTTCATGTGCCTTAATAACAAACCTGCATACCATCTGTAAATACGAATAAAATAGTTAATTTACGTGGGGATGGTGTGTTCAGGGTGATGAGCTGTGTTGCTTTTACGCCAAACATAACGTTTGCATTGTTGCCAAAAAGTTCAATTTTGGTTTCATCTGACCAGAGCACCTTCTTCCACATGTTTGGTGTGTCTCCCAGGTGGCTTGTGGCAAACTTTAAACAACACTTTTTATGGATATCTTTAAGAAATGTCTTTCTTCTTGCCACTCTTCCATAAAGGCCAGATTTGTGCAATATACGACTGATTGTTGTCCTATGGACAGAGTCTCCCACCTCAGCTGTAGATCTCTGCAGTTCATCATGGGCCTCTTGGCTGCATCTCTGATCAGTCTTCTCCTTGTATGAGCTGAAAGTTTAGAGGGACGGCCAGGTCTTGGTAGATTTGCAGTGGTCTGATACTCCTTCCATTTCAATATTATCGCTTGCACAGTGCTCCTTGGGATGTTTAAAGCTTGGGAAATCCTTTTGTATCCAAATCCGGCTTTAAACTTCTTCACAACAGTATCTCGGACCTGCCTGGCGTGTTCCTTGTTCTTCATGATGCTCTCTGCGCTTTTAACGGACCTCTGAGACTATCACAGTGCAGGTGCATTTATACGGAGACATGATTACACACAGGTGGATTGTATTTATCATCATTAGTCATTTAGGTCAACATTGGATCATTCAGAGATCCTCACTGAACTTTTGGAGAGAGTTTGCTGCACTGAAAGTAAAGGGGCTGAATAATTTTGCACGCCCAATTTTTCAGTTTTTGATTTGTTAAAAAAGTTTGAAATATCCAATAAATGTCGTTCCACTTCATGATTGTGTCCCACTTGTTGTTGATTCTTCACAAAAAAATACAGTTTTATATCTTTATGTTTGAAGCCTGAAATGTGGCAAAAGGTCGCAAAGTTCTAGGGGGCCGAATACTTTCGCAAGGCACTGTATGTTGCTACTGCTCTCAATAACATTGCTGCCCTGAATTATCAGGCGCTATCGACAAAGGTCAGTGGGAAAAAGTTGAGATGGACTACTTTCTGGAGGACGATCGTTCCATGCTGGTTCTCTCTGACTCTGAAAATGTAATTAAAGGGGTTGCAGTCTGCCGTGAAGCTTTCATCCATGTACACGGGTAAGGATCTAGCTACAGTTTTAGATATCATACGTTTTAATTTTGTCAGAAAGTTGTTTTCATTGCAAGTTAAAGCTATGACTATCGGTTTGAATTGCTAGTAATGCCATTTCGCATCTATTGTATAATAATGCTTAAATATTATGCCACATATGCCAGGGAGATATGTATACTATAGATGTATACTAAGAAAGTAAGTGTGTTAGTAGCCCATGTGCCTCACCCTAATAATTTGGTCTCTTTACCCCTCTTAATTTCACTTACTGCTCTGACTTGGTGGTGCACATGTAGCCTATAACCTGTTTTAGAGAAATGTAATCATTGAATATTGTAAGTGCTTTCATTGTCTGCTTATTTATCCTACGGTTCTGACTTGGTGTACAGGGAGAACACTGTAAGAACTCATTCATTTCTTCATCGAAATTACGGATTGCCTCTTATCCGCTTGTCATCCCCTTATGCCATAGTTTGTACATCTCAATTGTCATTAGAAACCACATTTGTTAAAACAAGTCAGCCATATATCAGACATGTTCTTTTAAAAGGCAGTAAATGAGGCTGAATGAACTGTTTCGCTGCCAGACAAGGCATGTATGCCCTAACAGTTTGTGGGCTCCGTGTGTCACCGTTATAGTGCAATTCATGTATTGTTTAATGTTGTGTTGTGTAGTGTTACCACATTTACATGCTAAAATCACCACTGGTGTCAAGAGAGAAAAAATGATATTTCTAATGCCTGGCTTTGACCACACTCCCACCAGTGAGAAGGGCCAAGCGGGAGACGGACTATTCATGACCAACCATTACAGACAGAAAGTGCATCACTACTGTAGCAAGCACAACACTTGAAAGGAGGGTCGAGGGGAGGCGGGAGGTACTCTACACCACAATACAAGAAACTGAAACAAGCTTCTTTACTACATGTATGCACTTTTGGACTGAGACATTTTTAGGCTTTTTTTTAAAATTTCCCCTTTGAACCAGTGATCCAGCCGGTGAATGATGATGGCTTTTCTAATTCTTAATTTCAATGAAATCAATTTAGGAGGTGCCTGAAAAATGGGAAAGGGCAGCGGCGACTGCTCCTGGAAGTGTTCCTTTGGCGGCCAGAAAATGTTTAATTGAAGTCTAAAAGCACTGAACACCTTCAAGGTCTATAGGTCTGCACATATTACTCAGTACCTCAAAGAGTTAAAAATGTCACTATTTCAATTAGCTTAATAATGGAACTAGGTTCTGTAGGACATTCCCTACTATATTCTCAAGTTGTCAGAAGACGACTTGACTATATACTGTCTCTTGACTACATTGACTGCGAGTATGTGCGAGTGCGCATGTATACAGTATGTGTATGCAGTGCTTGAAAAAGTACCCAAAAGCAATACTTGATTAAAATTACTCAAGTAAAAGTGAATGTCACCAATTGGAATACTACTTGAGTAAGTCTTGAAGCACCTGATATTAAACATACTTAAGAGTCATCCGTTGGAAAACCCTGAGTTTATCTTATACACAGATTGTTCAAGCGTTGTGGAGGGGTGTGTGAGGAATGCAGGCTGGGCAGTTACTACAATGGACAATGTGATAGTGACAGACACATTACCGGCAGGAACATCAGCACAGGTGGCGGAGTTGGTGGCTTTGACAGAAGCATACAAACAGGCTGAAGGAAACACAGCTAAAATCCACACAGACTCAAGGTATGCTTTTGGTGTTACCCCAAAAAAAGAAAAACAGAGGATTTATGACATCTCTGGGAGCTCCTGTGACGAATGGACCAGAGGTGATGGCTCTACTGAATGCTCTCCAGTTACCTGGACAGTTTGCAATTTTGAAAATGAAAGCACATAAAAAATCTTTACAGGCGAGAGTAAAGGTAATGATTTGGCTGACATAGCTGCCAAGGCAGCTGCCAAGAGAACACCTCTGTCACCTAAACTGATTAGGAAATACACCTTGTGTAGCGCCAAATGCACTCTTACCCTACTTGGTGACACAGATCCACTCTTTGGGACACATTGGTGTGGACAAGATATTTTATCGTTTTTGTGGGCAAATGGTGGAATCCTGGTGTGCGGAAAGAGGCTGAGGCTGTTGTGGCGAATTGCAACATTTGTATGGAAAACAACAACAAGGGACGAGTGAAAGTATAGACATGACGAGCACCTGGGCCACCAGGATCCTTCAGACATCTACAGCTTGATTACATCACGCTGCCCAAATGTAAAGGACATGAAGATGAGCTGGTCGTTCTTGATCGTTTCTCACGATGGATTGAAGCCTACCCTACTAAGAAAGGAACTGCACAACACACAGCTACAATTCTGATTTGAGAAATATTCCCAGATGGGGATTTCCGGAACAAATAGATTCAAACAAGGCACTCATTTCACAGGAAAGTGTGTCAGGAGGTAGCTCGTCTTCTGAACATAGACTGGCAATTCCACTGCCCTTATCATCCTCAATCGAGTGGACAGGTCGAACACACAAATCGAGTTTTGAAAGAGAGACTTTCAAAGATGCATCAAAAAGGGATGGCATGGCCGGATGCATTGCCTACGGTATTATGTAGTATACGGGCAACGCATAACAAAACCACTGGGTTGAGTCCATTTGAGGTCGTAACAGGTCGACCCATGTCACTACCAGGCACGTTAGATTTGAGAATAGCAGACGTTCACTTTATGAGTGACAAAATGCTTAACTATTGCATGCATCTCTCTAATGCAGTAGGGGAAGCAGACAGACAAGTAAAAGAGGCGTGGGGAATAACTCCCGAGGGGAGACATGACGTAATACCAAGACAGTGGGTGATGGTAAAAAAAATGTAACAGAGACATTAGAGCCAAAATGGGAAGGTCCTTATCATGTTTTTCTCATAACGACGTCAGCAGTAAAAGTCCAGGGAAAATCACGATGGATACATGTCACTATTTGCAAGGTTGTCCATTTTGATAACAAAGTGGAGCCTGGAGAATAAAGAACTGATTGATTAGCAATCAGGAGCCAATCTCGGGTGAAGAAGCATAGCATCAGAACCTGATGAGCTTATATATTGTACACCGCAGTCATCATATTAGGGATATCTAGGTGAAATGACCAACTTTTTTCTTAAAATCCAGACATGCTTACTTAGGGAAATCTGCATGAAACATCCATTTCTCTTGAAATCAGGAAATGTTACTTTCACTTTTTTGTTTCCTTCATTACAGGTTATGAGAATCTACCATTTGAAGCTGAAGCAATATTCCTTGACTCAAGGACTGTACTTGACATGATACAATATCAACGGTGAAGTGTTCATTAGTGAAGTCCTTATCAACCAGTGGAACAGAAGAAGAATTCCTTACTACCGGCAGACTGCCAGAGTATAATTTCTAATAGTTATCTATGTGGGACTGATACCAGTGTGGAAGAGCTGGTCACTTATAAAGGACTTGGTGAATGATTACCTTGCCAATAGGACGACTGAATATTATTGTCCTGTAGACAAAAACATTTTTGGTGAGTTTCCACCTAATACAGGATGTGGTAGGAATCATAAGGGACATCATCATTACACCTGTTAATACTTATTTTATTCAACTTTGTTTGAAATCAATTTCTTATTGTAACAGCAAGTAAAATATGCTATTTTTATCTTATAGAAATGCAAGGTGTTTAATGTGAATGATTTTATGCTTACTGCTAATGTTTTTTATACTGTTTATTTTTTCATGTTTTTTATATTTATATATATTTTTATATTTATGAAGATAAATACATAACGCAGAGGACGAGAGGTTAATAGAGTACTAACTCTCAAGAGGACTAAAAGTCAATAAAGTACTTACGATCAATGGAAATAGTTTTTTTTTCTGTAATAGGGGATTAATGATCAATGGGTCAGAGACATGGGAAGAATTTGTCTATATATTGAGCCTGAAATAGGATACAGGTTATTTGGCCATTGGCCCAGGTTTATTGCAAGGAATTCTAATTGGTCAACCAGAGGCTAGGGCTGGGTTATTTGTTCTGTGGCGAGAATCACAAGAGAGAATCACTGAGAACAGGGGAGAATGAACATCTACCGCTCAGAATAACATCTCCTCTTTGAATAAACCTATTTTTCTCCCCCGGATTTGCTTTGGGGTCTGTGTTATTGAAGAGTGACGTCAACTGCCAACATATGCACAATGTATTGGATGGAAACTGGACAGATAAAGGGGATATACTGTAGTTTCCCAGTATTACCATTTTTAATGACGTCAGTAAATAAAAACCAACATGACTTTTGTTTTCTATAGCTCCCCACTGACCATTCCCCACATTCTTATGTTAGAATTATTGTTCCAGTATCCCATTTTAGTGTTAGAGTTTCGGTGGGAAACATTCTGTTAACAAATTACATTCCTTTCGCCAATACTGGAGGGGAAAAGAGAATCCTCTTCTACTTAAATTTACGACAGGGCGTGAGGTGTCAAAACCCCCACACCAATTCCCTCCTTCCCGCTCCTGTTGGTGAGAGAAGGTCTGGTTACTGTCAGCCATAACCAAGCTGATCTGACCCATTCTGATCCTCACAGGACAGTCATGACACCACTGATGGAACTGTATTAAAAATCAGTGTGTCAGGTCATGCCTTTGTAACAAGGACACCTATAACATGTGAATTTTAAACGTAAATTAACAAAATGAATAAGGCATCTCTGTCCTTGGGCTTGCTAGCATTAAAGTTGAAGAATTTTCAAAGTTTCTGGAATCCAGCCTTGTTCTCCTGGGGGTGAAAACAAGTCCTGCAATGCTGAACAGCCTTTCACAGTAAGCTGAGGCAGGTAAGGGTGTGGTTAGCCTCAGAGATAGGGACGGACTTGAGCGACTCCATATGATCAGCTGAACAGGCCAGGTATCCATTCAGCTGTTTGGAGCTTTCTTGTGCTTGAGAAGTCTTCATGGCAGAGAAGAAGTCCACCTCATCTGAAGAACTGGTGCCATCACCTAGCTGCAGCAAGGGTTCTTCCACGTGGTCCTTGATGTAGTCCATTCTTGAAATACAAGGGAGATGACAATAGAAATCACGCAGTTATGTTTGCGATCAGCTCAGAGTCTTGAAATGTGGCTGAAGTGCTTCTTCAGTCCCAGTTGTAGCTCATCCACCAGAGGATCGGTATTTCATCGACAACTTGATTCGGTCAAGTTTAGTGATCAGCAGGTTGATTGTTGGAAGAAGCCAGCCCATCTGGACATTGGTTTCAGCCTGCAGGATGTTGATGGCCTTTGTGACTGGGCTCATGGTGCCAGCATACTCAGTGAGGAAGAAGAGTTCAGCAGGATTGAATGTGTGAAAAAACAAAACAATAATACTGTGTTTCCTAACCCTATACAAAGGGGACCACTAACTAGTTCACCTGATTTAACTAAAGTAATCAATGGCTGGATAAGTAGTTGACTAAATGGATCAATGATAGTGTATGGATACAATATGTGAAACAGTTATTAGTCCCCAAACAAAGGGTCAGGAAATACTGCAACAGATTTAGACATTCAAGACCTTAAATTATGATAAAAGAATACATCATCCTTACTTACATTCAAACCTAGATGTCTGTGCAGAGAACTCTGACAGCCACCTCTCTTTGTCTTTGACGATCCTAAAGAGTCTTTCTACAGCCATGAACCAGGAGTTTGTAGCATTCGGGTGCAGCAACTGGAGGTCCCAAGCATCTTCAACCATTTCAACTGAAAGTGTGGATCTTCTTAATTTGTTCCAAAGTGCTTGGCACTTGCCAAAAGTTGAACGGGACACTTTTTTTTGTAAGCTTTCAGGGCATCAACTGTAGATACTAAATTGAGTACGTGGCAAGCACAGCGCTTGTGCTTTGGCAGCTGGTACTCAAAACCATCATCTTCATTCAGGATCGTTGCCACAAACTCCACTTCTTCACTCTTCTCTTGTTCCTCCTCTTCACCATCTTCCTGTTCTGGCTGAGCTGCTTCACCACAACCACCCACTGCATCAACTGCCCCGTTATTTTAAATTTTTCCAACAACTTGGAAAGCTTTCAAGAAGTTAAAGCCATTGTCTGTTGTTCTCACAATCTTACCCCGGACTTTGAACTCAGAATATATGTAATTTAGGGTGCCTGCCAACAAAGGTGTGTGAGACTCTCAACCGTTTACAGGCCAGGGCTGCAGAGCATCTGTTGAGACTTTCAGGGTCTATCCAATGGACTGTAACACCAATAAAGCTCCATCTTCTTGCAGTCTACTGTAATTAGCTAGGTAAGAAGAACAACTTTATCAACTAACACAAATAATAAAACGACTAGCTAAGCTAGTGGGTGTTAACTACAATTCGAATGTTAATATGTTAGCTAGCTAGCTTGACCAGGGGTGTTCAGAGAAAAGGTATTTGGCTAGACTAACGTTAGCGGACTAAAATGTTCCCAGATTCGGAAACTACTACGCTAGCTAGTTAGTATATTTATTGCATTAGCTAACAAAGCTTCCGAATCTGGGCACATTTTAGCCAGCTAAAGTAGGTAGCTACTAGCTAGTGAACTATATAGGTTTAGGATTAACTAACACTGCTTGTTGTATTAGCAAACGTGGGCTAACTAGCTAGGTTAGCTAGCATGCTAACATCATTCTAGCTAGCTGGAAAGCTAACAGTAGGCTTACCTCAATGTGTTGTTTAAAAAAAAATTGATGGCGAGTTCTTGAACGCTAGTATTTCCTGAACTTTTAGTAAACATAACAGACATTTCATCATGTAGGATGAATCCTTCATCCCGAGAAAATAAAACATTTATTTTTGATACGGCCAAGGTTGTTCGTCCTCATCAGGAGGTGGTGGTGGTAAAGCGATGTCAGACATGATTGTGCTATTTCGGACATGCTTGGACAAAGTACTGCTGAGTGGATGACTATTTTACAAGTGACAGGCTCCCGGTGGGTGCATGTCGTCGAGTACTGCCTTGCAAAACAAGTTCACCCATGGGTGCGCCGTTGCTTGCTTCTTTTTTCAAACATGATTCATGTTTTTCTTCCAGCTTCAGGATTGATTAGATTTCGTAGTTAGTAACGAAGGTGTCAGGGGAAATATATCAGAGTAAAAGTATATAAACTCTGCAAAAACAACAATTTTTCAGGACCCTGTCTTTCAAAGATAATTCGTAAAAATCCAAATAACTTCACAGATCTTCATTGTAAAGGGTTTAAACACGGTTTCCCATGCTTGTTCAATGAACCAAACAATTCATGAACATGCAGCTGTGGAACGGTCATTAAGACATTAACAGCTTACAGATGGTAGGCAATTAAGTTCACAGTTAAGAAAACTTTAGGACACTTAAGAGGCCTTTCTACTGACTCTGAAAATCACAAAAAGAAAGATGTCCAGGGTCCCTGCTCATCTGCGTGAACGTGCCTTAGGCATGCTGCAAGGAGGCACGAGGACTGCAGATGTGGCCAAGGCAATAAATTGCAATGTTGGTACTGTAAGACGCCTAAGACAGCGCTACAGGGAGACAGGACGGACAGCTGATCGTCCTCACAGTGCCGACCACGTGTAACAACACCTGCACAGGATCGGTACATCCGAACATCACACCTGCAGGACAGGATAGCAACAACAACTGCCCGAGTTACACCAGGAACGCACAATCCCTATCAGTGCTCAGACTGTCCGCAATAGGCTGAGAGAGGCTGGACTGAGGGCTTGTAGGCCTGTTGTAAAGGCAGGTCCTCATCAGACATCACCGGCAACAACGTCGCCTATGGGCACAAACCCACTGTCGCTGGACCAGACAGGACTTGCAAAAAGTGCTCTTCACTGACGAGTCGCAGTTTTGTCTCATCAGGGGTGATGGTCGGATTTGCGTTTATCGTCGAAGGAATGAGTGTTACACCGAGGCCTGTACTCTGGAGCGGGATCGATTCGGAGGTGGAGGGTCTGTCATGGTCTGGGGCGGTGTGTCACAGCATCATCGGAGTGAGCTTGTTGTCATTGCAGGCAATCTCAACACTGTGCGTTAGAAGGAAGACATCCTCCTCCCTCATGTGGTACCCTTTCTGCAGGCTCATCCTGAAATGACCCTCCAGCATGACAATGCCACCAGCCATACTGCTCGTTCTGTGCGTGATTTCCTGCAAGACAGGAATGTCAGTGTTCTGCCATGTCCAGCGAAGAGCCCGGATCTCAAATCCATTGAGCATATCTGGGACCTGTTGGATCCAAGACCATTCCACCCACAAAAATGGTCCGGGAACTTGCAGGTGTCTTGGTGGAAGAGTGCGGTAACATCTCACAGCAAGAACAGGCAAATCTGGTGCAGTCCATGAGGAGGAGATGCACTGCAGTACTTAATGCAGCTGGTGGCCACACCAGATACTGACTGTTACTTTTGATTTTGACCCCCCCTTTGTTCAGGGACACAATATTCCATTTTTGTTAGTCACATGTCTATGGAACTTGTTCAGTTTATGTCTCAGTTGTTGAATATTGTTGTGTTCATACAAATATTTACACATGTTAAGTTTGCTGAAAATAAACGCAGTTGACAGTGAGAGGACGTTTCTTTTTTTGCTGAGTTTATATATATTTTTTCTAGTTAAGTAAAAGTTGACGGGAATATAAATAGTAAAGATAAAGATACCCTAAAACAATACTTAAGTACAGTAACAAAATATTTCTACTTCCTTACTTTACACAACTGTGTGTATGTGATGTGTGTGTGTGCTCACATGCATTGGAGTGTGCATACATGTGCATGCTTGCATGAGTGTGTGTGTGTGCATGTGTATGCTTGCATGAGTGTGTGTGTGTGTGTGTGTGTGTGTGTGTGTGTATGTGTTTGGCCAGCCCGGCTCTGTGTGCTACGGTCTACTGGCCCTGTGAGTAAACCTGTCTAGTCCAGATTCTTTCTGGCCATTTAGCTTGGCTAATGGCCACTCTGCCATGGCAAATGGCCCATCTCTCCGCTCTGCCAGCCAGCCGTCACCCTGATAGGCCCTAATGTAAATATTTGGACCAGTACTACCTCCCCCCTAGGGGACAAAACAAGCTCTTTAATTGATATACTGTGCGTCCCCAACATCCTCTCTGTAAGCCCCACCACGCCCCCCTTTGAGTTTTGGGAAGGAACTGGTGTAAGGAGTGGAACAAAATAACTACAGCAGTGTAGGAGGGATAATGGGTTAGTCTTATTCTGTGAAGAAGCTGGTGTCACACTGAGTGTCCCTGGACCTTCAGATCTCAGCGGTGTGCATCTCTGGATCTGTCCTGACAAGAAGTGGAGTTTCGCTTGAGTTAATTCCTTTCAAGTCTTTTCACAAGGGTGAATGTACAGACGTGAAAAAAGTGAACCATTACAAAAATGAACTTTAAACGAAAGATAAAATACACAGCACTTTCAAAGTCTACATAGTTATTCCTTTTAGTTCAGACAAAGTTGCAGAACAAATCTGTTCATGTGGGAACTGAAAATGAAATCACCAGCATTGAAATCATTTGCCGCCAATTCTGACACCGAATATCATTTGGATGATCAGCTTGTCTGTTGAGTATCTCACAGTGCTTATTACTCTGGGGAAATGAAGCATACAACATTCATCTCTTCGATAACCTCTGAGCCATACACAAGCCGTTATGTCAGAAACAGAGCATGGCACTATGGGGCCACTATCCAGTCTCACGGCAGGTCTTTATATCAAGTCCCTCTGAAAACTTCATTAGCAATATATATAGTTTTTTTTTTTTTAAATCTCACTTTCTCCTCAAACAAAAAAAGAGGGAGCATTGCATAGCCCAAGGGGCATATGTACAAAATCACAGAGTCCTCCTGAAAGCTTAAGTAGGTCACAGTGTCAGGAGACTCATGTGGGACACGTGGCTTGGGCTGGGATCACTTTACACTTCCCCACGTGCTTGCTAATTGACCGTAATTGCCAAATTTACTGGTCAGTAATCTACTTTTAATTTGTAGCTTTTTTACTCCCCACCTCCTCCTCCTTCCCTCTCTTCACTCCATAGAGTTAAAGAAGAGGGCCAGCCCGGTCCTGAGTGTCACGTTCAATAACGCAGCTCAGGACGGGACCCAATTAGCATTGTGAGCTGAACTCTCAAAAAAGGCAACCTAACGGCGACATATCCTGGGGACATAATTGAACGTGACACCAGCTATAATTTGAATTTCTACTGCCTACGGGCTGGGCTATGAAATAAGTTTGTCTTAAAGGTCATGTAAACTACGGGAGCTCAGATTTCACTGTTTGCCCAATGAGTAGGTAGATTAATGAGAGTAATAACTGGGATCTAATTACTTCGCTGTTTCCGTAAAGAACACTAACGATAAGGTTTATGTTTTTATGTGCTCGCCACAACATTCAATGTTTTAATTATGTCATCTATACACATTTTGAAATTGTATTCTATTGTATTTCTTCTGGTAGGTCAATCAATGTCAGAATGTATCTTTATATAATGTAATGGTCTATTTCGTCCTTACCATTGTCTGATTACAAATATATGTGCTTTTTGTCTGATGCGTATACTACCTCAATGCACAGTATACTTTCTCTGTAACTCAGCTGTAATTTAAATGATAAAAGATCTAGTGTTCTCAAGCTACATTAATGTTAGACAAAAGTTGACACACAAAGTAGAAAACAGTTCAATAACGTTTAAACACTGAAACAATGAATATGCATGTCTGTGGTACAGTTGTGCATCCGTCTTAGTCTGTCACGGCCGTTGAAAGAACTGGACCAAGGTGCAGCGTGGTGAGGGTACATATACTTTTTATTAGAAAAGACGCCGAACAAAACAATAAACACTACAAAACAAATCGTGACGCTAAAGGCTATGTGCCATAAACAAAGTCAACTTCCCATAAAGACAGGTGGGAAAAGGGCTACCTAAGTATGGTTCTCAATCAGAGACAACGATAGACACCTGTCCCTGATTGAGAACCCTACCCGGCCAAAACATAGAAATACAAATAATAGAACATAGAATACCCACCCCAAATCACACCTTGACCAAATCAAATAGAGACATAGAAAGGATCTCTAAGGTCAGGGCGTGACAGTCACAGATCAAAGGGAAATTGACATACAGGTAAAGAGAAACCTTGCTTCTAGAGCCATAAAGTGTCTAAAGAACGTCAAGGTTTATTCCATAAGTAATTATCTCAGACAATGAGGGAAAACACTGCTTTTCAAAAGACTAATAAAAAAACGTTAAAACTTGTGGGCATCGAGATGCAACAAGAGGAACTGTATCACCCCAGCTCTTCAAATACACAGAGGATATCACTGAGGGACAGGAGAGAATGAGGAGAGGCCTTGGTGGGTGGGTACTGTTGGGGTAAGGAAGAAAGGCTCAAGTCTAGATCGAAGATCATGAAGTGATTCCAGAGATGAGATGAAGGATTGGTGTCGACTCTCGATTAGGTGGTCAGGGCCTGTGGTTAGGGTCTCTCATGACCTGCCACACCAAAAGATCTGTCACAGGTCACGTCAAATGACCTGTGCTGTATCCGCTCTTGGGAGATGCAGACTGAAGAGTGTCTCCTCTTCGTGTATCTCTCTCTATTTCTCCCTCCGCCTCTTCGTACTCTCCTCTCTCTCTACTAATCGTCTCTGTCTTTAATAGCATCTCTGGTGGTAGTGATAGGAAGACTCAGTGTGGACCTTCAGATCACATTACCCCAGGCCAGTCCAGATTTGAGTGGCTGAACTTGTAACCTTATGATCCTCGAGGCCAAACTTAATGGGGCACCAGAGTCCCAACCCGCCTCAACCAGCCCATCGCATTAGTACCACTCGGGGCCCTTCAGACGGACTGGCCACAAATGTGAGGCAGCACCGCCGGACCAGAGACCTGCCTGAGTTTACCATGGCCCCAGGTCATGTGTCTGTGACATCACTGGCCAGCCTTGTCGCCCGGTTCACTATCATCAGATAGGGAGGCCAACCCAGAATGGGCCTGAGTGGCCGGAAAGTCTGATGATTATGACATGATCCCACCCAAACAACTCCATGATGGAGCTCGCCCTTACAGAACAGCTGCCGGGCATTGCCCTGGACAGAGAGAGGTGGAGTCTCTGGTAGTGGAGCTGCTCAGCTCAGTGGAGAGAGAGAGACCACTATGAGAGAGATTGTGAGAGAGACAGGCGTTTGTTTAGAAAACGCATGTTTTGGTGCCCACAACAAGCCAACCACCATATTCACTGCCAACTGATTCAACAAGCACTAGGGTCACTGGGATGCACAGAGATAACAAGAAAACACTTGGTGAAAACAGGGCCTTACACAGAACTTACAAGGTTTAATAGACTCAGCGCACTAAACAACCCATCTCAAAGGTACTCTGACTATGTTGATTGGCTACATACAGGTTGGACAACTGAAAAGTATTGCAGGATCACAAAACCTCCTGATAGAGGATCATTCACTCTCTCTCCCATCCCAAACAGAGAGCAGGGGCTTGTAGCCTGTGTCTTCATCCTCCGTGAGGGGAAACAAAGGTGTGTCTGTTAGCCTAATCGCTAAGCACACTTATGGAACAGCAGTCAAGTGAATTAGGGACACAACATTACGGTTCAGCATAATGGAAGCCAACAAGTTGACGGGATACTAGTGAATTTATGGTGGGTGGGAGAGGGGATGGGTGGGAGAGGAGATGGACTGGAGATGACCTGACCTAATTGGAGAACATATCCAAACTGATTTATATCTATATGATAAACCTCCCATCTTAAATACGGTATATAGTATGTTTGTGAATTTAGAAGAATAAGCAACTTGCTTCTGTGCCTAAGAGTAGGCCTTGCTGAGACTGGAGCATCATGGACTGGATGACGGACACATCTGAAAGATCACTAGGTATATGTATACTAGGCACAATACACCAGCAGAGCAAACCATATCATCGGCCAAAGGACGATTGGAGTTATATAGAGAAAATATACGGGTTGCACTTTCATTAATGAATGATATTGGATTTGAGTTAATAAATAGTTTATAACCACAGAATAGAATCTACCTTGAAAAGCAAACTTTGTCACTAAAAGAAAACAACAACCTGCAAAATCCACCTGTTGAACAAGACACAGAAGAACCAAGCCAGAAGACAGACAACATGGCTAAAGGGATGAGCATTTTTCAATTCATGCCGAACCGAATGAGTGTACTCGCATTATCCCTTAAAAGATCTTCGCTTGAGAAACGAGAAAAAAGCGACAATGGTACTGTTTGTCCATTTTGAGACGCCGTAGTCAGTATACACTTCCTCAAAATAGTCAGAATTAATCTAAAATAACTCAAGAAATCTGTCATTAATTTAGACGTTTTTGCAGAGGAGTTCTTAGTTGCACAATTTAACATCTAGCTAAGATTTTTTGTATGAAATGTGCATGAAAACGAGTCGTCTGGGTGTAGCTGGTGCAGAGGAGTCAGGCGCAGGACAGCAGAGATGAATAACACAAGGAACTTTACTAAAATGTCCAAATACATGAAGTAATACCAAGCCCACAAACATTGGACTGAACAATAAAACAATCACGTACAAAAACCATGGGGAAAACAGAGGGCTAAATAATGAACATGTAATTGGGGAATTGAAACCAGGTGTGGAAAACAAAGACAAACCAATGGAAAATTAAAAGTGGATCGGCAATGGCTAGAAGGCCGGTGAGACGTCGACCGCCGAACGCCGCCCGAACAAGAAGAGGGACCGACTTCGGTAGAAGTTGTGACATTGTCTCTCATTGAATGACAACAAAGACTTTATTGAAGAATCCCAATGTTGACCAATCACAGATGAAGGGGCGTAGACTTCGGCTCCGAACTCCGGCTTGCCCCCAGAAAAAATGTATTGTGCCCGAACAGCCAAAGTCCAAAAGAGCTAAACCGTTGTCATAATATATGCATAAACTCTACCAAACTGTTTCGGTTTAGAAGCATGAGGATAGACTACACTCCCACCATTCATCAAAAAAAGATTTTCTTTAAAACCCATTATCCTATTCATCCCTGTCATTATTGTGAAACAGCCCGGTGATCCTGCTCTGTTTTCAATTAGGCCGCTGGTTGTTTACAAGTATTGTGCTGAGGCTGTTGGACCCATGTAGGCTGCCCTCGAGGCCATTGTGCCTGCCGACAATGGATAATGAGCTTTCTGCCCATGTGCGGCTTGCAGGGCAGAGCGGCAGACAGACAACGTGCTTGTCACCCCCCACCCAAACACACACACACGCAAAAACAGGACAGACAATATAAATCTCTTTTTTTTTTGTCCCCATAGGAGAACCTTTTTTGGTTCCAGATAGAACCTTTTGGCGGTGAAAGGGTTCCACGTAGAATCTTGTATCAATGAAAGGGTTCCAATTGGAACCAAAAATAGTTATTTTCAGAGGGTTCTCCTATGGGTACAATTGAAGAACCCGTTATGGTTCTAGGTACTGCAGCACCTTTTTTTCTAAGAGTGTACTGACCCCCGACTCCTACTCAGATACTTCTCAACCAACCAAGCGTCCACTCTGTCCAATGAACAGCCACCTCTATACTTTCCGCTATTTGAGATTCAGTTGGTCAGATATGGACATTGTTGCTGCCTAGACAATTAAACCTGAAGCACGAAATAATAATGTTCTCATGTTAGACAGTGACTCAAAAACCCACAATCGTAGACAACAATCAGCTTTGGAGAAGTTCTAAGAGGTCTGTTGGGTGGGCAAGTCTGTTGAATCACTGTATTGTTCAGCGGTGGGGGGTAGGAATTGGGGGGGGTCTACGATATCACGTAGACCCTTGAGCAGGTAAGGAGATCAAATCCCAGCCGGATTTACATGCCACAAGTGATGCAGAGAAAGAGACACCTCATCCATTGCAGCCACATCAAAGGAGACCAGGTTATTAACGGGGGATGGAGAGCACTGGAGGCTGCATTACAATCACACGCTCTCCCACGCTCATTTAGAATCCACACACGCAAACACAATTACACACAGCCACACAACCACGTAAACACACAAGTCTACCAACTATGTTCTATATCTTTCTCTATTATCGACATGATGACGAAACTACTCTATTGTCGGTGCCTCTCACAATTAGGCAACTTATTGAGCTCAAGATGCAATATGCATGTTAATTTAATGGGTTCTCTGGTTTGGGGGAAAATTTTAAATGCTTTGATGTTCACCAAACTTGGCAGTCAATCGTCAGTGGCAAACAATTGCAGACTTAATGAAGACAGCAAAAACAATGGCCAGGGCTATTGTTTCAAATACACGCATGTTAATATGCCTCAAATACATGCATGTAAATGTGATTTGAATCAATACCTTTTAATTGGCCAGTGTCTGTATTCTTGTCCTTGATATATAGCACTTACTTAATCCTCCTGAACGGAATAACCTTTATGATTTAATTGGTAATGAAATAAGAGCAGTTTTAAATGATGTTACCTTCATCAGCACCTCTCAGTTACAGGAACCAGACAGACTTGGATGGAACACCGGGTAAGTCTGCAAAGGACAGTGTCAGCAACTGGTAGGCCTGCGGATCAAAATATTATTATGATTTTTAAAAAATGTGGGAACTCAACTTACTGTTGAGATTTAGAATAGTAAAATACACAAAGTGAAATTTACAAATGTGGTTTTGCATCAGCAGTTTTTTCCTTGTTCTCATCAGTCATTTTGATTGGCAAATGAGTCTAGCCAGCTCTCTAAACTTCTGAGTCCCTCTCACTCAGATATCATATTAAAAACGGCAAACACTTTCTCCACATTATGGCAAAATGTGTAGAATTGCAGGAAATTCGCTGTAAAACCCCAAAACATTTCGTCGCCGGTCAAGCGAGCCACTGCGGCTCCTCATGATGAGTTCAGATTTTTAAAAGTTGCCCATCCCTGGACTAGGCCTACTCTAGGCCTACTCACATGCACCATTTTACACTGAACAAAAATATAAACACAACATGTAAAGTGTTGGTCCATGTTTCATGAGCTGAAATAATAGATCCCAGAAATGTTACATACAGACATACATAAATTTTGTGCAAACATTTGTTTACATCCCTGTTAGTGAGCATTTCTCCTTTGACAGGATAATCCATTCACCTTTTTTAAATGTATTTTATTTAACCTTTATTTAACCAGGTAAGCTAGTTGAGAACAAGTTCTCATTTACAACTGCGACCTGGCCAAGATAAAACAAAGCAGTGCGACAGAAACAACAACACAGAGTTACACATGGAATAAAAAGCCAATAACACAATAGAAAAAATGAAAGTCTATATACAGTGTGTGCAAATGGCGTGAGGAGGTAAAGGCAATAAATAGGCCATAGTAGCAAAGTAATTACAATTTAGCAGATTAACACTGGAGTGATAGATGAGCAAAGGATGGTGTGCAAAACAGCAGCAAAGTAAATAAAAACAATATGGGGATGAGGTATGTAGATTGGGTGGGCTATTTACAGATGGACTATGTACAGCTGCAGCGATCGGTTAGCTGCTCAGATAGCTGATGTTTAAAGTTAGTGAGGGAAATGTAACTCTCCAGCTTCAGCGATTTTTGCAATTCGTTCCAGTCACTGGCAGCAGAAAACTGGAAGGAAAGGCGGCCAAAGGAGGTGTTGGCTTTGGGGATGACCAGTGAGATATACCTGCTGGAGCACGTGCTACGGGAGGGTGTTGTTATCGAGACCAGTGAGCTGAGATAAGGCAGAGCTTTACCTATATATACCATACCTGACAGGTTACGGTATATCAAGTAGTTGATATCAAGTAGTATGATCATTACACAGGTGCACCTTGTACTGAGGACAATAAAAGGCCACTCTAAAATATGCAGTTTTGTTACAACATAATGCCACAGATATCTCAACTTTTGAGGGAGCGTGAAACAAGGCAAGCTGACTGCAGGAATGTCCACCAGAGCTGTTGCCAGAGAATTTAATGTTCATTTCTCTACCATAAGCCACCTCCAATGTAATTTTAGGGACTTTGGCAGTACGTCCCACTGGCCTCACAACCGCAGACCATCTGCGTGCTCGTCATCCACACCAGGGTCTTGACCTGATTGTAGTTCGGCATCGTAACCGACTTCAGTGGGCAAATGCTCACCTTCAATGACCACTGGCACACTGGAGAAGTTCTCTCTTCACGGATGAATCCCGGGTTTCAACTGTACCGGGCAGATGGCAGGGAGCGTGTATGGCGGAGTGGTTTCCTGATGTCAACATTGTGAACAGAGTGCCCCATGGTGGCGGTGGGGTTATGGTATGGGCAGGCATAAGCTATGGACAACAAACACAGATACTGACTGGTTTTCTGGTTTTCTGCCCCAACAGATCTGTATTCCTAGTCATGTTAAATCCATATAGGGCCTAATTCATTTATTTCCATTGAAATTGTTGCATTTTGCATTTATATATATTTTTCCAGTATACTTGTCTAGCCCTGGATAGCTGAAGCACTTCATCTGGCTACTCCTTATGATTTAAAAATGAACAGTGTCAATGTAGCACATTAGGCCTATATTAATATTTCTGCTCACATTTGAGGAAATGTCAGGTTGGCATAGTATAGGTGAATGCCTATGCTTCTGTATGCTGTAGCAAAGAAGTTTAATTCAAGGACCAAGGTCACCAAATATGTAAAATGCCTTGTCTGTACAGTGGAGCAGAATTGAAGGATTGAGGTCAAATGTAAATCTGTATCTTACTTGTCATATGTCCAGCATGTGTTGATCCATCTGGAGCTGTAGCTAGAAGTGAATAATCAGCACAAGCTGCGCGAGCATGTTCCAAAATGGTAAGGGCGGGAAAAATAGCAAGCCTCTCCAAGCATTCATAGTTCACAGAAGCAAAATTATACAAAATAGGTCACTTATTCCTTAGCGTTCGTTGCCAGAAAAATTATTGAAATATGTGTATACAATAAAGACTATTTGGCCAATGTAACAAACTGAAGCTATTAGCCTATTGTGTTAACATGGGCCTGGCCTAGGCTACTCAAGGGCTATCAGGCTAATCATAGGTTTTCCCTATAATAGGGTGTCCAATCAAAACACATATTTTGACCAATGGGTGAAATCATATGTTTATTGTGTAGACAATCCAGCAACTTCATTGGAAGTTGTGGGAATGTAAGTTTTTGTTTTCCCATTGCTTCTGGGAAAGAAGCCATACATTTTCTGACAGGTAAAGAAGTTTTGAGAACTGAAGTTTAAAAAAAAAGTATTTTCTGGGAACATTAACTTTGAGGTTTTACTATGGTTCCCTGAAAGTTTCCCTGTGAGGTTTTATTAACGTTCTGAGAACAGAAATGATAGGTTATTTAATAACGTTCTGAGAACATTTCAATAGGACTTTTAATAATTTTGCTAGCTTAGGTTAACTGTTTTGAACCCCAAGCACAGATATTAATTTACTTAGCCATTAATCATGCAAACACATCTATATTATTTTATGGCACAGTTTTGAACCTACGATCTTCTGATCTCTATCCATGGAATTAGTCCAATGCCTCACCAGGATGAAGCTAGAATGCCATATTTTTTACCTCATACAATGCTGTTCATTTTAGTCTATTCATACAGACCACATTTCAAAGGAAACAAGCACTCGTTAAGATCAGGTGTGGTGAGTTAGTGGGCGCAGCCAACACACCTGAACACACTTAACAAGGTAGAGGATAGAGGATTGTTGACGCTGAGAATGGAATGTATATGTTTCAATAACATTCTGTGAATGTTTTGTGGTTTTTAAGGAAAGTGTTATTAATGTTCTGAGAACATGACTTTAAATAGAACCATGTGGAAGCCTGATGAAAACATTATGCTGAAATACTGAATTTCCCACAGAAGAACATGGGAATTTTGAGAAAAAGTACATTAAATAGAACCACGAGAAACCCTGTAGGAAATGTTATGCTGAAGTACTGAAATTCCCACCTACGAAACACATCGTTCTCAGAACGTGATGGCTAGCTGGGTATCCTGCACCATTCTCAGAGCATTGTGGGAAGGTCGTATGCAAAATATCTATTGGACAAGGGTGACTAAATCAATGGAGGCCAGGTTAAAAAAAAGTGATAAAAAAGAAGGAAAATTGCACAGCACCGCCTCAGCTAGGCAGGATGCTGTAGAAAAACGAAGGCTACCTGAGAGGCTCACTTTCCTGTTGAACTCGTCATATTTTCAAATCGGCAGGATTCTCAATCCGCTGAGGATGCAGCTTTCAAAGAATCGCCACTATTAGTTGATCGGTCTTCATATATTGCTTATTTGTTCCTTTTTTTTGTTATGAAGGGCTTTGAGATTTATGAAAAGTGCTATAGAATTTTAAATTAGGCCTATTATAAAACAGAAGATAAATCTCGATTGAGACATGTATTTTCATATTGTAGTAGCCTATACGCTTTTCAAATGAATGCGATATTTTTAATTGTTTTTAAATTCAGTTTCTCCGAAAACCAAGCTCTCTATGTAATGTCAATGAAGCACTGAGTTTAACCAAGCGTCTTATTTTAAAAGCCTTTTACATTTAATTCAGCTCCTATCATGCTAATGTAGCTTTTTGCCTCAGGGTCGGGTGGACACCCTACTAATAGTGTGATGCAGCAGGCTATATTTCGCTACAGTAGCCTAGGTCTAACACTTGCTGAGTTAAACTCAAAGTATGCTGGTCCTACCATGTCGGATAAGGTCAAAACCATCAACAACCATTTTTTTTGCCACAAAAAGGACTGGGAGGTTTTCAGTGGGGGCTTCGGGCAAGACTGTCTCCTTTAAATTGAAACACAAATTATTAAACGCGACTTTTAGTCGTGATCACACTTGTCATATTCAATTCGGAGTAAAGTCATACGGGGGCGAGACGCCTCGTCTAATTATGTAAAAATGGTCAAGTCTTTAGGATTTGCTTGTTATCTGCGCGTGGCACCCGCCAGAGAAACAACAGGCTGTCGGAAACCTGTGCCCACCATTGCCTCACAGGCGAAAACCTGTGCGAAGCGCGGTACGCATGAGCTATCTGGAGATCCGAGATGTCTTGATATATTATTCACAGAATCAGTCAAGTGAATCGCAAAACAGTCAGGGGTTTTATGCGTGCCGTTTTCTCTCTTAAGGACTTGTAGTTTGTCACGTTTGTGTCTGGGAAGTGAGGTGGTCCACCAGTTACCCTAATGTGATGAAAAATAAAAGTCGACTACACTTCTTGATTTGGCCAAAGATTATCTATTATATTGACAAGATTGGCCGAGTTGACTGCTTTAACGATGAAATTCATGTCTTCAATTATTGAAGGCAGGCGAGATCAGGTGGGGCCATTCTAGCCAATGAGAGGGCAGATAGTTGTTCCTTTTGTTCAAACACGTAAGTCGTTTTTCTCCAAGTTCATCCACTTAAAGCCCTATCAGTACATTTGTAAAAGCTTAAACATTACGAAACTTCAATTAAATGCGCCTCACGTAATTCGACACTTTCCTAGATCTGCATACAAAAAAAGCCTAATCTCATAGGGCAGAGTAAATCCTCTCGCTTCTCCTCTTCCTCTCTGATTTGGTTCAGAAATTCTAGTGGCCATGACTCAATTCAGACCTTAGTTGGTTTCTGGGTGTGACTTAATGTGTGCGTTTGCAGGTGGGAAGAGTTAGCCAAATAATTTAGCCAATCTTTTTTTTTTAGCTTCAGCTGACTGGTGTGTGACCATGGAAAAATTGGTTTAACTTTGGATACCCTATCTCGGGGGATAGTTAGGGACTGTTAATAAATGACAGTGTTAATAGGGCAATATTTTCAATGTTGTACACATTTTCTACGTCTCATTAAATGCGCTCAATATTTGTATATGAATTTCTACATTTTAAAGTTGGTTTGAGGTTTTTAAATCATTGAAATTTGTAGCTTTTGACTTTTTAAAATAGTGTTCAGTGACCATTGTGTAATTTACTGATGGTCCCTAACTAACCCCATATAGATATCGAATGTCAAACCAAATTGACCATGGACATTATAATTAATGATAAATGGGGTGATGCCAGCTGTGATGCCAACTGTGGGCATGTGGGCAGGATTAAAATAAACCCAACCCCTGTGACATACCATTTTTTCCTAGCATCTCCAGATCTCAGTTTTGGACGAGATCGACTTTATGACCAAAATTATCCTGTTTTACACTTTGTAGTCAGTAAATGTTTCTGACTAATAAATGTTTCCGACTCATATTGAGGTGGCAGGTAGCCTAGTGGTTAGAGTGTTGCAACCTTTCGGTTACAGGTCCAAGATAAAAACCTCTGAGCTGACAAGGTAAAAATCTGTTGTTCTGAACAAGGCAGTTAACCCACTGTTCCTAGGCTGTCATTGACAATTAGAATTTGTTCTTAACTGACTTGCCAAGGTAAATAATATCAAAACACATATATTGATGCCACATATGCCATTTTAAACAAGCAGTACATTTTTAGGGGCAGTTGCTCTTTAAAAATGTGTTAAAGCTAATTTCCTGCAATTCTACACATTTTGCCATGACTTATGCTGTTGTTAATATGATATCTGAGTGACTAACACAATCAATGTGGGCCCCCTGGGGGTCAGGGTCCTGGGCAAGTGCCCTGAGTGCTCGTTAAGTATTTGGCCATGATTTCTACAAGTTTAGATAACTGGTTTAACTAACTACCAAACTAAAAATTATTAGCTGACATGGCTTATTGAGTGACTGACATAAGAAAAAAACTGCCAAAGGCTGCATAATGACATTTCTAAATTGCCTCTAGTGTATTCTACTATTCTTACTCTCAATAGTAAGTTGAGACCCCAGCACTGCAGATCAGTGGTAAGGTCAGTAGGTGGGTCAAATCAGCCCTGTAAAGCAAATGGTCTACTCTAGTGGCCATGATTTCAGCCACATCATTGAATGGAACATGTATTATACCGTATCTCCGCGGCTTCATCTGGAACATTTTCAGGTTACAGTAGCAATGTAAGGCAGTGGTCTTGACATCGGCATCACACCATTCAGGACCATAGGCTAGGGCAGTGGTCAGAGCTTGACAATGCTCCATTGGCATATGTGGCATCAATATATATAGTTGTTATTTACTTTGGCAAGTCAGTTAAGAACTAATTCTAATTTTCAATGACAGCCTAGGAACAGTGTTGTTCAGAACAACAGATTTTTACCTTGTCACTGGTCACGGTACCACTCAGCTGTAGGTCAGGGGGAAGGGACTTCATGTTTTTGATTTAACTGACCTGGAAGACCAGGTGTGTTGAATTTAGGCAATCGATGAACTGATCCAATCAAAATAAAATGTTATTTGTCACATGGTTCGTAAACAACTGGTGTAGACTAACAGTGAAATGTTTACGGGCCCCTCCCAATAATGCAGAGAAAAAGAGAAATAACACATGGAATAAATACACAATGAGTAACGATAACTTGGCTATATACACGTTGGTCAGGTGTGGTCCATAGTTGGAACAACATCTGGGTTGCCTATCCATGCTGTAGGTGGTCAATGAGGTGGTCCGTGACAGCAAAACAAGTGACAACTGACACCACTGTGTTTTATCTATAGAGAACCTTAACATTCACTTCAACTCAATTTGCTCTATTTCATGTTGTCATTGTACCATTCTCATTTGACTGATTCAAGTCAGTGTCTTTATTTAATTGTATTACAGGCCTAATCCCCTGGTCTTCGTTTAAGATGTGCGGGGGAAGAATTAAATAAGTAATCAATTTCTGATTAAATTGATGTTTTACTGTACAAAAAATATGTGTACACAAAAAAATATGTAACTTACTGACATTTTGATGCCTTGTGAGGCAAGTAGACAGAACAAGTCAAACCAGTTGTGACCTCCCAACAGTTGGGAAATACTGCAGTTTTGAGGAACATTGGAAAAGGGTGCCTCTGCTGTTTATAATAATGCTAAAATAAAATAGTTTTAATAGGGATTCTGTCTTTCTCTTTCTATTTTTCGGTTTCTCTCTCACTAAAATACAAACACCATATATATATATATAATGTATCAATAATATGTTAATATTATTGATACATTATATATATATATATCTAAAAAATAAGACAGCATATTTTCTATTTACAAACTGTAATTACACTTTTTCAAACGTCTTACCAAGAAAACAATAACGGCTTTAAACAATGAAGTCCAGACTCTAAACCAAGTGAAATAGCTCCAACTCTACATTCAGTTGTGCTGCTCTGTGGCTGACCCTGTGCCTCTCAATGTGTGTTCTATTCTATTCAGATACATTAATAGTTACATGAATGCATGATTATCTGTGCTACCTTTTGGATGGTGGGGGCAGACAGACACTAGACAGGGACAGGGTGAGCAGGGTGGGATGGGTTAGAGGAGAGGAGAGGGTGTCTGGGTTCCCTACGGCAGACAGTCTTGGGACAGACAGACGCTAGGCTGCAAGGCCTCAGGGATGCCAGTGCTACTGACAAGGTCCTGGTGTCACATGATGCCATGATGGGGAAAACAAGGTCAAACAAAGTCCGGTTACAGCTGTCTGTCTGTCTCCCTCAGACTGGCAGACTGACTGGAACCAGCAAGGTGACATGTCATTTCCAAAAGAAAGTAGAAAATAAAACAAGACGTAACTGAAATAATTATCTGGAGTGTGTCATCTCTTTTATATGTCGTCATCCACTTTGTGGACTAGCACCCTTTTAAATCACAGATACCCTCAATTTGACCAGCATGGTGCCTAGGCTAAGTGCAGAGAGCAAGGTGTATAGGGAGAGATGGAGAAAAGGTCATGGGGTTGAGGCATAGAGGGGAAAGAAGCGGGTTGAGGTGTACAAAGAGTTGGAGGATTTAAATAGGCAGTAGTATGGGAAGGACATATTTTGAAGTAACAGTTGAAGAGAGTATAGAGAGAGCAGGAAGAAAATACAATGATATCACATTGGTATATTAGTCGATTTAATCATTTGATGTTATTGGAGGAGGTGTGAGCGGAGAGTTTATGTTAATAAATGAGGTACACTGGTACTGATAACATACAAATGAATCCATGGTCGACCAATAACACAATGGAATTTAGTATATTGAGCACAACCAATCCAAGAGACTAATTGGAAACCATGGTGACAACAGGAGTATGTTGACATTGAGACATATTGATCAATATGTCAAAGCACTCTATGCCTGAGGCAATTTTGAAGTAAAAACAGAGAGATTACCATAGAGAGAGAGAACGATATAGAAAGAGAGAGAGAGAGAGGGGTTGCACTTTAGTCTCCCCTTAGCCTTGCCGGGGGTGTGACGCTGCGCCTATCTGTCTGATCTGGTTTGCTATAGGCTTTTTATTGATCACAGGCTGGGTGAGGGTAAGGATGAGTGGTTTGATTAGGTGCCCCTGGTGGTACTGTCTATCTGTGTGTCTGTGGCCAGTGGTCAGTCTGTTGACTGGTAACACCGTTACATCCTGGGGCCAGTTCCCAGTCCAGCCCAGTTAACACCAGACAATACCAAAACACCCTGGACCGATCCCAATGATTCCAGTCTAGTTCTTAGCATTCAGTCTATCTGTAATAAATGTTTATTCACTCAGCAGTCTCAGCACTGTTAGCAGTAGATACAGTTCAGTAGAACAGATGTTTCTGTGTGTTCAAAGTCCCACACATCACAATCAATGCACCAATTAATGATATAGCAACACTAACTTTAGGTTGAAAACAAATGCCAAACTATGTGCTAATGGAAAACACCTCAAATGTGTTTTTTAAAATATTTTTTTTAGTTATACATTAAAATACACAGTGAAAGTAATATCAGCCACATTCAGGTGAATCCAAAATGATAGTGGATCAATCCTTGCAATATCCCAATCTACCTCTGGATGGAGCCTTGCCACCATGAGAAGTTTGAACCATATTCTGAACACAAGTACAGTATCTTTACAAGATGGCAACACAAAAATATCCTAACAGGCAATAACCCCTAGCGTGTTATGCTAACCACCCATGAGGCTGATCCAGTAGCAATATATGTATTTTCTTTAACAGCAGGAACTACTCATGTGAACATAATTACTTTACAATGTAATAACTACAGTATTCTACCGTACAGTCCATTTGAAAACCATAATAGAAAATAAATGATAACACTCTGATCCTGTTGAGGATCAGTCAATCCACAATGTAAATTAAAGCACTCCTTGACCAAAAGGTAATTCTCCTGCCATAGGTAATGCCCCAGGCAGTGTGCTGGGGATAGGCTGTAATGGTGGTGGTGTGTGTGTGTATGTGTGTGTGTGTGTGTGTGTGTGTGGGGTGCGAGCGCATGTGGGGATGCGCTTGTATGCGTGCATGCATCCATGTGTGTGCGTGTGTATGTGTGTGTGCCTGTTTTGAGGACAGGATTGTCAGAAGCTGGAATGTGGTGTACGGACCTGGGGCCCACAAGGCTCCCTCTCAACATTAGGCCTGCTGGTCGGCTTGCGGTAAGTGAGTCGGCGACGGAAGTATCCGCTGAGCAGGATGTAGATGAAAGGGTTAATGCTGCTGGCGGCGTAGCTGAGGTACACTGACAGGTAGTATCAGGTGTAGTAGGCCAGCGTGGGCCGCCGCAGTGTTAAGTTGACCAGATGGCTCGGTCCCGGGACTAGTTGTTAGCACTGAAGCTGAGGAGGGGAGAGGAACCAGGGGCAGGGGTTAGTGACAATAATGACCAGCATAGAAGCATGAATCAAGAAGTTCCCTCCCGCATCAGATAAGTCATACCCACTATAATTTTTTCTATAATTTTGGTTTACTGAGTGGTTAACCTTGTCTTCAGGCTCAATTTCTACCCACAGAGAAATAGATGGCTAATGACTAGATTACTGAGTGGAGGTCATGGTTCCGTTAGATTTCTCCAGCATAGAACTGTTTTAATGTCTTTTTTTTTTAGTTTGAACACCCACCAAAACCTGTAATTTCATACTTGTGGGCATCTCGATTTCTAGTGCCTGCCACGGTTGATGACCACGACTCCATTTGACCACGCTCCCTGGACATCCTCCAGGTATAACACAGGATCACCGGATCAGGTGTAACAGGTGAGGATAAGGGGCAAGGGCAGAAAGAAAGATGTGATGGTCTGATAGAGGGTGTACCTGGGGGGGGTGAGAGAGAGAGTGAGAACAAACATGTGTATCAGCTTGCAGTAGCTACAGTACCATCCCACGAGGCAAAAACTGTTTGAATCAATGTTGCTTCCATATAATTTCAACCCAAAAAATATGTTGAATCAACGTGGAAAACTAATTGGATCACCTTTTTTTTCACCCAACTTTTAACCTAAATCCAATGACATGGTTACATTTTTCATTGATTTCACTTTAGTTGACTCAACCAAATGCCGATAAAAACTAAACATTGAACTGATGTCTGTGCCCAGTGGGATGTCCCACTGCTATGAATAAGTTTGATCATTAGATAGAATGTAGGAACTGTAGCTAAACAAATTTTCACACTGTTAAAAGTGTCCCCAGGATTACAGTAATTACAATGAAGGGTGCGCGTAGCGAAGCACTCAAGTAGTAGGTGTTCATTTTTCTACCACTGATTAATACTATGCTCGAAAGCAACTCTTCTTCTGAGAACAGGTTCCGCCGATGGTTTTTCTGCCTGATAGCCTAAAAGGCCTCTTTACCAATTGAATTGACATTTGGATTTCTATAAACAGTTTCTGCAGGAGTCCAGTAATTTCCCCAGCCAATAACATGTGTATGGTTAGTCTTCTCATTATTATGGAAAGTGTTGGACTTAAATGGCTGACCTGATGTAGCCCATAGTCTGTGATTGCATTCCTATTTATAAAGCTAGTTGGGGGGAGTGGGGTTGAATATGGCATTGTAGTAGATCATGATATAGAGACCAGCATGACTCATCTGACCCCACCAGACATATATACATTAACTCCAAGTTCTATTAACATCAGATTTCATATTTCTTTCAGCATTGAACATTTATTTCAAGAGCAAACCAACAACATGATTTAATGTTGAAATCATGTTATTCAAGTCAATTCAATATCCACCTAAATTCAATGTTGATTTGATGTTAAGTCAGGGTTGTGACCTTACCATAGCACCTCTTCAGGTGTGACCAGGTTCATGGAGCAGCTCTCCAGTCCGTCAGGGAAGAGAATTACTTTGGAGTGGACCCAGGCGGGAAGGACCATGACAAATGACACCACCCACACAAACAGGTTGATCCAGATGGTCTTAGAGAGGGTTCGGAGGTCATCAGACGGAACGGGTGCACCACCGCCAGGTACCTATGAGACAATTGATAGATCAGTGTGAGGAACTGACCAATTAAACCGACTATATGCCACAAACATACATCCCCATTAAATAACCTAATTTATATCCTTGCAGATATAGACTGACAACAGAACAATCTATAGAAGGGTTGGTTGTTTAGCAACAAAACCGACAAGGTTGGTTTTGGAATGTTGACTACATGTAAACGATATTTTGTCTCCAATGTTTGCAAAAGAAAACATAATACATTTGCACAATGAGCACTTGTTTGTCTCTCAAATGCATTGCTAAAGTTGTTGGTTAGCTAGCTAGCGAATTTGAGCCATATTAGGATTGACATTAAATCAATCAAACACCTCAAAACAAGACAGTGTCAAGAACAAGATGAAACTATAGTAGCTGAAACGAGACACTTGTGGTTTCCCGCATGGCAGTTTCTTGTCATTGTTACTAGCCATTTGGCCATCCAGAATCACAACAATTTACAGACTTCTGCCCCATTGAAGCATGCACATTGTTTTTTTGTGACATTGTCAGCTAACCCATCTATACAAAGTCAGGTAAGGTCACTATGTTACTGTCTGTAATACAGTGCAGATGAGCCTGTAAAGTGAGAGTGAGTGTAGAGATTGCGGGCGAGACGATTGAGTTTTCATCTTACGCTGGCTTGGAACGAATGGAAAGGTAACTTGGATCATGAGCAGAACAGTTAGCTAGAGACGATTGTCAGTGGGTTCCGCATCAAATCCAATTGATTTATAAAGCCCCTCTAACATCAGCTGATATCTCAAAGTGCTGTACAGAAACCCAGCCTAAAACAGCAAACAGCAAGCAAATGCAGGTGTAGAAGCATCCAACTGGACACTGACATGGAGGCTGCTACGCTCTTCAATTATACAACTGAGATCATGACATCATCTGCATTTCACTAGAAAGAGGGCATTCAGGGTAAATAAAACCCATGAATTATTCAACTTCCACAAATCAGCTAATCTGTTAGTTGTTCCTAATCTGAGCCAGATATCACTTTTAAGAAGTTGAGGGAAATTGATTGTCCCTCCAGTTATGCAACATCCTTTGAAAAATCTTGCATGTTTTTAGTGGGACTCTGGCATTTTGTATGCGATTTGTATAAGAGTGAATTTAACAAAACCAGAGTAGAACATCCAGAAATGGCCATGGATTGAATGGTAAATAAAGTATAGACAGTGTAACAGCAATTTGGAAAACTAAAGGACATTATTGATTACGTACTTCAGTTTTCTATGGAAGTATAAATAGAAATGCAATCACAGACATCATGGAATGTAGAGTGTGTGGTGAATGCACAATGTTAACATACAAAACGTTTGTACCGCAACCACTGTGAAAGAAAATGTTAGGAACAGTACGGTACTAAATGCACTACAGTGGAGTGTTAGCCTGGCTGATGGGTAAATCCATTTGAATGCAATCACATTTTGACAGCTTCCCTTTTGATTGGAACAAAACCTTCCATACATATTTGCCCATTGTTGAAGCGCTCAGAAAGGGCCTTTTTGGACCTCAATGCAAAAACATTCAAGAGATAAAGGTGCTCAAGATACCCTATTTTGCATACCCCACCATACCATGAGATATCCATGTCTTCATCTCTGGAAAAGATTAACAGTTGAGATTGATATCATTTAAAAGCTTACAAACAAGGTTGTCAAACTATTTTCTCATAATTTTTTTTTTTTTTTTTAAACTCTGGGGAAGCCAACCCCCCTAAAAGCCATATTACATGTGTTGTGATAATATAGTTGTTTTCCCTATGACCTGTTAGTTCATATGCCTTGCGACCGTGATATATAGGCCTATGTTACGTCTGTCGTTAAATGAAGACCAAGGTGCAGTGTGGTAGGCGTACATTTTCTTTAATATAAATGTTCCACCAAAAAACAACAACTCAACGAACGCAAAGCTAGGAGTGCAACACATGCAGCACAAAAAGACAAGATCACACAACAGAAGGTGGGAAAAAGGGCTGCCTAAGTATGATCCCCAAAATAGAGACAACGATAGACAGCTGCCTCTGATTGGGAACCATACTCGGCCAACAAAGAAATATAAACATAGATTTCCCACCCTAGTCACACCCTGACCTACCAAATAGAGAATTTAAAGGATCTCTAAGGTCAGGGCGTGACAGCCTAAGGCCGAGACAATAAGAAGACACAGTGGCACACCTTTGTTTCATCACAAAACAAGACAGCAACCTCTGTCCGGTGAAATCCACAAACCATATTGCATGTAACAAACAGCTACATGACCTACAGCATGTTCAAGCAAGTTAATGTTTCCGACATTTTCGGACTACTAAACAACTATTGATTTAGAACCAGAGAGATACATGACCTACAGCAAGTCGCAAAGAAAACAGGAGCTGCCTCCACTATTCCAGTACCATTTCAACAGCATCAAATCGCCTATGCTTAGTCTAATACCGTAACAACTAAAAGATACCAAAAACAATTTACCAATCAACGTAAGCTAAATATGATTTGGCTGTCCATGGTTCTGATTTCTGTGTGTGTGTGCGTGCATTCAAGTAGAAAAAACGCTGACTCACCCTACGCCAATGTCATCCTCCTCTCTTTCATGTTGACAAACGGTCTATGACTCTGTCATGCAGTACGCTTATAGTTTTTGTTGTCATAGGCTACCTGGCTAAAATGCTTGCTCATAAGTTCCTTTCATGGGCAACAATGAGCCAGCTAGTTATCATCAGCCTACTACAACTAGCTACATGTTGATCTTTCATCCTCTCAGGCCTTGTATGAATTTAAAGGTTGGATAAGAATCACCGTTATAATCATTGGCCAGTACGGAGAATTAAGTAAAACCACAAGTCCAAATCCCTATCTCCATCCATGGCTAATTTAGGAAAGGGCCAACTTTAGATAGCTTGCCACCCGAGGACAACACAACGAGATGCCCATTTTTTCTGTCAATTACATTTAGCTCTCGATGTGATTGGTGTGAAGCCAAGTCCAAATTGGCTTCCCTTGACACATTTTTTTGAGGACCATTCACTGTTGAGCTCACTCAGTTTAGCTCAACGCTGATTGGTTATTATTTTATACTTTTTTTTAATCAAGGGAGGCCAAATGCTCACTGGCTTCCCTTGCATTCAATGCAACAATGTCATACTCTTTTTGGCCAGACAGCGTCAGATATATGGGGTACACATACATACAGAGGGACGCTGTTTCGCTGGCTCGGATGCTTTCTCCGGTGAGATACATTCAGCCTCTTGCGAATTGAAGGGAAATTATGAAACACAGTGAGTTAAAAAGGTAATAAAAAATATATATATATTGGTTAATGTTTTGCGGAAGCCTGACTTCCCTTGGCTCCATGAATACCCACCACTGCAATTAAAAAACTATATATTCTACTTTCAAATGGTACCACAAAGATGGTTGGAAGTCTGCTCATCAGAGAAAGTTAACTTGAATGGGAAGATCTCTTGTTTTAAGTTATACTTTCAATTTTCCATAGGAAACCTATAGAAATCATAGAAGTATAGATAATAGAATAGACATGACTATTTCATTTTTTTATTGCTTTGGTACTGTGGTAAGATTTCACAACTCTTAGTATAAAAATCTAAACAGGTCATCAAAAGTTTTTTTTTTTTTTAACTTTAAGAACATTTTCAATTGGCTATATACAACAATCAAAATCACACAGTAACCTTTTCAACAAACCTCAGTGTTTCATCTACAAATACCTTTCACAATGCAATGCTCATAATACTTTTCATATGATTCTCAAAAAGTTCTACAGCTGCACCATCGAGAGCATCCTGACCGGTTGCAATGTAAGGTGCTATAGAGGGTAGTGCGTACGTGTCAGAGGATGGCCCCAAAAATTGTCAAAGACTCCAGTCACCTCACCCAAGTTATAGACTGTTCTCTCTGCTACCACACGGCAAGCAGTACCGGAGCGCCAAGTCTAGGTCCAAAGGGCTTCTTAACAGCTTAATGGCCATCCAGACTATTTTCATTGGCACCCTCTATGCATAGTCACTTTACATCTACCTACATGTACAAATTACCTCAACTAACCTGTACCTCCCGCACATTGACTTGGTGCCGGTACCCAACGTATATATAGCCTCGTTATTGTGATACTTATGTAATTTTTAACTTTAGCTTATTTAGTAAATATTTTCTTAACCAACAATGCAGTTCAAGAAATAGAGTTAAGGGCTTGTAAGTAAGCATTTTATGGTAAGATATTTTTTTTATTTTTTTTTTTTGGGGGGGGGGGGGGTGAGCTTTATTATTGCAAATATACTGAACATAAATATAAATGCAATATGCAACAATTTCAAAGATTTTACTAAGTTACAGTTCATATAAGGAAATCAGTCAATTGAAATCAGAATGAGTTTTTCTCCCCAGAATGGCTTATTACAGACAGAAATACGCCTCATGACCGCACATTTTAAAGTGACCTTTTGTCCCCAGCACAAGGTGCATCTGTGCAATGATCATGCTGTTTGTTTAATCAGCTTCTTGATATGCCACACCTGTCAGGTGAATGGATTATCTTGGAAATGGAGAAATGCTGACTAACAGGGATGTAAACAAATGTGTGTACAACCTTTTTGAGAAATATGCTATTTGTGCATATGAAAAATGTCTGGGATTTTTTTTATTTCAGCTAATTGAGTTTTATTTTTACAAGGCCAGTGCACATGAATCAACATTTCAGTAAAAGTGCCGGTTTTAGCCAGCCGGCTAATTTTCAACCGCAGTCCCTGGGCAGGTTATTAAAAACAATTACAATATAGACTATCATTGAGCAGTGACCACACGCAGAGCAACATAGGACAAGCAAGACATAGCATACAGACAGAGCAAAATAGAACAAAAAGCAGCAAGAAAAAAATTCATAAAAGCAACAGTGTTTCCACACCTCACAAGCTACAGACAACAGACAACATGGAAAGCGGCAATACACAGCTAGGGATTATGTTCACAAATCTGATTGACCTTTAGCCATGTCTTCATGCATTTTGTGAAAGTGTGATATGTGGTGCAGTTGTGTGTCTGATGGCAGTGCATTCCAGACATGGGAAGCTTTCACAGAGAAAGCGGATTTACTAAAGGTGCTTTTCCTTAAGGGAACTATACAGTCACCTCTCATGGCAGACCTTGTGGATCTGCTGCCATATGTTTGGGTTTTCTGTTTAACAAAAATACTGAGTGGAGGGGGAGCCAGGCCATTTAGGATCTTGAATACAAGACATGCGTCGGTGTATTGCACAAGATTTTCCCAACTCAGGAGCTCATGCTTTCTGAGGATGTAACAGTGATGATGGCTATTGGGCTTCCTATCAAGCACTTTGAGAGGCTGTTTGTAGAGAGACTGAATACGTTTTAATGTTGTACAGCAAGCTTGGGCCCAACTAGTCAAGAAGTATGTTAAGTGGGGGAGTATCATAGATTTGAAGTACAGTTTTGCTGCCTCTGTAGTCAAACAATTTTGTATAAATCGGAAATGATCTAGGTTGAATTGTTATCTGAATGACCTTTTTCACATGCTTTTTAAAAAGAGAGGTTGGAATCAAGTATGATGCCAATGTACTTAAAATCAGATACCACCTGGAGCTTCTCCCCTGACACATAGACATCTGGCTCAGTAGCATCTGTTGCCCTCTTTGTGAAGAACATGCAAACAGTTTTTTTCACATTGAGATGCAAACACGAGTCACTGATCCACTTTGTAACCTGGACCATTACAGTAGTGAGTTCTTGTGCAGCTCGTTTGCTCTTTGCATGCACATATATCACTGTATAATCTGCATACATTTGAACTTCAGACCCAGTACAGACAGAAGGCAGACCATTAATGTACAGGCTGAACAGGAGGGGCCCCAGTATTGACCCTTGAGGCACGCCCACATCATAGCTAAGAGTGGGCGAAAGATCATTGCTCACTCTGACACACTGAGTTCTGCCTTCAAGGTATGATTTCATCCATCTCAAGGCATCGAGGGAAAAGTTGAACTTGGACAATTCTGTGATGAGAATCTCATGGTTAACAGTATCAAAAGCCTTCATTAGGTCCAGAAACACAGCCCCAACAACGCCCCCTTTGTCCATCTTGGACTTCACATTTTCCAGAAGAAAGCAGTTGACCGTTTCTGTGGAGTGTTTCGCTCTGAAGCCAAACTGCATGGAGTGTAATGTGAAGGGGCTGTTGTTGAGGTGGGAAATCAGTTGTTCTGCTACACACTTTAACAACCTTTGACACCACAGGTAGTATACTAATGGGCCTGTAGTTACTCACATCAGCAGGGTCGCCCGATTTAAAGATGGCCGTTATTTTGGCAGACTTCCATACCTTTGGAAACACCCAGAGACCAATAGATGTGTTGGTGACCTTAGTAATGGGGCCAATGAGTGACTCTTTGTAGTTTTTAAGAAAGGTAGAGTCCAGCCCTAACACATCTTTGGCTTTAGAGTTCTTTAGTGAGCTAATCACCTTGTTCACCTTTGACTCAGAAACCTCCCTTGTGATGAAAACAGGTTGAGTGTCATTTACTAGCACTGAGCCAAAGAAACCAGTGGAGGGGTTCTGTGTCAGTACCCTGACAGAGTCAATAAAGTAGGAATTGAAGGCTATTACCATTTCGACTGCATCCTGTGTTAGATTGTTATTCACCATGATTTCTAGTCTTTTTGTTGTGTTACTATAGTCTTTCCCTGTTAACTTTTTTAGATTCTCCCAGATCAATTTAGAATTTCCCTTTGCTTCACCAATTATGTTAAAAGAGTATGCCTTGGCCTATATGATTTCTTTCATCACCTTATTTCTCAACATGGTAAACCTATGTCTGTCATGCTCTAATTTGGACCTTAGGGATATTTTTAGAGCATAATCTCCTTTCATCAATTTTCAGATTTCTCCATTTAGCCAAGGAAGAATGCTTTTTTGGCCAGGTTTGGATTTGATTTTCTTTATTTGTAGTCTGGATTGTAGATAGAAAAACCTGACTATCAGCTTCCACGTCTGTATAGGACAAGAAATCATTCCAGCTAATTCAATTGAGTTTTCAAAATAGTATAATTCACTCTTAGGTATTCTTAGTTGATCCGGCTTTCTAACAGTAGAGATGTTAAACCTGCTCTTAGACAGCTTTCTGGCTATAAGTGTCAGATTATGATCAGATAGCCCAGTACCCATATTGAATGATTTAGTCACTTTCTCTAGTTTATTACTGAACACCAAATCAATCTGTGTTTTAGAGCAACAAGTCACCCTGGTTGGCCTTTTAACTAGCTGTGTAAGGTCAGAGGTATTAGTGATCCGATTGAGGGTTTTCCTACAAGACTTGCCCTCATAATTGATATTAAAATCTCCCATTAAGATGACCTCTTTCCCAAAGTCACATTCCCTAAGCATGTTATTAAACTGATCAAAAAAAACATTTGGTAGAAGGTGGTCTATACACTCCAATAAGGGTAAAAGACATTTGGTGAGATATTGTAACATTCAGGCCAATACATTCTAGTTCATTATCACATGACCCCTCAATTTGTTTACATCGGATATGTTCTTTAATGTAAATCATCAGACCCCCTCCTCTTCCTTCAATCCTGTCTCTCCTGAAGACATTGTAGCCAGGCACAATCAAAGCAGCAGATGGAGAGTTTTTAATGGAGCCATGTCTCTGAGAGGCAGAGGAAGTCAAGGTTGGAGTCTGTGTAGATGTTGAATTTGATCACTTTTTGGAATGACACTACGAATGTTCAAGTGCCCCCCTAGTAGTCCCTTGGGCTTAGCTCGTGGGTCCCAGATGACTCGAGAGTGATTGACACATTGAAAAAAGTGACTTCTGTGTTTTCTGACGGCTGAGTTTAGGCCGTTTTGATTAGGGGCAGTTCGGTAGCGCAATTCTGAAACATGGGACCAGCACTTTACATGCTGCTTTTATATTTCTGTGGCTTCTATCAATGTAATTGTCTGCATCTGCCATGTATCAGTATGCAGAGGTGAGGACACAGAATTGAGTAAAATAACGTACTTAATCAAAAAAATAAATCAACCATAAATTCCACGCAGGGAAAACACACCATAACACAGAAGACTGATAACACTAAACAAGGAACACGCACAAAACATAATGGGAACCAGAGGGTTAAATGGGGAATTAATAATAATGTAATGGGAACCAGGTGTGTACAATCAAGACTAAACAAATGGAAAAAGAAACGTAGATTGGTGGCAGCTAGAAAGCCGGTGACGACGACCGCCGAACGAACAAGGAGAGGCACCAACTTCGGCGGAAGTCGTGACAGCATCATTTCCAATCCCCCATAAATGTTTTTGTTACGAATCCCTTTTGGCCCGACAGTCTAGGGGGGATGGTAATGAGACCCGTAACATAACTCATGCAAATTATAATTGTGACAAAGTAAAAGTGAGAACGAAATAACCACGACTACTGAAATCTACCGTCAAACTTAGGGTTTATTAATAAACACACGGTAATGGGGGGAGCAGGAAAAGGGGCTGAGCTGGACCCAAGGAAAGAAACAATAAGTATTCAAAAACACCCCTAAGCTAGACTACAGCTAACTAACTAACCAAAAATACAGTGGGTGGTCCGCCCAGTTCTAACTAGTGTATTTAACAAAGTTTACCTACGGGTAGTGTATGCCCATGGGCGACTTGTCTTGGTTTCCCCTTTTCCCACCAGTAAACAAACACCATAACCAAAACAATACTCACAGGTGATGACAAAGTGCTATGGAGGTGCTTAAACAAAAGAGAGGTTCATACAAAAAGAGAGGTTCATACAAAAAGAGAGCGTGACCTACAGACATGGCATTTAGAGAGAGATTGAGCTCTAGAGCAAACAACTGATGGGGTTTTTAAACCAAGGGAAAGGAACTGTGATTGGGTAGGAAACAGGAGTAGGTGTGTCTTCTAATTGATGATTGGATTGGTGATTGATGATTTTCACCTGTGAGGGGAGAAGGAGAGAAAAGAACACAGGATACACACACACACACACACAGGATACCTGTATCCGTAACAGTTTTTATGAATATATATTATTTTAAATATATATTGTATATATTTTCCTGTATTATTCTCCCATAACCCTACCATCCCTCCCTAATTGGAGTAAACTAATGGAATACAACACTTAGGCTTCTACTTCAAGCTCATACAGTAATACTATATACATTTTACAGACACAGTATATTTGACATCAGTTGTCTTTTGTTTGTTTTTAGTTCCAACCTTCAGCTGCGCTCAACCCCTCCCATCTATCTCCGAACACCATCCATTTAAAAAAAAACTGTGCTGTGATGTTTCACAAAAGTTCTGAACCTTACGATTCTGATAGTTTCTACAATGTACAGTTTATCAAATACGAGAGCTACACCTTTCCCTTTTATTCTATTCACTTTGAATAGTGGGTACATAATTCTGCAATTTCCTTCGTGAACTGATCATTCTTTCCTATTTTCATGCCAGTGAGTGTTTTGCCCAGGCTTTTAAACAGAGGCCTTACCATGGCAGAGGCTGCCAGATTAGTTCAACCCAATCTGAAAAGATCAAAGGTCATTTCGATCATGAGAACATTTAGCCAAGAAAACCGGTAAATCTGCAGAATATGCACTATGCTTTACCATTACTTTTACAGTAAATTACATATTGTAAATTCACAAAACATGTTACAGTAAGTATTCTTACAGTACGATCTAGTGACAGTATACTCTGGCCCCATGGTGATGGCCATGGCCGTGTGCTGACCGACCAGGAGGAGTGGGCAGTGGTGGAAATGGTGAGGGCCAGTAATGACATACAGTTATCCAAAATAAAGCAGGCCACCGCGGGTGACCGTCCAAGTGCCTAGACAACGTGGGGGAAACATCTCCATGTGTGCAGCTCTCTCTAACATGGTGCGTTAGGACGTAGTCACCTGTTTGAGCAAGTGATCTGTATTACGGGGTTGACCACTTCTCACACCCAGGCAGAAGTTAAAAGGTCACTGCTTAGCAGCATCAGTCCATGGGTAGCTCTCACTGTGCTGAAGTCAGTGTCAGTGTTTTTATTCGTTTTACTCCGTCGTCAAAAGAGAACATCACAAACAATGTTTTTAACTTTACTTCTGGAACTTCTCAAATAAATAGCCAGACGGACGAATAATGTCTCAGACAGTTCTCTCGTTAGGCGGAATAAGGTCCGTCTTACCAGGGGCTGGAAGACCTACTGAAGACTCAAAACAAAACAATCGAGTTCTTCTCAAGAGGCTGTATAGACAATAAGGTTTTTAAGAATCTATCAAACAATATGATGACTGACACCAGAGTATGTGAGTGGAGCTTCCCAACGGCTGGAGTGTCGACCTTTTCTCCCACTCCAATAGCGCTCACTTCACGAGCTCAGGGCATATCCGGCCCAGCATGCATTTGTAGTCTACTTGTGTGCTGCTATAGGCCCTTGCTTTAGCTACGGTCATGGAGTTCACTAATATTTTCATTAAAAAAACTGTAAAATCACATAGGTACAAAATCATGGTGACGTACAAAGATGAGGACGAAGAGCAGGAGAGGGAGTGCTGTGATGTAATGTCCACAACCAAAGAATCATTGTGGAATCTGAAAAGACACAAATCCCAAAAGCATGATGGTGTACTTACTACGTGCACATGTTAAAAGAAAGGAATGATGTGGTTAGCTAATTAAGTGTGTCATTGTAGCAAAGTATTTATATACAAAAAATCTGATCTCTTAAAAGTTTCCTTCATGTTTGTTCTATTATCTATACAATAGGCTTTGATTTGATTTTGGCCCAATAGGCCTGGCATATTCCATTTTTCAAGGAGCTTTCCCTTTGGTTGGGTTATTTATGTATTATTATATTTTTTTTACCCCTTTTTCATGTTATCCATTTGGTAGTTACAGTCTTGTCCTATCGCTGCAACTCCCATACGGACTCAGGAGAGGCGAAGGTCGAGAGCCGTTCAACCTCTGAAACACGAACCCGCCAAGGCACACTGTTTTTTTGACACACTGCTCTCTTAACACAGAAGCCAGGCGCATCAATGTGTTGGAGGAAACACAGTACACACTGGCGACCGAGTCAGCGTGCATGCGCCCGGCCCGCCAGACGAGTCACTAGAGTGCGATTGGACAAGGACATCCCAGCTGGCCAAACCCTCCCCTAACCTGGACGAAGCTGGGCCAATTGTGCACGGTCTCATTGGTCTCCCGGTCAAGGCCGGCCACAGCCTGGGATCGGACCAGGATCTATAGTGACACAGCTAGCACTGCGATGCAGTGCCTTAGACCGCTGCACCACTCGGGAGGCCTGGTTGGGTTATTTTCCCCACAGTACCTAAAATAAAAATCCCCCGCTGCTGGCCTGCTTGCTCTTCAGGCACTATCACATGAGCCTGAAGCCAAATACATGGTGTTTCTAAAAATGAATTCAAAGGCAATGATGCATTGCTCATTTAATTTGTATTTAATTCTAAGTCACAGCTTATATGCACAATTTATAGACTTTGATGATTTAATACAAAAACATGTTGTTTAAATGCTGAGTGCTTAATTAATATCCCTGACTTCCTACCAGCCTGGTGTGTCACAATTGCAAATGTTTCACAATACATTTCTTTATAGGCTATAGCCTTGAAATAAATAAATAATTCTCAGGCTCTGTGTCTGGCTCCTGACCTATTTAGAATATTTATATGCTGTTTAATATGACATGTGGCCTATTTGAAATGATGAGCGCTTTCATGTCTATTATAATACTTTTCATTCAAAACATATGGTTTGGTGTCAATACTTCAAAACCAAATGGTAGGTCCAGGTAGTCACACAAATTGATGGGTGTTGGTTCAATTGTGATTTTAATTAATCATATACCAAGAGAGTTCTCAACCATAATTATCATGCCTGTCTACATCAATTCTGACATTCAACAAACTGTATGGGGCCATAAACAAACAAGAAACAGCTCACCCAGAGGCAGTGTTTCTGGTGGGTGGAGACTAACGCGGGGAGGCATAAAACCGTCCTACCTCACTTTGACCAATACTAGGGGCGTTAAAACTCTACACCACTTTTATTCTACCCACAGAAACGCATACAATGGCCCCCTTCTGCAAATCTGACCACGACTCCATTCTCGTGCTCAAACAGGAAGTACCAGTGATGCCCTCAATATGGAAGTGGTCGGATGAAGCAGATGTGAGGATACAAGACTGTTTTGTTATGTTCCTAAATACATCCGATACCATTGAGGAGTTTACCACAACAGTCACAGGCTTCATCAATAAGTGCATAGACGATGTCGTCCCCACAGTGATTATATGAACATATCCAAACCAAAAACTATGGATTAAGGCAATATCCACCTAGGATAAAGGATACAGATACCACTGACAAGGAACGGGACATAGATGCATACAAGAAAACCTACTACGACCTCCAATGAGACATCATACATGCAAAAGGACAATACACTCAGAAAAAAGGGTTCCAAAGGGGTTCTTTGCGAAGGGATAAGGTTCTACCAAGAACTGTTTTGATCAGAAGAACCGTTTTTGGAAGAAAGGGTTCTTTGATTCTTTGGAAGGCAAAAATGGTTCTACAAAGAACCATATATTTCCCAGCATGCTCTATTGCAGTGAGATTTTCAACATTGTTTGTTTGATTGTTATATCAGTTGTTTTTGCATTGATTGTGTAGCATAACATGTATCAACCAAAGAAAAATAACATATCATTTTCTAAACTAATCTAATCTGTTAGCAATTGGTTGTTCCAGTTTTCAATCTTCACTACCCTGGCAGTCATTCTGAATGCAGGTTGCGGGTGATTAACAATTCTTCTTGTTGGATATCCCAACTCTAGCTGGATTCCAATAGGAATTACACATCACTTTGCAATCCAGCATAATGTGACTTGCAGGCCTGATGTGGACAGGATACTCCTAACACCCCTGTGTGAGGGTATAACTAGGCCCTCAAAGAAAGACCTTATATATGCAATGTATTGTCATAAATCACTATGTAAGAATGCTGTACATAGACTACAGCTCAGCGTTCAACACCATAGTCCCCCTCCATAGTCCCCCTCAAAGCTAGGGAGCCCGAGATTGAACACCTCTCTCTGCAACTGGATCCTGGACTTCCTGATGGGCCGGCCCCAGGTGGTGAGGGTAGGAAACAACACCTCCGCCACGCTGACCCTGAACACGGGGGTCCCTCAGGGGTGTGTACTTAGTCCCCTCCTGTACTCGCTGTTCACCCACGACTGCCTGGGAATGCACGACTCCAACACCTTCAAGTTTTCTTATGACACAACAGTGGTAGTCCTGATCACCGACAGCAATGAGACAGCCTACAGGGAGGAAGTCAGAAGCTTAGCAGTGTGGTGCCAGGACATCAACCTCTCCCTCAACGCCAGTAAAACTAAGGACCTGATCGTGGACTATAGGAGAAAGAGGGGAGAGACCCCACCCACAGGGCTGTAGTCCACACACACCTGCACTGTCGTGAAGAGGGCACGGCAACACCTCATCCCTCTCAGGAGGCGAAAAATATTTGGCATAGGCCCTTGGATCCTCAAAATGTTATATAGTTGCACCATTGAAGGAATCTTGACTGACTGCATCACCTCTTGTTATGGCAAATGCACCGCTTTCGACCACAAAGAGCTACAGAGGGTGGTGCAGACAGCCCCAGTACATCACTGGGGTTGAGCTCCCTGCCATCCAGGAACTCTATATCAGGCGGTGTCAGCTCTCGTATCAATAGGCTCCGAGATAGCTTCTACCCCCAAGCCATAAGACTGCTAAATAGCCATAATACTGCTAAATAGTTCATATAACCATTAATTGGCTATCTTGCACTGACCTTGTGCACACTCACTAGACAATATATACACACATTAATACACACTCACTACATATGCACACACAACCACATAACACAGACATGCGTACCGACACAACAAACACACATCATTTGCTGCTGATACGCTGTTCTTTCTTTTATTCTTATTATTATCTATTATGATGCCTAGTCACTTTACCCTGCCTTGTACATACACTACATGACCAAAAGTATGTGGACACCTGCTCTTCAAACATCTCATTCCAAAATGATGTGCATTAATATAGAGTTGGTCCCCCATTTTCTGCTATAATAGCTTCCACCCTTCTGGGAAGGCTTTCCACTAGATGTTGGAACATTACTGCGGGGACTTGCTTCCATTCAGCCACAAGAACATTAGTGAGGTCGGGCACCGACTTGGGCGATTAGGCCTGGTTTCGCAGTTGGTGTTCCAATTCATCCCAAAGGTGTTCGACAGGGTTAAGGTCAAGGCCATGTGCAGACCAGTCAAGTTCTTCCACACAGATCGACAAACTATTTCTGTATGGACCTCGCTTTGTGCACGTGGGTATTGTCATGTGAAAACAGGAAAGGGCCTTCCCCAAACTGTTGCCACAAAGTTGGAAGCACAAAATGGTCTAGAATGTCACTGCATGGTGAAGAGATTTCCCTTCACTGGAACTAAGGGGCTTAGCCTTAGCTAAACCATGAAAAACAGTCCCAGACCATTATTACTCCTCCACCAAACTTTGCACTATGCATTGGGGCAGGTAGCGTTCTCCTGGCATCCGCCAATTCCAGATGGTGAAGAGTGATTCAGCACTCCAGAGAACGCGTGTTCACTGCTCCAGAGTCCAATGGCGGCGAGCTTTATACCCCTCCAGCCGACATTTGGCATTGCTCATGGCGATCTTGTGTGTGGCTGCTCAGTCTTGGAAACACAATTCATTAAGCTCCCGACGAACAGTTATTGTGCTAACATTTCTTCCAGAGGCAATTTGGAACTAGGTAGTGAGTGTTGCAACCAAGGACAGAGGATTTTTACGCACTACGTGAGCTTGTGTGGCCTACCACTTCGTGCCTGAGCCATTGTTGCTCTTAGACGTTTCCATTTCACAATAACAGAACTTACAGTTCACCGGGGCAGCTCTAGCAGGGCAGAAATTTGACGAACTGACTTGTTGGAATGGTGGCATCCTACGATGGTCCAATGTTGAAAGTCACAGTTCTTCAGTAAGGCCATTGTACTGGCAAGGTTTGTCTATGGAGATTGCATGACTGTGTGCTCAATTTTATACACCTGTCAGCAACAGGTGTGGATGAAATAGCTGAATTAATCAAATTTGAAGGGGTGTTAACATACATGACATATACAAAAGTATCTCCCTCAAATATCTCTGCACATTGATCTGGTACTGCTACTCCCTGTATATAGCTTCATTCTTGTGTATTTTATTTTATTTGTCTTATGTTACTATTTTATTTGTATTTTTGTATTATTTTTAAACTCTGTATTGTTGGCAAGGAATCGTAAGAAAGCATTTCACGGTTTTACTCTAATTTACTCTTAAGCCAACATCCGCCGAGTTGACAGTGAATGTGGTGCCCACGAACATTGTGAATATTGCTTTTAATAGGCACATTGTTGACAGAGCAACACGCTTCTCTATAACCCCGGCCTTTGTGTATGGATGACCGATTCTTACCAGTATATCCATGGGAAAAGAGTTAGTCATGCTACTTTGTGATGGCTGAGTGGAGACATCTAACATGTGACATCAAAGACCCACTCTCCTCTCACCCTGTGCATCACAGCCAACAGTCTTTCTCCTAGTTATATGTTTTATACACACATTTTCTGTTAGCTTTGAAGATTGGTTTTTCCCAATGGGAGCAAACAATGGTAATGCCCAAACCTTACCCAAGAAACCCCTAATAGTACTGTAGACACACAAACAAACACAATGACAGCAGATATGAAGTAAACAATCATTTAAACCATTTTATTTGATCATGTCTATTTCGGCTCGTATCTATCACATTCATTAAGATATTTTCTCTTTCACATTAAAATCACAATCACCATTGTCTTGATTATATTGCACTTTTGTAGTCTCCTTCACTCCCATCCTGGATCACTTCTCCTTTGTTCCCCATGTCCCTCGCCCTCCGTCTCTCCACCACTTCACAGTTTGCATGACTGGATGGTCATGGCGTCCTCTGGCCAGCGGTAAGAGTCCACAGCAAACTCGTCATAGTCAGGGCTGTAGATCAGGGAGCGCACAAAAGCCTCCTTATCCTCAGGCTCCGGGTACAGCGTCGCCAACTTGTGCTCATAGGCAAACTCCACGATCTGTAAGACACGCAAACACACACACACAATAGTTCATAGGTGTACACTGTATAGACTGAGTAGTATACAAAACATTAAGAAAACCTGCTCTTTCCATGACATAGACTGACCAAGTGAATCCTGGGCAAGGCTATGATCCCCGAACTTGTTAACTCCACTTCAAATCAGTGTAGATGAAGGGGATGAGACAGGTTAAAGCAGGATTTTGTATGTGTGCCATTCAGAGGGTGAATGGGCAAGACAACTCAATATTAGGAAGGTGTTCCTAATGTTTGGTATACTCAGTGTAAGTGTGAAGACCGATTGAGGGTATGGAAGCATGAAGACCTAAGGACATGTTTGTGTGTGTGTGTGTGTGTGTGTGTGTGCGTGCAGATGTGTGTGTGCTCTCACCGTCACGGCCAGCTTGAGAGAGACATCTCTGATGGTGTTCAGGGGAGGGTACAGTCTTCCCTCTGACAGATCCTTCTCCGTCACCAGGTCAGCAATGGTCTGTCAGAGAGCAACCAAATGGATGCGTTACGCACACACAGTCACAAGCAGATATTTGGCATACCTTAACAGACACACATTTTACTGTAAAGACTATTGAGACGTTGGAATGCATTTTAAATCAAGTTAAATTTGATTAGATTTTGATATGATATACCGGTAGGGTCGGCATGAGGGTATAATGGGTGGCAATCAGTGTAGATAATGTAGCTAAGACTTGACATTCATCCCACCCTCCCCCTCCTGCTGTTGCGTAACCATCCTCCATCCTCAGTCTACCTGAGGCTGAGTGTAGGCTGAGTGGCTCTCATATGCCTGAGGCTCATGATGACAGTATCAAATAAAATATGAAATTGTCATTCAGTAATGCACCCCCACTTATGCATCACCATGAAGCTTTAATCGTCTCCCATGTCTGCAGAGCCAGGCAGCACAGAGCAAAGCGAGCTGATAGGCTGTTCTTGTGCGAAAGCCAATGAGAGGTTTTCAGTTTGGGCATTTTTTCCCGGATGGTTTATTGACTGGGCTCACAGAGATATTATTATATTTGCCATGCCACTGAGCTGGGGACAGACGTGAGGACATTTTTAAGTGATTTCCTTAATGATCTATAGGCAGACTGTTTCACTGTAGTGTTTTTTGCAGACTTTAGTGTAGTATTCAATGTAATGTTTTTGTAGACTTCAGTGAATACTGAAGTATTTACAGTAGTATACTGTAGTATTTACAGTTAACTATAGTATAAATACTGTTGTAAAATAACTAGTATATACTATAGTAATTAATGTAGTGTTTTTGTGGACATTACTGTAGTATTTCCTATAGTATTTTATTATATTTGACATAGAAGTGGAGTCTTTCTCCTTCAGGAAACCTACTGGAGAAATGTAGTTGTGACACAACTTACGATATGGGGGAGGGGGATGGGCAAGGTATATGCACATCAGATACTGTAGCATTTACTGTAGTTAAAAAGTGTTTTTGCAGACATTTCTGTAGCATTTACTACAGTGTTTTTTTTGCGGATAATACTGTAGTGTTTACTGTAGTATTCTACAGTATACTACAGTTTACTATAGAATGATATAGTAAGTACTGTAGTATTCTATAGTAAACTATAGTAGTTTTCATGTAGGGTCTCCAGGAAGGAGTGAAGATGAAGAGGGAAGAAAAAAGAGGGTGAGACATGGGGGAAGATTTATAGCGAGATTGAGTTGAAAAAAAAATAGAGAAAGCAATACGGAAAGTGAAAGAGAGATATTGAGTTGGAGAAAATACATGAATAGAGAAGGAGAAGAAGAAATATACAAAAGGAGAGCGATAGAGAGGGAGTTGAATAGGAAGTGATAGAGAGAATGGAAGAGTGTGTTGAAAAAGAGACAGGCCACATATAGGAAGGAAGATACAGAGAGAGAGAGAGTCAGTTGAAGAAGTGAGAGTTGGAGGGTGTGTGTGTGTGTGTGTATTAAGATGATATTATAACGAGTGCTCTGCCACAAAGCTATTTGAAAGTAAATGAACTGATAATTGGATGGATGCATGTGTGTGTGTGGTTTACCTCTGCGGTGGTGAGGAAGATCTCATCTGTGATGTGTCGGATTGCACAGGCGGTGACGCCCAGGCCGACTCCTGGGAACACGTACGCATTGTTGCCCTGGCCAGGGAAGAACGTCCGCCCATCAGGAAGGGTCACGGGGTCAAATGGACTGCCACTGGCAAAGATGCCCCGCCCCTGGACCAAACAAGTGTCGAGGGTATCAACACAGGAAAATATATTACTGTGCATATACTGTACATACACACAGACTCAACCTCTCTCCTCTCTAAATGAACTTTCCCCCAGGGTCATTGTAGTAAGTACAATATGTGCTCTTAATCAATTTATGGATTGGCTGCAGGGCCGAATTCTCTGGACCTCTCTCTGGCCCCCTCTTCCCGATCTCTAAACAACTGAACCTTCTGTAGCATGTGCGGGATTAGAACCGACAGTACTCTGGCGAAAACGCAGGACGTTCGGCTGCCCAGAGGTGGAATACTGGAAAATTTAAATTCTGCTGTCAATCATATTGTGTGGTGTTGACCAATGAAAAGCGAAATAACAGTTTTGAGGTTAAAATGCAGACTGTTTAGACTGTGTCCTGCTTATGTTTATGCTACGGCAATATCTTAAGTTACAACAGACAGAGAGGGTTGTAGCCTCCATCCTAAATTAACCTACAAAATATATACATTTTTGGAACGTTAGTTTAAATCGCCACAGGGTTTTTATTTCAGCTGTTCAGAAATATGAGGCAGAAGAAACCCAAGTAACACTTGAGCAGAACGTGATTCCTTTGTTTAGCTCTGGGGAAGAGGCGTCCAGGTGGACGGGACAGGAAGTCAGTGGTTTGAGTCGTTCGCGCAGTCTCAGCCATCAATTTAACCAGTAAACACAATGCATTCACTTCTACTATCTTCAGTATACATACTGTTCAAGCACGGAACTGATCAAGTGTTGAAGTACACAGACACTTCAGACGCACTCCGGTACCTCTGTGATGGTGTAGCACTGCTCGGCAGTGCACTCTGCCTTGCTGGTGGGGTTGCTAAGGGCGAAGATGATCGGCCTCTCGTTAAACGAGGCCATGTCCCTGATGATTTCCTCCGTGAAAGCTCCAGAGATGGCTGCCACACCTAGAGAGCAGGATCGTATTCATTAGGCACCAAAAGGAAGAAAACAGACTGAAATAGGGAGGGACTACCTGAACTTAAATCCAATACGAAATGCGCACTTTCGTTTTCCATTGCAAAACGTTTTGCTACGGTGTATCCGAAATGAATAAGACCCACGAGAGAACACATTAACCATGCAGACCACTACAAACTCTAACCCAGGGGTGGTAAAACCTCTATCCACCTGGAGAGATATTGGGTAATTGGAATTTCAATTAATCTCAGTGATTTACTGGATTGTATTGAATTGTAACCTGTATACTATTTTCTATACTATTCTACGGTCTCTCATTCACTTAATAATGTTTACATATCATTACATATCTCATATGTATATACTGTTTTCTATGCTATTCTACTGTATCTCATTCACTTAATAATGTTTACATATCTTGCATTACTCATCTCAAATGTATATACTGTTTTCTATACTATTCTACTGTATCTTAGTCCGTTCCGCTCTGACATTACTGGTCCATATGTATATAGTCTTAATTCATTCCTACTTAGATGTGTGTGTATTGGGTATATGTTGTGTAATTTGTTAGATTATTACTTGTTAGACATTACTGCACTGTCGGAGCTAGAAGCACAGTATTTCGCTACACCCACAATAACATCTGCTAATCACATGCATGTGACCAATACAATTAGATTTGATTTATAAATAAAGGTTCAATTAAAATCCAATTGACCCCCTCCCTTCCTCCTCAGTGAGTTGATTGGTGTATTACCTATGATGGCTGTGGGTTTGAGCTCATGCACCACATCTACCAGGTTCCTCATCTGCTTGTGTTCGTGGGCAAACCTCTCCTTCTCATGGGTCAGGTGGTCTCTTCCCTGAGGGTGGAAGAGAGATAGTTGGAAGACAGATTATGATGGAGCTTGTTTCTACACATGCCAACAACTGAATGTTCTCTTTGATAATCTCTGAAATAAATACATAGAGGAATTCAAACACAGACACAAAGACTATCTGCAAGAGCCAAGGATTCTAGACTTCTCCACCCTCACCCACTTAAGGGAAATAAGCTTGATGGGGTTTCAGTGGAGTCAAGTGCTATGTGTTCTGGTCACTAGAGGGCAGTGTTGACTCAATGCTGGTCTACAGAGTTGGTGACACACTTACATCCAGCTTGCCAAAGGCTCCATGGAGTTAGTGACTTTACCAGAACCCTTTAAAGGGAATATCAACAGGCACCACCACTCTGCCTGCATGTCTGTCTTTCTGCCTGCATGAAAGCCTCATAATTTAGTTGATCAAATAAGGATTACTTCTATAAACAATTCCCTCTTCATCTTTTATTGCATCAACCCTGTGGTCAGAATGACCTTTTCAAGACAGACAGTTCTGGAAAAGGTCATACAATGACAGAAGCATGGACACAATACCAGCTTCTGGTGTAATTGTGTGCGCACTGTGCAGCGTTATTCTTATCATTCATCAAACAGAATTGACTCCACAAACACGCCTCAGATGACAATCTCTGGGTAGTTCTTCAGTCGCCAACCACATGTGGACCATGACAGGGCTAAGACTGTGGCAGTTCTCTGTTGAAATAAATGCAATACAGTAGCCTGTGTCAATACAACAACGGACTCAAAGGACTGGCAGACAACCAGGCTCAAACTCACCCACACCCTGTCAGCATCTGGTGAAACCCTTAATTAAATGCATAACATCTACAAGTTGTTCATCCCATGACAGACTCTACCGGTCTTGTTGAACTATGAGAGCTATGACTCTCATTCAGACTCATGTCTATCTTTCAGTTCATGTATAATAAACAAGGGTTGGGATCAATTCAGTCAATTTGCGAAGTAAACTGAGATTCGGTCAGTCATGTCATACATCATGAATATATGCATGCCTATTGGTCAGGACAGTGGGAACTCCAGACAGAGCTGTGTCTACTCTACAGGGGATGAGTGACCCTGGAAGAGTGGCCAGAGCGGAGGTACTTGTATCACCTTGACGATGAGACCCTTGGAGTCAACCATCCAGATCTTCCCCAGAGCCTCGTCTTTGGAGAGTCCCTCCTTCTCCATCGCCATCGTGATGAGGTCAGCTATCCCCATCGCAGCCTGGGGACAAGAGGGAGAGAAAAGGGAGGGAGAGCGGGAGAGAGAAAGCAGATGTGATAGGAATGCCTCTGTGCCCCACCATTCACTTCCCTGACCAAACAAGAAATAAGTCCCTAGCTTTCACCCCTAAACCCGCAAACAATTTACCCAGTTATCATTCGTACTTATTAAAATCTTGACTCCAGTTATATTAATGCACACCTTTAAATTGTGTGATTTAATTCATTGTAGGTCTGTGAAACGCTTGAAAAGGCTTGTTTTTCTGTTCTCAGCACAATAACCCTTTACTGTAAATACACTCAAGTTCTACACATTACCATCTGCTTCCCTTTCAATACAAAGTGGTCCTCCACCAACATGGAAAACATATGAAACAAGGCATTTTAAAGAAGATGGGGGTACTATGGTTCACAGTTAGGCCAAGAGCCCCAGAGGCTGAAAATACATTCTAAATGTCTCCCCATTACAAATGATGTTGTGCTAATCACAGTTTTATTTCCATGTTCTCCTGTTTATTAGAGACATGGTCTGTTGAGCACAGCCTAGTGGTCTACTAGACCTAAATAAAAAGCTCAGTGATTGGGAATGAGAATTTGAAGCATTGGTCTGTGGTTATTTCTGATTATGTCATTAGGGGCAATCAGTCTGCTGCATTTCTGAGCAGAAAAAAAAGGAGTGAATTTGCACATTGACAAGAGCTCTGCACCCACCTCCCCTGCACCCTGGAATACAATGGTATGGTCTGACATCTTGCTCTTGGTGACACGAAGGGCAGCGAGTAGGCCGGCCACCGCCACTGCAGCGGTACCTGAGGGGGGTTTGGGGAGACAGAGTGACATATTGATTTAGACCTGCAAGTATGAGCTTTCCTCAAGTGAGTTACTACTGCAGTGAGAGAGTGTCAATTTGCCCTTTATGTTGCCTGCAGTAATAGCAAGCAGATTTACCGAGACAGAGAATTAGAGAGAAAATATGGTTTAGATTAGCCTGCAGAAATCACAACGGCTACTAGGGCTAATTTCTGGGGAAAGTAGTTTTATTTGACAGACAAACTAATGGCTCCTCAGACATGGTGTGACTGATACTGTGGTCTCATTAAGGATACAAAAAGTGTGGCTATGTCCCAAATGTGACACCCTATTCCCTACATAGTGCACACAGGGCCCATAAGGCTCTGGTCAAAAGTAGTCCACTATAGAAGGAATAGCGGTGCCATTTGGGACACAGCCCTAGTCTGGAGTCTCTGGACTTACTGTTACATTACTGTTGTTTTCCACAGGACTCTATCAAACCCAACCCACTGGAGAGAGAGAGGGATCAGGGGCTCGGTGTGTGTGTTTGACATTTGAATTAGTGCTCTATGAACAAGCTCTCTGATTTAAACTGAGTGATTGGATGAATGGGTGGTTGGGTGTGTGTGAGGGAGGGAGGGAAGAAGAGAAAGTGGAAATAGAGAGGGAGAGATAAAGGGAAGGAGGATGATTGATCGAGAGGGAGTTTGAGTGCATGTGAAGTGTGGAGTGGTGTGTGTGTGCGCGTGTGTGTGTGTGGTGCATGTGTGTGGGTTCTTGTGAGAGCACGTTATTGAGTCTCTGTGCAATTGATATGGGCATTTTGCAATCGAAGGATACTTGTACCTTGGATGTCATCGTTGAACGTGCAGTACTGGTCGCGGTACTTGCTCAGCAGACGGAAGGCATTGGTATTGGCAAAGTCCTCAAACTGGATGAGACAATCCATTCCATACCTGTGGATAAGACAGCCAAGTCAGATAAGACAACATTCACATTCCTACTCTTTTTCTAGTCATTCGCCACAGGGCCAAGAGAGTTCAAACAAAGGAGAGAGTCGAAAATCAGAGTAATCACGTCCAGGACTGTGATAATGTTGTGCATCGACAGTAGAGGAATGTTGCACACACACACACACACACACACTTCTGTGTAGCAAATAGTGCATTGCCTCTGCCTGTACCAAGTCCCTCTTCTACACCATAGGAATAAGAACCTTCACAGTTCTGTCCTGGAGAGGGCACTCATTCACTGTTGAGGAGCTAGAGTTACATTTGAAACATGTGGAGTGGGATGCTGTACAAGCTTGGTGGGTTTATGCACACAATGCACACGATTCATTATGAGTGTATTATGAGTGTAAATGAGCTTAAATAAATATGTTTCCATGTGCAGGCTATACCATCAGCGATCCACTTTGTCAATGACTTACGCCACACAAACACAGTAAGAAACATGGTGCTCAGGACTGATTCTATGACAGGCTATTTGCCTCTGCTTAGTGACCAATCCTCAAACAGCTGTCCTCCAGGTTACTAGACAGGTTAAATGGCTGTCAAGAAGGGAGATCTGCTAGCTACCACAAAGGAACGGAAACACTATAAAACCCTGTGCAATGGCAAGAATAGCAGGACCACCTAGTAAATCACTGAACTACTTTACAAGCTAATCCCCAGTCCACCTGACACCCTGTTCACCAACATATATGACCTCATCATCCATTAATACAAAACCCTACAAAAACACAGAAAATAAGAAATGTATTATGAGCTGCTAAAATAGCCTTAGCAGAATGTGACTACTGGTTCCAATGTGCTCTTCCACAGTGCTGTAAATCTGTGACAACAGAGTAACAGAAGCTCTCTCTATTCGCCAAGCCCAGTGTCACAAAGATACGATAGGGGTAGAGGAAGGGAGATTGTGGGACATGCACTTCTAATGAAAACTCCAGGGCTCGCATTTTGGCCGCATGGCGCGGGAGGAAAATGGGGACAGGTCGAGCAAACAGAGAGCGACGGCAGCCCAGAGTATGGACCTGTCAATCATGAGGGCAAGGAGAGGGAGAGATGATGTGAGTTTCACCCCCTTGTTCTTTATGGATCTTTCTAGCTACAATATAACTTGGTTTTCTCTCCCCTCTCTCTTTCTGTCCCACTCCATTATTTCTCTCTCTACCTCTCTATTTCGCTCCCTCTCTCAATCTTTCTAGTGAGCCCCTCATACCCGGCATATGGAAAAGATTCACCCCGGCATTTCTGCAGCTTATTGTACAAATCACGAAAGCCGTTTCCCAGTTGGCCTTCTGCTGCTAAAATGCTTAAGCCTCCAGGGCAGGAGGAGGAAGAAGTGAGAGGGGGATGAGAATTAGAGAGGAAGGATAAGAGGATGAGAGCTGGGCTTCAGTGATAATAAAACTTGAGCTCCAGATCAGAGGTGGGTTCCGTCCCCGTGTCTGTCTGACCCTGTATTTCATCACTCAGCCATCTGTGATGCAGCGCATTCTGTGAGTGACCATTGACGCAGGGAGTGACTGAACGAGTGCTCAAAATGAGCACAGCAGGACCGCAGAGAGAAAATGTGTTTTCTATCAAGCACAGAGGAAAGCAACGTACCAAAGCAGTGTAGCTATGGCTACGGGGAGGATGCGAGAAGCAGCCAAAAAAGGCACCATAAACTTTTCATTGTCTCAGGGCTGCGGGAGAGGCGCACAGCCAGAGAGGCGAGGATGCTGTCACCGCTACAGCACCACTACCGCCCCCTACCGTGCTTTATTGTGCATCGCTACGAGGTCACCCCAGTTCATCCAGAAAAACAGGCGCCCTCGCAGCTATTCAAAGAGGTGGTTTTGGAGGCAGAGTGTTGTGGCTCTGTAGCTCGGAGACAGACGACAGTCATGTAGCTCTCGTGTTGCGTGTGACAAAATCATATAGTAGGGAGTGGATAGCTTCGAGTTGAAGCACAGACCGATTTATCCTACTGATAGATAGTACATGATCTACGCAGCTCTGTATAGGAGTTCTAATGAGGAGGACTGAATGTCCACAAGCAATCAATCAAAACCAAAATGAGAATATTTGCGATGGAGGGAGAGACTGAAATCAGTCTTGGCTAGGGTCAAACCCCTGGTCATCAGGCCATACCAACAGAGAGAGGGAGAGGGGGAGATGGAGTGAAGGCTAGATGGGTGTACCTCCGACCAGAACGAAAACCCCTGGTATGTATTGACCCCCATTGTACTAACTATTTTCATTCTTCCCTAAAGCCGGTCGTCTTTCTCTGACGCCTGACGTCTGAATGGGCCCCTCACTCCCACAATGCACCTCCCAGCCTACCGTAACACACCCAAGACAAAGAGGCTGGATCTGCTTTAGGTGAGAAGCCTCTAGAAACTACTAATACGCCACACCCAGAGATGAGTAACATGCCTTGTAGAAATTCCTAAGTGAGGTTGAAGTGGAGAGAACACAGGGAACAGAGAGAGAGCAAAAGAGAGAAACAGAGAGAGACGAGAAGACCTAAAGGTGTTGAGAGGAGCTCCTCTGCCCAGTGCTAAAATCAGCCCATAACGCGATGATAGCCATGAGATATTGGGGAAGATTATGGAAAAAGATTATGGAAAAAAGGAACAATCCAATCCAAATCAAATCAAATTGTATTGGTCACATACACTCCCAATAACTGCTAACCATGTTTATCGAAATGCTTGTGCTTCTAGTTCCGACAGCGCAGCAATATCTAACAACTCCACAACACCAACTAATGCACACAAATCTAAGTAAAGGAATGGAATACGAATATACAGTATACACTACTCAAAACTTTTTAGAACACTTACTCATTCAAGGGTTTCTTTATTTGTACTATTTTCTACTTGAAGAATCACAAATATAACATCTCCATGTGCGCAGCCATCTCTGAAGATAGTGTTGTAGGATATAGGTCATTTCTTGGATCCAACAACGCTGCACACTCCATTGTGTTTCTCAATGAAATTGAGCAGGCCTGTCAAAGTGAAGGGGTCACCTATGGTATTGTGAAAGACAATGTCAGGTTCCACCATGCAGAGGTGGTTCTTGCATTGGTTTTGAGCTCATCCCAGATTCGTGACCCTATGCCTGCCCCCATACTCTCTTTTCCTCAAACCTATTGAGGAAATATTTTCAACATGGAGGTGGAAGGTGTATGATCGCCATCCCCATGATTGTGCCAACCACCTTCTGGCCATGGGTGAGGCATGAAACAACATCAATGCAGACCAATGTCAAGCTTGGATTCGCCACGCCAAAAGGTTTTTCCCACGGTCCATGAACAATGAGGATATTCACTGATGTGGATGAGAATTTATGGCCAAATGCTCAAGACAGGCTTGATGCAAATGAATGCCTGCTAAATGTTATGTTATATTTTCATTCATATAATTTGTTCCATTACATTTTATTACAGACAGTACACTTAAAAAATATATATTTGACCTTTATTTAACTTGGCAAGTCAGTTAAGAACAAACTCATATTTTCAATGACGGCCTAGGAACAGTGGGTTAACTGCCTGTTCAGGGGCAGAATGACAGATTTGTACCTTGTCAGCTCAGGGGTTTGAACTTGCAACCTTCCGGTTACTAGTCCAACGCTCTAACTACTAGGCTACACTGCCCTGTTGCAAATAAATCAGATTTGTTTTGTTGTTGTTGTTTTTGTTGCATGAATGATTGCAGAGGATGTCTTCTTTGATCACACATTGGATAGATATTATGAAAATTCTAGATTTTCAGTCCATTTTGTTGGGTAATGTAAATGTATTGCCTAATGTGAAAAAGGTATAATCTACTGTAATTTACAGTACTAAGGGCGATTTGAAACTTTGCTATTGTTTGCCATTGGATTAAATGTTAGTTAAAACAACTACATTGAAAAGATATCATTATGTTGTGTTTTTGGTGATTAAACCAATGTTCTCATTACATTTCTTAATAAACTTATATTTTGAATTAATGGTTGTGTGGTGAGAGATGTTTACAGTCCAAATTAATGCAGAATGACAGGTTTTGAATAAAAAACTGGCTGCATTACAAGTGTGACCAGTTTGGAGTTGTGTACTAAGAGTTGTGAAAATGTACCACATACTTGTGAAAATAGTACTGTGAAAATAGTACCACATACTTGTGAAAATAGTACCACATACTTGTGAAAATAGTACCAAAGCGATGAAAAAAAACTGCAATAGGTGATATTCTAGAAGGTTGGGGTTTGTTTAAGATGCTCTATGCAGAAATCACTAGTTCCTAGTTGCTAAAATTCAAATTGTTTCAGTTTATGTGACAAAACAAACAAGTTTAGTGTAGAAAATCAGTGTACCATCTAAACCGCTGTGAAATATATTTTCCATAACACAAAATAATGTATTTTCAGCTCTTTGAAGATGGTGTACAAAATCTAAAGTAAAAGAGCAAAAACAAAACTTAACAATGGGACGCATAGACATAACACACAACAATAGATCTACTACCTCTTCTTAGACTTGTTTTCAATGAGAATGACCGATCTAACATTACTATGTGAATTTGGACAGGTCACCCAAAAAGTGACATATCTCAGCTTTAAGTGAAGCGTTAGTGAAAGGACATTAAAGAGGCTAGGTGAGAGATATCTTTGGGTGTTTCCATCATGTAGCTGGATATTTGATTACGTCTACTACTCTTTTTTTCCATCTTCCTATTCATTATATGGGTTAGAATCAAATGCAACAGTTAGAATTGTGTGATTTTTCCATTGTCTTGTGTTTAGGCCTATGCTGTATGCCTATGTGTGTTTTGTCACATTGTTATAGAATTTGTACTCCTTTGGTAACAACACAGAAGTTTGTGTACAATCAAAACCTCTCCGCCTCTCCCTTAGAGAACATTCGAGAATGGAAAAAGAGGACATTTGCTATGGAGGAGGACGACTGGTGTTTCAGCGAGGAGATGGACCTGCTAGAGCAGCAGGAGCGAAACTTGAAAAGTTGAAGAGGGAGGAAGACATGTCCCTGGAGAGGATAATGGTACAATGCACGGGGAAGCGGCCTGAAAAGAGAGCAAGAAGAGACACGGAAAACAACAATAAGACTAGTTTATCAGGAGAGAAAGAGAATGGATGAAAAGAGAGAGAGAGAGAGCAGAGGAGTTACAAAGGGAGTGACAGAGAAGTTATAGAGGAGGAGAGAACAAGTGTGGAAGAGGTGATAAAAGAGATGGTGATAAATGACATACAGAGAAATTAAACATATGTCAAATGGAAGGAAAGAGAAAGAGGAGAAAAATATAGCCGAGGAAGACATGGAAAGCGAGTGACGACACAGACTATAGTGATAGTGAAGATATTCCGGATTGCAGGAGTGTGGAAATAAACCAAAAGGATAAAAAAAAAAAAACAGATGCCCTCCTGTGTGATTGTGAGACCGACCATGAGAATGGTGAATGGACTGATATTGATGATAGTGAGAGTTTTTAAACAAATAAGATGAAGAAAGAGAAAGAGGGTGATGAGGAAAAGAACGTGGATTTCTAGACAGATGACGGTTGCACCAGGGGAGACAAAATCCACGAGACGACAGAAAGAGGGCGATGAGGAAAAGAACGTGGATTTCTAGACAGATGACGGTTGCACCAGGGGAGACAAAATCCACGAGACGACAGAAAGAGGGCGATGAGGAAAAGAACGTGGATTTCTAGACAGATGACGGTTGCACCAGGGGAGACAAAATCCACGAGACGACAGAAAGAGTGGGACGAGGAAAAGAAAGGAGACAAGAGATTTTGGGAGAAAGAAGAGTGTAATGAAGAATGGACAAACAGTGGGATAGTGAGACCAAGAAGAGAGCGATGGAAAGACAGCCTTGGAAAGAAATGACCATAAAGCAGTGGTTCTCAAACCTCTCCATGGGGACCCTCAGCAGTTCCATGGATTTGAACTATCCCACAGATAGCAAACCTGATTCAACTTGTCAATGGATCATCAATTAGTCAATGAGGTGTGCTCATACAGGGCTACAATAATATTGTTAAATGTCTGGGGTTCCCCGAGGAGTGGTTTGAGAAGAGAAACGATCAAGACCATCCAGTAATGAGTAAAAGTAAAAAAAGAGGCTCTCGATGACCAAATCACATTTTATTTGTCACATGCGCCAAATACAACAGGTGTCGTAGACCTTACAGTGAAATGCTTACTTACAAGCCCTTAACCAACAATACTTTAAGAATAAAAATAAGTGTTAAGTAAAAAATAAAATAGCTGCTGATTAGCTGCTCAGGAGTCTTATGGCTTTGGGGTAGAACCTGTTAGGAAGCCTTTTTGACCTCGACTTGGCGCTCCGGTACCGCTTGCAGAGAGAACAGTCTATGACTAGGGTGGCTGGAGTCTGACAATTTTTAGGGCCTTCCTCTGACACTGCCTGATATAGAGGTCCTGGATGGCAGGAAGCTTGAACCCAGTGATGTACTTGGCGGTACCCTCTACCCTCTGTAGTGCCTTAAGGTCAAAGGCTGAGCAGTTGTCATACCAGGCAGTGATGCAACCAGCCTTTGACCTTAAGGCACTACAGAGGGTAGAGGGTACCGCCAAGTACATCACTGGGTTCAAGTAGTAGTAGTCATCTCCTTTGTCTTGATCACATTGAGGGAGAGGTTGTTGTCCTGGCACCACACGACCAGGTCTCTGACCTCCTCCCTATAGGCCGTCTCATCGTTGTCGGTGATCAGGCTTACCACTGTTGTGTCATCTGCAAACTTGATGATGGTGTTGGAGTCGTGCCTGGCCATGCAATCATGAGTGAACAGGGAGTACAGGAGGGGACTGAGCACACACCCCTGAGGGTCCCCCGTGTTGAGGATCAGCGTGGTGGATGTGTTGTTCCCTACCCTTACCATCTGCGGGTGGCCCATCAGGAAGTCCAGGATCCAGTTGCAGAGGGAGGTGTTTAGTCCCAGGGTCCTTAGCTTAGTGATGAGCTTTGAGGGCACTATGGTGTTGAACGCTGAAATGTTGTCAAGGAATAAACATTCTCAAATAGGTGTTCCTTTTGTCCAGGTGGGAAAGGGCAGTGTGGAGTGCAATAGCAATTGCATCATCTGTGGATCTGTTGGGGCGGTATGAAAATTGGAGTGGGTCTAGGGTTTCTGGGATAATAGTGTTGATGTGAGCCATGACCAGCCTTTCAAAGCACTTCATGGCTACAGACGTGAGTGCTACGGGTCGGTAGTCATTTAGGCAGGTTACCTTAGTGTTCTTGGACACATCTTTTGTCTTGCTTATTCACCCTGTGAGTGGCACACATACACACCGTATCTCAATTGTCTCAAGGTTTAAAAATCCTTCTTTAACCTGTCTCCTCCACTTCATCTACACTGATTTGAAGTGGATTTAACAAGTGGCATCAATAAGGGATCATAGCTTTCACCTGGTCAGTCTATGCCATGGAAAGAGCAGTTCTTAATATTATGTACACTCAGTGTATATTTGCTGATGCTATCTGAACTGACAGAGGCTGCACTCCTCATTGCTCTTTTGGAATCAATGACACGTGGTTCACATTATAGTGGGCTGAGGCTTACTGAGTTTTCCCCCTCTGGTTGCACATTTAACATGCTGATAGAAATGAGGTAAAACTGATTTAAGTTTCCCTGTATTAAAGTCCCCGGCCACTAGGAGCGCCGCCTCTGGATGAGTGTATTCCTGTTTGCTTATGGCTGTATACAGCTCATTAAGTGCGGCCTTAATCTATTTTACTATCAATTGATTGTAAGTTGGTTAATAGAACCGATGGTAAAGGAAGATTACCCTCTCAGCAACGGATCCTTACAAGGCACCCGGACCGTCATCCACGATACCACCATATTTCCCTCTTGGAAATGATGGGGATGAGGGCCTTGTCGGGTGTCTAGGGTAAATCCTGCCCGTCCGATTCGTTGAAGAAAAATAATTCCTCCAGTACGGGGTGAGTAATCTCTGCCCTGATATCAAAAGGCTATTTTCGGTCATTAGACACAGTGGCAGAAATATTATGTACAGATAATGCGAAAAAACATACACAATAGCACAATTGGTTATGGATCGTAAAACGGCAGCCATCTCCATCAGCGCCAAATTCCCTCCTTGATGCTTGTACTGCTGGCTTTGCTCATTGAGATTTGCAGTACCTGCACTTTTTTGTTTTTGTTTGGACACTTGCAATTGTGTAGTGTTAAGCTCTAAGTGTTAAGTAACAATTCTGATGTCGATGTCTCATTATCATCCGCTCAGATTTCTCCTTCTTCTCTGTAGGGAAACAGACAGTGGCCAAGGCCTCTCCAGCCCAGTAGGTCTATAGGACATCACACCACAAAGGTAAGAACAAGGTAAGACATGACTGGACACCTCTGCCATAGACCTACAGGTAACTGCAAAAATAAAGGAAACACTTGAGTAAATGAGGGATACAAAGTATATTGAAAGCAGGTGCTTCCACACAAGTGTGGCTCCTGAGTTAATTAAGCACTTAACATCCCGTCATATTTCGGATAATGTATTAAAGTGTCCAGTTGTACATTATTTTGGCTACCATGTCTAGAAGAAGAGATCTCATTGACTTTGAAAGAAGGGTCTCAAAGGAGCATAGGGGTTTAAAGTGTGTGTGTGTGTGTGTCTCTCAGTCACCAGATCTCAGCCCAATTGAACACTTATTGGAGATTCTATAGCGCCGCCTGAGACAGCGTTTTCCACCACCATTAACAAAAACACTAAATTAAGGAATTTCTCATGGAAGAATGGTGTCTCATCCAGGGCTCTAACTCAACAACAACAAATATATAATTGGTAGCACTTGTGCTCACAACTTTTAAAAAATTAGGAGCATAACATAAAATCTAGGATCACCATAAAAAAAGCTTTGTTTTAAAATCGATTGAGATATAGCCTATAGGAATTTTAGCTATTTCTGAAGCACATGTGCCCTAGAAACTAATATGTAACCAAGTAAATACATTTGTTTATTATAAATAGCTAAAATGTTGATACAAATACCCGTCATTCATTCATTGTTATGATCGTCTCCTGAAGAAGCTATCCCTGTTCCTTTCTTTCTGTGCACCCAAATGTTTGGATATACTGGTAAAGTTACCCGGTTGTTAGCTAACTAGCTATATAGGTATCAAACGGGACTGAACAAGGTGTAAAACAAATGGTTAGCGGCCTGTGAATAGTTTTAGAATGGTCCGCGACATGGTTTATTAATGTAAAATGCGAGTCCCCAAAGAAAAAAAAATGCATTGGTAATATGGGTAAGATCAAACTGTTTGGACTAGAAACAAGCAGTTTTTATTGTAGTAATGGTGCAAGTATGCCGCTAACAAATCTGCGCTTGAGAAACAACGGTACAGCGGAGCCTTATTATTACAACAATTATTCTTTAAAAAAAATACAAATATATACATGTGTACTTAGGGTTATTGTCCTGTTGGAAGGTGAACCTTCAGTCTGAGGTGAGCACTCTGGAGCAGGTTTTCATCAAGGATTTTGCTTTACTTTGCTCCATTCATCTTTCCCTCGATCCTGACTAGTCTCCCAGTCCCTGCCGCTAAAAAACATCTCCACAGCTGATGCTGCCACCACCATGCTTCACCATAGGGATGGTGCCAGGTTTCCTACATTTACATTTAAGTCATTTAGCAGACGCTCTTATCCAGAGCGACTTACAAATTGGTGCATTCACCTTATGACATCCAGTGGAACAGCCACTTTACAATAGTGCATCTAAATCTTTTAAGGGGGGGGGGGGGGGTGAGAAGGATTACTTTATCCTATCCTAGGACAGACCCTCTCTCTCCCATCCAAATATGATCTGAACCACATTCCCTACGAACCACAAAACAACTAGGCATTCAGAACAAATAGTTCAATCTTGGTTTCATCAACCCAAAATGTTTTGCTTCTCATGGTCTGAGAGTCCCTTAGGTGCCTTTGGAAAACTCCAAGCGGGCTGTCATGTGTCTTTTACTGAGGACTGGCTTCCGTCTGGCCACTCTACCATAAAGGCCTGATTGGTGGAGTGCTACAGAGATGGTTGTCCTTCTGGAAGGTTCTCCCATCTCAACAGAGGAACTCTGGAGCTCTGTCAGAGAGACCAGGGTTATTGGTCACCTCCCTGACCAAGGCCCTCCCCTGATTGCTTAGTTTGGCTGGGCGGCCAACTCTAGAAAGAGTCTTGGTGGTTCCAAACTTATTCCATTTAAGAATGATGGAGGTCAATGTGTTTTGGGGGATCTTCAATGCTGCAGAAATGTTTTGGTACCCTTCCCCAGATTTGTGTCTCGACACAATCCTGTCTCTGAGCTCTATGGACAATTCCTTCAACCTCATGGCTTGTATTTTGCTCTGACATGCACAGTCACCTGTGGGACCTTATATACACAGGTGTGTGCCTTTCTAAATCATGTCCAATCAAATGAATTTACCACAGGTGGACTCCAATAAAGTTGTAGAAACATCTCAAGGATGATCAATGGAAACAGGATGCACCGGAGCTCAATTTAGAATCTCATAGTAAAGGGTCTGAATACTTATGTAAATAAGGTATCGGTTTTTATTTGTAATACATTTGCAAACATTTCTAAAAACATGTTTTCGCTTTCTCATATGGGGTATTGTGTGTAGATGAGGAAATGTTTTTATTTAATAATAAGGCTGTAGTGTAACAAAATGTGGAAAAAGTGAAGGAATCTAAATACTTTCCAAATTCACTGTACATACAGTACCAGTCAAAGGTCTGGAAACACCTACTCATTCAAGGTTGTCCTTATTTTTAATATTTTCTACATTGTAGAATAATAGTGAGTACATCAACACTATGAAATAACACATATGGAAGTAGTAACCAAAAAAGTGTTGAACAAATCAAAATATATTTTAGATTCTTCAAGGTTGCAATGCTTTGCTTTGATGATAGCTTTGCACACTCTTGGCATTCTCTCAACCAGCTTCATGAGGTAGTCACCTGGAATGCATTTCAATTAACAGGTGTGCCTTGTTAAATGTTTATTTGTGGAATTTCTTTCCTTCTTAATGCATTCGAGCCAATCAGTTGTGTTGTGACAAGGTAGGGGTGGTAAATATGTAAATGTAATGTAAATGTATACAGAAGATATCCCTATTTGGTAAAAGACCAAGTCCATATTATGGCAAGAACAGCTCAAATAAGCAAAGAGAAACGACAGTCCATCATTACTTTGATACATGAAGGTCAGTCAATGCGGAAAATTTGAATTACTTTGAAAGCTTCTTCAAGTGCATTCGCAAAAAATATCAAGAGTTATGATTAAACTGGCTCTCATGAGGACCACCACAGGAAAGGAAGACCCAGAGTTACCTCTGCTGCAGAGAATACATTCATTAGAGTTACCAGCCTCAGTAATTGCTTCAGAGTTCAAGTAACAGGCATATCTCAACATCAACTGTTCAGAGGAATCAGGCGTTCATGGTCGAATTGCTGCAAAGAAACCCCTACTATGTGGGAACTCCTTCAAGAATGCTGGTTGAGAGAATGCCAAGAGTGTGCAAAGCTGTCATCAAGGTAAAGGGTGGCTACTTTAAATAATCTCAAATATAAAATATATTTAGATTTTTGAACACTTTTTTGGTTACTACATGATTCCATATGTGTTATTTCATAGTTTTGATGTCTTCACTAATTATTCTACAATGTAGAAAATAGTAAAAAAAAATAAAAACAACCCTTGAAAGAGTAGGTGTGTCCAAACTGTTGACTGGTACTGTATATATTGTATATGGTTGTTTATACAGAGACCTCTATGATTATGTTCTTACATTTATTTAGTTTAATCTTTTCTATACTTATTTCTTAATTCCTCTTATAAATCAAAATGCATTTCTTGCAGTCAAAGGTTTGTGTGTGCACGCTGTTTGTGTGTCAGACCAAAACTAATGCTGTTTTGAGATAAACATAGATAGGGGTATGGTGTGTGCTACAGGCAATTGTGTTGAGTAATATCATTTTTTGTCGACAGCAAGTGTTGCTTCATGATGTTTATTACACACACACACACTTTTCACTGATATTGGCTACTCGTTAGCGGATGGACTAGGGGTGGAGTGAACAGTTGAGGCCTCAAATCAATGTGATACTTTCCTAGCACTGCTAAAGCCATCTGGGGGACGTCACCAGCACAACACAGACCTCTTTTTGACACTTTCATTCTTCTGGGATTTACGGCTCACGTGGATAATACACATTCTTACTGGAGGAAATAAGTGTTTTCCCGTTTTCCCGTGTTGGCAAGTTAAGACTATCACCTTTTGATGGGGCGCTGAGGTCTCTCACTAACTGCCAAACTTTCCCTACAGTGAGTGTAAAGCCATTTGACACACTAAAATGTTTGATACTGGTCTGAAGAAAATCCAAGATGGCTATGAGAGATGACAGGAGATTTCCCATGTGGCGGATCGCTCAGACGCGGCGGTGTTACGTCTGGACTGGCGCGTGGGATAAAGAGGACAAATTAAAGACCCCAGCTCCTTGAGGCAACTTAATCCTCTCTCATCCCAGGCCGGGAGAAACCTAAACTTGTACCTGGAATCTTTTCGGAAGTGTCTTCTACTTCCAGGTTTGAGGGGGCGACAGAAGAGGAGGCATGAAGTGGGTCTTGTTCCTCTGTGTGCATACCAAGGAGCCGCTGGCCTCCATAAAGAATTTCATGGATAAGAGCACTCTCTCCAAACACAGCTGTCCAAGCAGGGTAACTCACACACACTGTTCTAAACTTTACATATACCTGTACAGTACACACGCAGTACAGTACACACACACACACACACACACACACACACACACACACACACACACACACACCAGGGTCAGGCCCTGTTACCTCGGTTTTTGTTTCCATCTCCCTGTGTGTGCATCCACATTGGCTGCCTGTTCTTTCTGTGTCCCTGGAGGGCTGAGCCGAGGGGCCTGGGGGGCTGGAAGGCCAGAGAGGCTGAGAACTAAGCCTTCTTAATAAAGCCCCAGCGTCTCGCCTCCCTCTTTCCTTCTCTCCTCCAGAGAGCAAACATCTCTCAGCGACACACATTATTTCCCAAAATCCCCTCTCCATCATTAAAGACGGAAACACAGTCTGCATTCCTTCTCTCCCTACATCCGTCTGTTTGTCCGATATCCCCTAACCCCATCTACCAAAGAGGTCTAACCCAAAGCTGGCCCCATAACCATGACGATGGACAGACAAAGACGGACGACAGAGTTGTTGGGTTCAAAAGAGGGAATCTTTTCTCATTAAATTATTTGACATGGGGACAAAAACGTGGGGGAAATGGTCGAGAGGCACAGAGGGGCAGAAGTCAAAAATGTTTCAGGCATTGAAATGCCCTGTGTGCTGCCCCCTGCACCGACCCTCAATTCATGCAAACCTGATGAGAGGCCAACTCTCACAGAACCAATTGGATTGAAATGGAAAGTTCTCCTGTTTAGCATTTGAAAATGTTCTTGCTAGTTTGAGAGGGCTCTTCATCCAAAAGACTAAAGACTTGAAGTGTCTAGACTCTTGGTGGGCCTTGGTTCCACTGGTTTAAAACATTGTTGACTGATCTGAGTGTTTCTGTATCCTTTTCCAATAGTCTGGCCAGCGACTAAAGGAGAGGGGACACATGTACTGTTTCACAGGAGCTACCTTGGACAAGAACTTGGCCTTAAATCTTATCGGCAGACTCAACAGCCTTGGTTTCTCAAATCACTACCTCGCCTGGTTCACCAACTACTTCTCAGACAGAGTTCAGTGTGTCAAATCAGAGGCGCTGTTGTCCGGACCTCTGGAAGTCTCTATGGGGGTGCCACAGGGTTCAATTCTTAGGCCGACTCTTCTCTCTGTATACATCAGTGATGTCGCTCTTGCTGCTGATGCTTATCTGATCCACCTCTATGCAGACGACACCATTCTGTATACCTCTGGCCCTTCCTTGGACACTGTGTTAACTAACCTCCAGATGAGCTTCAATGCATTACAACTCTCCTTCCGTAGCCTCCAACTGCTCTTAAATGCAAGTAAAACTAAACGCATGCTCTTCAACCGATCGCTGCCCGCACCTGCCTGCCCGTCCAGCATCACTACTCTGGACGGTTCTGACTTAGAATATGTGGACAATTACAAATACCTGGGTGTCTGGTTAGACTGTAAACTCTCCTTCCAGACTCACATTAAGCATCTCCAATCAAAAATTAAATCTAGAATCGGCTTCCTATTTCACAACAAAGCATCCTTCACTCATGCTGCCAAACATTCCCTCATAAAACTGACCATCCTACCGATCCTTGACTTTGGCGAGGTCATTTACAAAATAGCCTCCAACACTTTACTCAACAAATTGGATGCAGTCTATCACAGTGCCATCCGTTTTGTCACCAAAGCCCCATATACTACCCACCACTGCAACCTGTATGCTCTCGTTGGCTAGCCCTCGCTTCATATTCGTCGCCAAACCCATTGGCTCCAGGTCATCTATAAGTCTTTGCTAGGTAAAGCCCCACCTTATCTCAGCTCACTGGTCACCATATCAGCACCCACCCGTAGCACGCGTTCCAGCAGGTATATTTCACTGGTCACCCCCAAAGCCTATTCCTCCTTTGTCCGCCTTTCCTTCCAGTTCTCTGCTGCCAATGACTGGAACGAATTTCAAGAATCACTGAAGCTGGAGACTTACATCTCCCTCACTAACTTTAAACATCAGCTGTCAGAGCAGCTCACAGATCATTGCACCTGTACATAGCTCTTCTGTAAATAGCCCATCCAACTACCTCATCCCCATATTGTTATTTTTAAAATATTTTTGCTCCTTTGCACCCCAGTATCTCACTTTCACATTCATCTTCTGCACATCTGCACATCTTCTGCACACCTATCACTTCGCCACTACATCCTATTTATTGCCTTACCTCCCTAACCTCCCTAATCTTACCTCATTTGAACACACTGTAAATAGATTTTTTCTATTGTGTTATTGACTGTACGTTTGTTTATCCCGTGTGTAACTCTGTGTTGTTGTTTGTGTCGCACTGTTTTGCTTTATCTTGGCCAGGTTGCAGTTGTAAATGAGAACTTGTTCTCAACTGGCCCACCTGGTTAACCGAAGGTGAAATAAATAAATAAATAAAAATGACAAATGCTTGCATGGCCTTTGATGAGCAAAGATATCAAATTATATGAGGCAGTGTGAGCATAAAAAAAAAAATCAGCTTCAGAATATGAAGCGGCACCAAGTAAGTGCCCGGCCCGCCTAAGAGCTCTCTCTCTCTTTCTCTCCCAGACTATAATCATTCATTCACTCAGTTTCCAACCCAATAATCATTTGTTCTCCACCAATCCGGCTCTTTCGGGGGAAAAGCTCTGCCATTCCCTGGAGTTGTCAAGCCACCCGGTTATTAAGGAGTCATGGCTTTCCCCTGCCAGTTGGAGGGGCCCCAGACCCTGGTCTCTGCAGAGCTGAACTTGTCTGACATTAAGCAAGGCCACATGTGACATGGGGTTGTCAGGGACAACTCTGTGTCACCGAAGCCAAAACATCAACCACTATAGAGACAGAACTGGACTGGACACACTCCAAGCCCTAGGGGAAAGTATAGGCCTCTCCATATCCATCCCCTTATTTATACAGTCATTTAACCATCCCCACAAAGTGACAAAATATCCAATATGAGTGTACAAACCTAATGTAGAAAAATATCAAATACCAAACAGCCCTATATCCAGTTACGCATATAAGTCCAGCGAGTCCATCTCTAACCAATCCTTTCCTGCCATGTCAAGCACTGAAAGCACTGGAGACTGGGGTTTGAAAGGGCTAGATTGGTTACATCACTAGGCTGCAGGATATGATGGGTCTCTGTGTGTGTATGTGTGTGTGTGTGTGTGTGTGTGTGTGTGTGTGTGTGTGTGAGAAAGAGAGTGAAGGGAAATTTATTGAAGGGGGTAGTGTGGTCGGATATCTGACCACTTAAGTCAGCACTCAGAAACGGCCTCTACCCACAAACCAGAGGCACATACACCCTCACATTCCAACCAGTGTAAACTGAAGGCTCAGATATTCTGTACAAGCTCAGTAGACCCACACCACCATGTAACAGCATCAGCACGAGGTCAGCTTGAGAATGAGCCTGTGCTCTTTCGTCTGATGTGTAATATAAACTACAGTATGACGACATATCGACACATAGGCTTAGAACAGTATGCTGACTAAAGCTGGGCGGTTTGGACAAATATCCATATCGCGATAAATTGACTGAATTGTTGCGATAACGATGAATAGAAAGATCCGTTTCTAACATTAATGTGAACCAGTTTTTTTATTTTTTATTATCCTACTACTACTAGTTTGATGGTTGAACCATCAACTGTCCCATTAACAATCACCCATTTTAGCAAACTTATTTCATTTCAAACTTCAAATTTTTTCTATTATAGGCTACTTATCGTAAACGATATCAGAAAAGTGCCTGTAATAAGTGCCCAATAGACATTCATGGTAAATAATGTATTGTATAATTTTGGAATCACTTTTATAGGAAATAAGAATGCAATATGTTTCTAAACACTTCTACACTAATGTGGATGTTACCATGATTACAGATAATCATGAATAAATTGTGAATAACGATGAGAGAGAATGTTAGAGGCATAAATATCATACCTACCAAAAATGCTAACCTCCCCTTTTTGGTAATGGTGAGAGGTCAGCATGTCTTGGGGGTATGATATTTATGACTCCAACTTTCTCACTCATCATTATTCACAATTCATTCATGACTATCCGTATCATATACAGTTGAAGTCTGAAGTTTACATACACTTAGGTTGGAGTCATTAAAACCCGTTTTTTTAACCACTCCACACATTTCTTGTTAACATACTGTAGTTTTGGCAAGTCAGTTAGGACATCTATTTTGTGCATGACAAGTCATTTTTCCAACAATTGTTTACAGACAGATTATTTTACTTATAATTCACTGTACCACAATTCCAGTGGGTCAGAAGTTTACATACACTAAGTTGACTGTGCCTTTAAACAGCTTGAAAAATTCCAGAAAATGATGTCATGGCTTTAGAAGCTTCTGATTGGCTAATTACATCATTTGAGTCAATTGGAGGTGTACATGTGGATGTATCTCAAGGCCTACCTTCAAACTCAGTGCCTCTTTGCTTGATATGGGAAAATCAAAAGAAATAAGCCTCAGAAAAAAAGGGTAGACCTCCACAAGTCTGGTTTATCCTTGGGAGTAATTTCCAAATGGCTGAAAGTACCACGTTCATCTGTACAAACAATAGTGCGGAAGTATAAACACCATGGGACTACGCAGCCGTCCTACCGCTCAGGAAGGAGACACGTTCTGTCTCATAGAGATGAACGTACTTTGATGTGAAAAGTGCAAATCAATCCCATAACAACAGCAAAGGACCTTGTGAAGATGCTGGAGGAAACAGGCACAAAAGTATCTATATCCACAGTAAAACAAGTCCTATATCAACATAACCTGAAAGGCCGCTCAGCAAGGAAGAAGCCACTGCTCCAAATCAGCCATAAAAAAGACAGACTACGATTTGCAACTGCACATGGGGACAAAGATTGTACTTTTTGGAGAAATGTCCTCTGGTCTGATGAAACAAAAATAGAACTGTTTGGCCATAATGACCATTGTTAAGTTTGGAGGAAAAAGGGGGAGGCTTGCAAGCCAAAGAACACAATCCCAACCATGAAACACGGGGGTGGCAACATGTTGTGGGGGTGTTTTGCTGCAGGAGGGACTGGTGCACTTCACAAAGTAGATGGCATCATGAGGCATGAAAATTATGTGGATATATTGAAGCAACATCTCAAGACATCAGTTAAAGCTTGGTCGCAAATGGGTCTTCCAAATGGACACTGACGCCAAGCATACTTCCAAAGTTGTGACAAAATGGCTTAAGGACAACAAAGTCAAGGTATTGGAGTGGCCATCACAAAGCCCAGACCTCAATCCTATAGAAAATATGTGGGCAGAACTGAAAAAGCATGTGCGAGCATGGAGGCCTACAAACCTGACTCGGTTACACCAGCTCTGTCAGAAGGAATGGGCCAAAATTCACCCAACTTATTGTGTGATCTTGTGGAAGGCTACCTGAAACGTTTGACCCAAGTTAAACAATTTAAAGGCAATGCTACCAAATACTAATTGTGTGTATGTAAACTTCTGACCCACTGGGAATGTGATGAAAGAAGTAAAAGCTGAAATAAATCATTCTCTCTACTATTATTCTGACATTTCACATTATTCAAATAAAGAGGTGATCTAACTGAATTAAGACCGGGCATTTTTACCAGGATTAAATGCCAGGAATTGTGAAGAACTGAGTTTAAATGTATTTGGCTAAGGTGTATGTAAATGTCCGACTTCAACTGTACATGTGACATCAATATATATACTTTTTTTAGAAAATAATTCCAAACACTGATAGGAGATATGTACGCAAAACATGTGCATTTGACATTTTAGTCATTTAGCAGATGCTTTTATCCAGAGTGATTTACAGTAAGTACACTCATCTTAAGATAGCTAGTGGAGACAACCACATTTCACAGTCAAATATACAGGATACGAACATTCCATTCCAGCTAAACAATGGATATATAGCGTCCAATTTAGTTTTTAATGAAAAAACACAAATTGGTGGATAATGCGTTTTGGGAAAAAAAACTCTTCATATGCAGTTCCTAGGATGATAAGGGCATTAGTGCATAAACCCTTTCAGAGTCACTGTCTTGAACCTTAGATGAAATAGAGTACAAAGCAGAAGTGTCGAGGTGTGATTCTTGGGCAGTAGTCATATACAGTACCTCATTTTCACTATAGGGTGAACCTGAACCATACTGTGCTGGCTCAGATATTTTTGCATGCCGTCCTTTCCAGCTTGGTTCCATTACCTATGGTGGATGTGTAACCAGACTAGCCCAGTACATCTCGGGCTTAGCTCGGCTAAGTAGTGTGAAAATAGTTCTACTGTACCTGTCCGACACTGCCTTCATAAACTCCTCCAGCAGGTCATCATAGGCCTGGCCTCGAATCCTCTTGTGTCTCAGCCCAATGTATAGAGGGTCCTTCAGCAGCTCCTAGAAAAGAGGGGGGAGAGGAAGGGAAGGTTAGAGTCAGTTCGTACAGTATATAGTGGTAAAGATTTCACACAGACCCAGGGGTGGAGGAGAACTGCTTTTTCCATCTGCGGCAGCTGGGTATGTCACACATACTGTAGGAGCGGACATCATACTGTGAGGCATGCTATGCAGAGACCGAGAGAGTGTTTGGACTGGTTGGATTCCATTTACTACTGCATTTTAGACCACTACTTATCCAAAAAAGACTGGGTTAGAGTTCACAAGGCCTCGATCCCTCAGATTCAGCAAAGCCCATTCCCCCACAACCACACTGCAAATCCATCACACACTGACTGTCCTAGCCACTGGATGATAATGGATAGAACTGTGTGACATAAGTAAGATTTACAACTATGATTATGATCTCTTTGGTGTGGAACTAAAAAAAAAAAACATGGGGAAGAAAGTGAGACATGATTTGGTGTTTGGATTTACATTCAAATGAATTGGGAGAGAGAAAAAGGGAAGTATTTGTGTGTACTGTACATTGTGTGTGTGTGTGTGTGTGTGTGTGTGTGTGTGTGTCTATGCACATGTGTGTTTGACAAAGAGTGCGTAAGACAGGAAGATAGATGTGTGGTCTAAGTGTGGGAGACCCCTGCTCCTACGAGGCCTTTCCTTTGTGCCCTTAAGCACTCAACAACCCCTGCAGTACTGGTTCCAGCTCAAGCAATTTATGGTTTTTAATAACCACTTTCAAATGCTATTTCTGGGCAACGTTGTCCCCTTAAAAGTAAAATCCACAGTAAAATGGACAGATAGCTCACACACACATTCTCACACAGGAGGCAGCTTGTGTCCTCTTTTAAAAGAAAAAAGAAAACAGTGGAAAAACTAAAGTAGTAAGGAAGAATCAAGTGATATTGGTACACACACACACACACACACACACACACACACACACACACGCTTATCACTGTAAGCCTCAGCCCCCTATAATGTGAACCATGTGTCGTTGATTCCAAAAGAGCAATGAGGAGTGCAGCCTCTGTCAGTTCAGCAAATATACACTGAGCATCAGCAAATATACACTGAGTGTACATAACATTAAGAACGGCTCTTTCCATGGCATAGACTGACCAGGTGAAAGCCATGATCCCTTATTGATGTCACTTGTTAAATCCACTTCAAATCAGTGTAGATGAAGTGGAGGAGACAGGTTAAAGAAGGATTTTTAAACCTTGAGACAATTGAGATACGGTGTGTATGTGTGCCATTCACAGAGTGAATAAGCAAGACAAAAGATTTAAGTGCCTTCGAACGGAGTATGGTAGTAGGTGCCAGGCGCACCGGTTTGTGTCAAGATCTGCAACGCTGCTGGGTTTTACACACTCAAAGGTTTCCTGTGTGTATCAAGAATGATCCACTACCCAAAGGACAGCCAGCCAACGTGACAACTGTGGAACGCATTGGGAGTCAACATGGGCCAGCATGTAGAACGCTTTCAACAATTATACAGTCCATGCTCCAAGGAATTGAAGCTGTTGAGGGCAAAAGGAAGGGGTGGCGGTGATACCACTGACCCTCACCAAACTAAAAGTGTTGGCCTTATCACCCTTGTTGGTTTGAATTCCATTTTTGTTGGCACTTTTCACTCCTCACAAGGGCTATTATGGGGAAACAAAGTCAAGACTAACTGGTAATGCTTAGATCCCTAAATTACCTCATTGCCGTAGGTAACAGCTCAAATTAAACTTCTGGACAAAAATGTGGAAGTAGTTTGCTGAAGGTTATTGGTAGAATTAATCCACTCTCCCAAAACTGTTCATAGAAAATTGTTCCTTTGGTCAGAAAAGTGCACCGGTTTTCTTTTTTTGTGTGCAAATACCACAGGTCAAACCTTATCGGCCTATCATACTCCTTTACTAGAGTTTCAAATGCCACTGCTGCTGGCTGGATTTTTATCAGGCCTCGTTTTTGGCAACAAAAAAAACACACCCTTTCACCAAAGGTTGGATCAACAGAAAGGAGGAACCAGGATGATGGGAAAGGTGAAATAAGGTTTGGTTACCATCCCCAAGTCCAGTTCACATCCCTCCCCATTCCCCATTGTGTTGCTTGGCGCAGCCTCGTAATACACAAGGCTTCATTTACTGCCATTCCATCCTTGAAATATTTCGCCATAGTTCGTCCATTTTATTGCCATCCAAGCTGGCTTGTTATGAAAGTTGTTTCGGTGACGGCCAGATTGAGACAGAGAGAAAGAGGGATTGAGTAACTACGCTAGCCCTGCAGCCCTTTGACTGAGGCCTGGGTTCAGAGGGCCCCTGTATGTGATTTCACACACACACACTCTACATCAAAGCTTGGTCTACTCTACAAAGTGTCTCTTCTTCGCTGTAGTCAGCTAGTGTGTTTTATTGTGTGTTTTAATACTGTACTTCTATGTCTTATCTATCTCTGGCATGTGTCTGTAAAGAGAGCCACTTGGAGCCAGGTTTCTAAATCCGGGAGTGGGATGTCCTCCCTAGGATCCTGCCAGTCTTCTACGCCAATCCTGGCCCCCCTGTCTGCTCCACTGTCTGCTTCAGGAGACCATCCTCCTCAGTGAATTTCATATTTTTTTTGTAATTGTCAAACATTTTAAAAGCTATCATTTTTAGATTCAACTATACAAAATATATCCATTTGTCTACCAAATAATTGCAAAAACAGTCTACAGTAGATGGGGTAGTCGGAGGACATCCTCCTCTGGTAACATTTACTTCAATACAAAACCTACAGTAGGGAGCTCATGGTTCTCACCCCCTTCCATAGACTTACACAGTAATTATGCCAACTTCTGGAGGATGTCCTCCAGCCTATCAGAGCTCTTGTAGCATGAACTGACATGTCCACCCAATCAAAGGATCAGAGAATTAATCTAGTACTGAAAGCATATGCTACAGCAACAGTAGCTAGCACTGCAGTGCACAACATGTTGTGAGTAGTTGACTCCCTCCCTCCCATCAGCATTCAACACCATAGTACCCTCCAAGCTCATCATTAAGCTTGAAGCCCTGGGTCTCCACCCTGCCCTGTGCGATTGGGTTCTGGACTACCTGACAGGCACAACCCATCACTGGGGGCAAACTACCTGCCCTCCAGTACACCTACAGCACCCCATGTCACAGGAAGGCCAAAAAGATCATTAAGGACATCAACCACCCGAGCCACTGCCTGTTCACCCCGCTACCATCCAGAAGGCGAGGTCAGTACTGGTGCAGCAAAGCTTGGACCGAGACACTGGAAAATAGTTTCTATCTCAAGGCCATCAGACTGCTAAACAGACATCACAGACTCACAAATGCCTACATACAGACTTGAAATCATTGGCCACTAACAAATGGATCACTAGTCACTTTAAGGCCACTTTAATAATGATGTTTACATATCTTGCATTACTCATCCCATATGTATATACTGTATGTTATACCATCTATTGCATCTTGCCTATGCTGCGCGGTCATTGCTCATCCATATATTTATATGTACATATTCTTATCCCATCCCTTTACTTAGATTTGTGTGTATTAGGTAGTTGTTGTGGAATTGTTAGATTACTTGTTGATATTGCTGCACAGTCGGAACTAGAAGCACAAGCATTTACTACACTCAATAACATCTGCTAACCATGTGTATGTGACCAATGAACTTCGATTTGATTGGAGAAAAGACAATAGTTTTGAACAAATTAATTTCTTAAAAGACGAAGGAGAAACAATAGAGGTTGTTGTTTTTTTCACTTACTTAGCTAGGAAATTCAGCTAGCTAGTTTAGCCTATTCAAACACTGCTGAAACAGAGGGATGCTGTTAGCTAGGTGGCTATGACTATCCAATACAACACTGGAACTCTTCAAAGTCAAGTTACGCTTCTGGTTTTACTAATTTATTGCCACCGGGGCCTGCCGGTGTTACTGCTAAACTGTTTACTGACTGTACACTGTAAGGTTACCGCATTTTTGTAGCTGGTTTACTAACGTGTTAGTTCTATTAGCTATGTTAACTAGCTAATATGGTGACAATGATCTAGGCTGTGTGTAGCAGTTATGATATGGTTTGGCTTGGAAAGTTTTTTTTGCCTGGTCACATACAGCTGATGTGTTGTGCATTGAAGTCCACAAGTGAAGGGAAAGGTTAGAGGAGGAGAGCGCATATTTGCGAGAGGGAATACAACGTGGCTGCTATAAAAGTGAACTGTGTTTGTGTGAGATCAGGGGTGTATTCATTCTACCGATTCTGTTGAAAAACATTTCTTAAACGTAGCAAACAGAGCGAAACAGGGCTAAACATACCTGAAATTGTCCAATAGAAAGTCATGTTTGCAACTGTTGGACGAATGATTTACACCCTAGATCAGCTAGATGCAGGCAAGATTGTGCAAGGCAGTATTGAATGTGTCTGTCCATGTGTCAGTGTCAAATTTTTCACTCGACCTGTGTGCACCTACGCTGTAAACTTTCATTCATTGGCTAGGTTTTAGCAACCTCATGATGGGTACAGGGAAAATTAGAGTATCATGTAGTAGCCTACACCTATCGATGCTACATTGAACTAGGTGAATGGAATATGAATGACAGTCATCCAATATGCTGTAATAGAAATAAGGCCATTCTCATGAAAAAAAAAAATCTGACTCCCTCATCTTAAAAACGGTACCGACTGCCACAGATCTGTTCAACTGAAGACATGACGCAAGGGAATTCTGATCCCCCTGGGAAGAAGTGATCTGGAACACCATCATGCCTCATCAAGACTGGAGCGTTTAGATTCCGTGGAGTCTGGGGGTGGGGGGGGTTTAAGGGGATGGTCTAACAACTCCCAGAGTAACTTTAAAGCCCCTGACACCCCAGGCATTGACACAGGTCTCACCACTCACTAAAACAACATCCTCAACCATGTTCATAAAAGGTCCATGTATGACAACTCAATGATTGACTTTTACAAGACGCTACATTACTTTCTCGTGTGCATACTATATCCGAGGAAGGAGATACCGTAAAAACAGCTCTGACAGAGTAATAATGAATGAGTTTAATCTCATGTATTGGCTCAGTTGACACAGCACTGAGGTGTTGAGACATGTCAACTTTCTCCCTGAGATACTCTTCTGTTGATCGCCTGAGCTGTTCTTTCTGCTTTCAGGTGGAACCGACCCTGTTCAAAAGCAACAGTCAGGGTCTGTTTAGGACAGAGAGGTAGGGAAGAGTGGGGGATGAGGGAGCAGAGTGGGGGGGAGGGGGGCGATAGGGGCCTGTCTGAAGGGACGACCCCCTTTGGGTCCAGGAGAGTGCACCCAACACAAGACAAACAACACATTGTGTGGGATGACATCACCGGGGTCTCATTTCAGTGTGTGTGTTGTGACACAGAGGTTATACCAGGTAATATCAGTGAAAGAGAAAGGGATAGAAAGAGAGTGAGTGGGAGAGAGAAAGAGCGAGATGAGGGCCAACTTTCCCATAACACTCAGTGTTTCGTTTATTTCCCACAAGCCACATTTAGATTAATGGCCATTTAGAGAAAAAAAAATGTATGTGTTGTATACTCACTCTACAGACCTGTTTACTGGGAGGGAAAACAACATGCAGACACAGAGACATGTCTTACTGATGAGTGTGAGTGTATATGTCTGTGTGTGGGAAATAGACAAAGGAGAGAGGAAAGAGAGAGAGATGTGCATCTGTTTTTGTGAGTACGTGCTTGTGCATGTGATGGGGTGTTAGAGAGCTGAATGATGCATCAGAAACAGTATGTGTGTTTGTGTGTGAGAGGGAGGAGAGAGCGAGAAGTCCATAGGTAGCAGGGCTGTGTAGGATTAGCGATGGTTTACACAAGAGATGATCCACTTCCCGCATTCCAGTGCACCTAGAGAAGCGCACGCCTCCAAAGTGCCTTACACAACACAGCACAGCACAGCCCATCCCATGCATCAGTCACATCCTATACAGGAGCTCTGCCATATCCCATCTGTTTACTGGACATGTTCCCAAAACATTCCCCCTTGCTTCATCACGCTCTGGAATTACAGTGCAACACTACCACAGGGAGATCCAGGCTGAGTCTCACATAGCACACTACAGTATTTCCTAATTCCTATATACTTTTGACCAGGTCCCATAGAGAACAGGGTGCCATTTTGGACACAACCCCAGTCAAGGTCAAGACGTCGCATGCCTGACCTCAGTGCAGGAGTCCTCATACCTACCCAAGGTCAGAAATAAGCCTCATATTTTCAATTATTTACTGCCTACTTCCACCACTGTGTAGGGACTGGGGCACGGCATCAGGCATCAGACCAGCGTGTCTGAGATAATATATTATGAGTAAAGCCAGAGGAACTCCATATGGCTTAAGACACACAGGCACTCCATTTATCCTATTACAACTCATTTGGCCTGTCATCTCTTTAGAATAATGGAAAAATGGAAAAGGTTGTGATGGCCAACTAGAGAATACAGTGCAAGGTCTTAGTTCTCGTGAGGTTGTGTAACACGTGCACGTGCACACGCATTCACACAGAGACCTGTGTCTATGCATACATGGGTGCGCCCGTGCCTGACTGAGTGTTTGTGTGCCTGTAGTGATCCTGATGGAGTGCTTGGTGATGAGTGATCTGTGGTAATGGCTGGCACATGCTGCTTCCCGGGTGGCGAGGTGATTTTTAAGGTAAATGTGCTTGGCCTGTTGTAAACTCTGACAGATACTGAGCTGCTGGGCTGCTGCTGTGTGATATTATTTTGCACTCCTACATCTGCAAACACTCTACAGGTTTGGAAAACAACAGGCAGAAACCTGGAACTTCTCTGAGTGTGAGGAAGAACACCTTTTCACACATGAAGGTTACGGCCCATTCCAGCACTACGTGTGACTTGAAGATCTGCTCATTATTCTCAATAGTTTATTTTAATTTTATTGATTGAACGTTCAAATTCAGTCACAGACACACATCACACAAAGGGAGAGTAGCATGAAATATGAGCACACATCACTAAATGCACACATATAATCAAATAAATACTCCATACACACACTTCCATACATACAGGGATGAATAGAGGAACATAGAAAGTAGACAGACCAAGCCAAATCCAGGCATAGCAGAGAAACACATCTCAAACATGCACGCACACAGACAATACAGACACATACTCTTAGAAAAAAGGGTTCCAAAAGAGTTGTTCGGCTGTCCCCATAGGAGAACCCTTTTTGCTTCTGAAAAGGGTTCTTCAAAGGTATTCCCTATGGGGACAGCCGAAGAACACTTTTAGGTCCTAGATAGCACTTTTTTTCCTAAGAGTGCAAACACACACACAAATATATGGTTATAAACCCCTATTTGCTTCCCATCCTCTGGCAGCAGCAACAGAGTGCATTAAGGACACAGACTTAGTCTCTAAGGCAGCTAGTTAAAGTGGTGTTTTGATGCCTATAAATGTCCGGGAATAGTTGAAAATCCCCCAAGCATTTCTAAACTGGACCTGTGACAGTCTCTTTCAAAATCATTCAATAGAACAATAGAGTTCATGCATAGAAGTATGTATGGAGATGCTATTAAAGGGATGGGGGCAGAAGGGCATGGTATTTACCTCTGCTATGAGGTAGAACAGAGTGGGAGACACTGGCAGAGAGAGAAAACATAAAACCTATACACCAATATCCAATGCCACCTACGGTATTCATGCTGTAGTATATTATCTTTTATAGGTTCTCTCATAGGCCTTTTATGAATAAGGGGTATTTCTTCTGGGTCTCCGTGTGGTTTGATGAAGTGTGAATTGGCCAGCCGACATAAGAGAACATGGAGAGAGTTTGTGGAGACCAACCACACAGCGAATGCTACATCTGACAGAGATCGGGCTAGTCCCCCTGTTCAACTCTGCTTCCCGCCTCCTTATCTTTCCCTACCCCTTCCTTTACTTATCCCTCTTTTATACTGGTGTCCTCGTTTTGATGCCCATGGAGTGCCTCTCGTTATTTCTCTCCATCTCCAGTGATTATTGTCATTCGTTTACATCTTTGACCAGTCCTATACCCAGCCAACCGCAAATCCATCTCCCGCTTCTTTCCTCGCCAACCATCTATCCTTCTTTCACAGGGATGTCTTCTTTTATGTCTCATTCTCAGCATCATGTCTATCCTTGACCAGACCTACCCAACTAACCCCAAATCACCCTTTATCCTCTCCCCAACTCTTATGCTGAAACTAAGAGGCTTGGAGAGCAGGTCCTGGCTCAGCCAGGCAGCAGGCATATGGTGGCAGTGGCACACCCGTGGCCCAGCTCTGGATGACATGGAGAAAATACACAGAGTTTAAATATAGCCGTGTACACAACACAGACTATTCTTAGTTTGCTCCTGTTTAACAGTGTGGCCACAGCACACGTGCCGCCCGGCCCAGAGTGAGGCTCCTCTTTCAGCTATAAAGAGGAGGGCCAGGCCATACATAGGACCAGTGGGACCAGCAGGAAAAACCAAACCAGAGGGCCTCTTTGAATACTGTTGACTCGCAGTGCTGGCGGGCTGGCAGGATGGATAGGTGCTTTTCTGTCTTGCATGGGTGAACAGTGGGGCTTTCCTCAGTTGTTTGGAAAATGGAGTTTGGAGACTGAGGGGCTTACCTGAATATAACGTATTGACTGGGGGGTATTTTCTTAGCTGGCATATTACGTCTAGCATATAATACGTTACGAAGTTGACCGTTTTCTTTGTGTATCATCTTGTTTGCATGTAGCTATGCACGTATTCCCTTGGTTGTTAGGTGTGTCTCTTCTTACCTCATTGTCTGTGCCCACATCCAGCATGACTGGCAGACACTGCTGGGGTGGCATGCCTCCACAGGCCGTGTAGAGTGCCAGCTTGCCCACAGGGATGCCCATGCCGTAGCAGCCCAGGTCCCCCAGGCCCAGGATGCTCTCTCCGTCTGTCACACACACCGCCTGTCAATCACATCACATCACACCTGTCAATCATACCTGTGAGTCTATGTCAATCAAATACATTATCAGTCAGAGCAGACTGTCTATGGCTCTAGATAACAGTCATTTTCTTTCGGCTTCCTGTTTGGAATGAACCAAATAAGATCTCAGATTAGCCAAAAATGTTATCATAATATCAGGCAGTGAAAATACATTAACCTGCAAATAAAGCAATCATATTCATTAGTCAGTTTCAGTAAGTGTACATGATTAAACAGGAAATATTCACACTGTTTCACCACTGACACGTCCTGTGTCTGTAAAATACATAAGTCAAACACGTTATCAGTCAGAGCAGAATATTAGTAACTCTAGACAAGGGTAGTCCCTAACCTCAAAGACTATCGCCAAGCAGTCAGTGAAAATACAGACAGTAACTTGCCAATACATCGATGTTCAGTAACAAATGATGGACATGATTTAACAGGATATATTCAAACTAGCTACTGTAACAGCATTGCTTCATCACTCCATTCCCAAACTACCCTTCCAAGCAAACCCCCCACCAATCCTGCTTCTCTACTCTCCATCTGCCCTGCAGGTCTGACTCGGTCCTGCTTCACACAACCTAACCATGCACTCTTATTGAAACAGAAAACAACAAACGAATAGCCTGACGTTCTCAATGTGGAATTTACAAACTAACGATTGTGTAACACAACCTGATCACCAGGGGTGTTTTGAAAAAAAAAAAAATTGTCCAGGAAATGTGTCTTTGGCTTCACAATAACTTGATTGACATTAAAAACATCATCATGCTTAATAAGTGACCAACAACAAATATATAAAGACAATTATGAACTGGGTGGTTCGAGCTCTGACTGCTGATTGTCTGAAAGACGTGTTATATCAGACCGTATACCACGGGTCCATTATCTTTTTTTTTTTACTACTCCAATTACATTGGTATTTACTTTGCCTTGCGAAAGTATTCGGCCCCTTGAACTTTGCGACCTTTTGCCACATTTCAGGCTTCAAAGATAAAGATATGAAACTGTATTTTTTTGTGAAGAATCAACAACAAGTGGGACACAATCATGAAGTGGAACGACATTTATTGGATATTTCAAACTTTTTTAACAAATCAAAAACTGAAAAATTGGGCGTGCAAAATTATTCAGCCCCCTTAAGTTAATACTTTGTAGCGCCACCTTTTACAGCTGTAAGTCGCTTGGGGTATGTCTCTATCAGTTTTGCACATCGAGAGACTGACATTTTTTCCCATTCCTCCTTGCAAAACAGCTCGAGCTCAGTGAGGTTGGATGGAGAGCATTTGTGAACAGCAGTTTTCAGTTCTTTCCACAGATTCTCGATTGGATTCAGGTCTGGACTTTGACTTGGCCATTCTAACACCTGGATATGGTTATTTTTGAACCATTCCATTGTAGATTTTGCTTTATGTTTTGGATCATTGTCTTGTTGGAAGACAAATCTACGTCCCAGTCTCAGGTCTTTTGCAGACTCCATCAGGTTTTCTTACAGAATGGTCCTGTATTTGGCTCCATCCATCTTCCCATCAATTTTAACCATCTTCCCTGTCCCTGCTGAAGAAAAGCAGGCCCAAACCATGATGCTGCCACCACCATGTTTGACAGTGGGGATGGTGTGTTCAGGGTGATGAGCTGTGTTGCTTTTACGCCAAACATAACGTTTCGCATTGTTGCCAAAAAGTTCAATTTTGGTTTCATCTGACCAGAGCACCTTCTTCCACATGTTTGGTGTGTCTCCCAGGTGGCTTGTGGCAAACTTTTAAATGACACTTTTTATGGATATCTTTAAGAAATGGCTTTCTTCTTGCCACTCTTCCATAAAGGCCAGATTTGTGCAATATACGACTGATTGTTGTCCTATGGACAGAGTCTCCCACCTCAGCTGTAGATCTCTGCAGTTCATCCAGAGTGATCATGGGCCTCTTGGCTGCATCTCTGATCAGTCTTCTCCTTGTATGAGCTGAAAGTTTAGAGGGACGGCCAGGTCTTTGTAGATTTGCAGTGGTCTGATACTCCTTCCATTTCAATATTATCGCTTGCACAGTGCTCCTTGGGATGTTTAAAGCTTGGGAAATCTTTTTGTATCCAAATCTGGCTTTAAACTTCTTCACAACAGTATCTCGGACCTGCCTGGTGTGTTCCTTGTTCTTCATGATGCTCTCTGCGCTTTTAACGGACCTCTGAGACTATCACAGTGCAGGTGCATTTATACGGAGACTTGATAACACACAGGTGGATTGTATTTATCATCATTAGTCATTTAGGTCAACATTGGATCATTCAGAGATCCTCACTGAACTTCTGGAGAGAGTTTGCTGCACTGAAAGTAAAGGGGCTGAATAATTTTGTACGCCCAATTTTTCAGTTTTTGATTTGTTAAAAAAGTTTGAAATATCCAATAAATGTCGTTCCACTTTATGATTGTGTCCCACTTGTTGTTGATTCTTCACAAAAAATACAGTTTTATATCTTTATGTTTGAAGCCTGAAATGTGGCAGAAGGTCGCAAAGTTCAAGGGGGCCGAATACTTTTGCAAGGCACTGTAAGTGATAATGCCAGAGAAGCCGGTGTTTGGATGATCTGGCATGGCTGTTATTAGGCCGGAGACTAAGACGAGTGGCGGCAAACCATGCGGGTATATCCTCCAAACACCTGCTTTGGGGGCATTATCACTTTTATACAACGGGTTAGCAAAATATTCAAATAATGATTGACATATTTTCATTAAAAACATTATTTTGATGGATTTATATTTATGGCAACATTCGTATCCCTTGCTTGATAGCTAGCCAACTACGGCTAACTTACAGTCACGTCAAACAGTGCAGCCAGAATAACAGAAAACAGCTGCGTTTGCATGCGTTTAAGTTGTTTTCTACTGACATTTATTTGGATACATCGATAACAATGAGCTAATTTCACCTGGCATAGAAAATGTGCTCTCTCTCGACAGGAAACGGTTTTTCAGAGGAGCTAGGCAACAACACAGGTAATACAATCACTTCAAACTGAAGTTGGAAAGACTGCAAATTAGCTGCATTTCGTTTCGTTCAGTCCTCAACTGGCAGCTTCATTAAATAGTATCCGCAAAACACCAGTCTGAATGTCAACAGTGAAGAGGCGACTCCGGGATGTTGGCCTTCTATGCAGAGTTCCTCTGTCCAGTGTCTGTGTTATTTTGCCCATCTTAATCTTTTCTTTTTATTGGCCAGTCTGAGATATGGCTTTTTCTTTGCAACTCTGCCTAGAAGGCCAGCATCCCGGGGTCGCCTCTTCACTGTTGATGCTTAGACTGGTGTTTTGTGGGTACCATTTAATGAAGCTGCCAGTTGAGGACTTGTGAGGTGTCTGTTTCTTAAACTAGACACTAATGTACTTGTCCTCTTGCTCTGTTGTGCATTCTGGTTAGAGGCAGTTTGCACTGTCCTGTGAAGGGAGTAGTACACAGCGTTGTACGAGATCTTCAGTTTCTTGGCAATTTCTCGCATGGAATAGCCTTCAGTCCTCAGAACCAAGAATAGACTGACAAATTTTAGATGAAAGTTCTTTGAATTCTGGCCATTTTGAGCCTGTAATTGAACCCACAACTGCTGATGCTCCAGATACTCAACTAGTCTAAAGAAGGCCAGTTTTATTGCTTCTTTAAATCAGGACATCAGTTTTCAGCTGTGCTAACATAATTGCAAAATGGTTTTCTAATGCTCAATTAGCCTTTTAAAATGAACTTGGATTAGCTAACACAACGTGCCATTGGAACACAGGAGTGATGGTTGCTGATAATGGGCTTCTGTTCACCTATGTAGATATTCCATAAAATAAAAAAAGCAGTTTCCAGCTACAATAGTCATTTACAACATTAACAATGTCTACACTGTATTTCCGATCAATTTGATGTTATTTTGAATGGACAAAAAAAAAATCTTTCAAAAACAAGGACATTTCTAAGTGACCCCAAACTTTTGAACGGGAGTGTATATACCTCCTACGCATGATGCTGATTCATGATTTCGACTGGCTGAGAAAAGCTGCCTGCCTGTCTCTCTCATCCCAACTCCTGACCCCTACGCATTCATTATTATGGGATAGCTGTAGATCGAATTTCAATATTGAAACAATGTTGCAAATGTCAGAGAGACAAATACCATGATATTGTTGGAGGTGAGTGCACAACAAAACACTTATCACGGCAACTGGTTTGATACATTCACCTCTGAAGGTAAATAATCTACTTAATAATGTACTTATTCAGTAATCTTGCTCTGATTTGTCCCCCCCCCCACATCTAGATGTGTGAAGATTAGTGTATTTTCTGTAGTGAAGCTAATTGTCCATCATTTATGACATTCCTGGGAGTGTGTAAACTTACAAAAATTATATGGTAATACAAAATGTATGTTCTCTATAGTTATGTACTTGAAAATGTATTAATTGACCAATTCGGCACATTGGGGCAGACGTGATACAACATTTTGAACAGTAATGCAATGGTTCATTGAATCAGTCTAAAATGTTGTATATACACTGCTACCATCTAGTGGCCAAAATCTAAATGGCCCCTGGCCTCCTAAGTGATATAATGGCCTTTCTTTTGCATTTCAAAGATGGGGGAGGAAAAAGAAAACACATGTTTTTTTCTTTGTATTTTCTTTTACCAAATATGTGTTATATTCTCCTACATTAATTTTCCACAAACTTCAAAGTGTTTCCTTTCAAATGGTATCAATAATATGCATATTCTTGCTTCAGGTCCTGAGCTACAGGCAGTTAGATTTGGGTATGTCATTTGATTTCCAGATTTTAAGAAAAACATTTTTCAAAATGATTGATGAGAAAAGTATGGTGCAACCCATTGGGTATCTCATCGCACCCTCATACGGATTAAAAGTACACTTGCATTGTAAAACAGCCAACTTTCTATCTCCGCTCATAACTTTTGGACTTTATAACACTCACAGAAGGCATGAATTATTGAGTCATTGTTAATTTTACACTTAAGGCATGACTGCCATTGTGCTGTCGAATTTGTGAATTTTGTCTATTGTATAATAATTATATACATTCGTTTATACTGGATTAAGCATTCATTTTCATGAACTGTAATTTCGTTAGTTATGTTTGAACGCTCCCTCCATTTTGTGCTAATTTCAGTTACTTTCATGTCTTTGTTCCAATAGTTTATATTTATAAGAGATTGTTTGTTGGATAGACTGCGCAAGGTTTTGTATATTTTACCTATCATATGTTTTTCCTTTTCTGACTAAAGTAAGATTCCCTCAACATTACTCTTATGTCTAAAAGATTTCAGATCGTTTTTGAAAATGTTTACGGTCGTGGCCAAAAGTTGAGAATGACACAAATATTAATTTTCACAAAGTGTGCTGCCTCAGTTTGTATGATGGCAATTTGCATATACTCCAGAATGTTATGAAGAGTGATCAGATGAATTGCAATTAATTTCAAAGTCCCTCTTTGCCATGCAAATGAACTGAATCCCCCCAAAAACATTACCACTGCATTTCAGCCCTGCCACAAAAGGACCAGCTGACATCATGTCAGTGATTCTCTCGTTAACACAGGTGTGAGTGTTGACGTGGACAGGGATGGAGATCACTTTGTCATGCTGATTGAGTTCGAATAACAGACTGGAAGCTTCAAAAGGAGGGTGGTTACCTCCAAGGAAACGTGTCGCCATCAATTGCTTTGCATAAAAAGGGCTTCACGGACAAGGATATTGCTGCCAGTAAGATTGCACCTAAATCAACCATTTATAGGATCATCAAGAACTTCAAGGAGAGTGGTTAAATCGTTATGAAGAAGGCTTCAGGGCGCCCAAGAAAGTCCAGCAAGCGTCAGGACCGTTTCCTAAAGTTGATTCAGCTGCAGGATCGGGGCACCACCAGTACAGAGCTTGCTCAGGAATGGCAGCAGGCAGGTGTGAGTGCATCTGCACGCACAGTGAGGCAAAGACTTTTGGAGGATGGCCTGGTGTCAAGAGCAGCAAAGAAGCCACTTCTCTCCAGGAAAAACATCAGGGACAGACTGATATTCTGCAAAAGGTACGGGGATTGGACTGCTGAGGACTGGGGTAAAGTCATTTTCTCTGATGAATCCCCTTTCCGATTGTTTGGGGCATCCGGAAAAAAGCTTGTCCGGAGAAGACAAAGTGAGCGCTACCATCAGTCCTGTGTCATGCCAACAGTAAAGCATCCTGAGACCATTCATGTGTGGGGTTGCTTCTCAGCCAAGGGAGTGGCTCACTCACAATTTTGCCTAAGAACACATCCATGAATACAGAATGGTACCAACACATCCTCCGAGATCAACTACTCCCAACCATCCAGGAACTGTTTGGTGACGAACAATGCCTTTTCCAGCATGATGGAGCACCTTGCCATAAGGCAAAAGTGATAACAAAGTTGCTCTGGGAACAAAATATAGATATTTTGTGTCCATGGCCAGGAAACTCCACAGACCTTAATCCCATTGAGAACTTGTGGTCCATCATCAAGAGGCGGGTGGACAAACAAGAACCCACAAATTCTGACAAACTCCAAGCATAGATTATGCAAGAATGGGCTGCCATCAGTCAGGAAGTGGCCCAGAAGTTAATTAACAGCAGGCCAGGGCGGATTGCAGAGGTCTTGAAAAAGAAGGGTCAACACTGCAAATATTGACTCTTTGCATCAACTTCATGTAATTGTCAATAAAAGCCTTTGGCACTTATGAAATGTACATTGGTCAGTCCAAAATGGAATTTTTAATTCTGTCATGAAAATAATTGTATTTCCTATTACCAAGTAATTTACGATTTCTATGCCTTTAGTTTTCCATGTGGGACAATTTATCGGTGAATTCTGAAAAGCTATCCAAGGAGTGTTCCATAGGGGTGTGTTTTTTAATGGAGGGATTTTAATTATTGTAGAATCCATTTAATTTTCTTTCATATAGATGAGGAAAATGTTTGTATTTAATCCATTTTAGAATAAGGCTGTAACATAACAAAATGTGGTAAAAGTCAAGGGGTCTGAATACTTTCTGAATGCTCTGTATGTCGAAGGTAAAAGCCTTGATATATGATATAATTCCAGGTCTTGAAGGTTAAACCACCTTCAGACTTAGGGAGATGTAAAACTTTTGTTTTATTCTATGAGCTTTATTTGCCCATATAAAGTCGTATGACTGGATACTTTTTTAAAGAATGTCTTCGCTGGGGTAATTGGTATTAAAGCGTTAAGAAATAAGGCCAGAGGAGGTGTGGTATATGGCCAATCTACCACAGCCAAGTGCTGTTCTTAAGCACGACACAATGCTGAGTGCCTGCACAAGCCCTTAGCTGCGGTATATTAGCCATATACCTCAAACCCCAGAGGTGTCTTATTGCTATTTTATACAACGGATGGGTCTAATCCTGGATGCTGATTGGTTAAAACCACATTCCAGCCTGTGTCTATTCCACAAGTTACCACTGGCTAAAGCTATGACCTTGAAATGCCTATTTATTCTGTCCCATCTCGTTGCACAATCCACTGTCTAATCAGCCCAGCAGGCCAATTTATAAACTTGATCTCCACTGTAAAAAGCATCTAGACATTATCTCCAATTTCTTTTAGCAATTGGTTTCAATAGTAGAACTTTGTATTTAACAGCTACTGTAAATGGGACAGTGCAGTTAGATTAACAAGAAGTTAAGCTTTCTGCCCTTATAAGACATGTCTATGTTCTGAGAAATGTTCTTGTTACTTACAACGTCATGCTATGCTAATCACATTAGCAGATGTTAACTCACCGTTGTATTTTGCCTGTATATGTTTATGTTTGAAAAAATGTAATCTTGCAAAAAAATGTAATAAATTTAAAAAATCATCATGATCATCATGAACTTCACAATATGTTCGATCCCAAAACCCAACATGCATGTGTGTATTTCCATGATTAGTCTATGACGCAGGCAATCTGGTACTATACTTTTACAACCTTGTTCCACACTGGTTCCACAGTACCCTGACACCACCTCAGGGGATGATGTCATCCACCTAATCACATTTTTAATGCCTAATGAACACATGATTAGGGTTTTATGACATTCTAACAGCAAAACCACTTATTATTTTTTGGGATAAACGTCATTAATAGTCCCATACATTTGGGGCTTACTGATTTATTTCTGGATTTGTAGCTTTTATTATTGGAACTATGTAAGTAGGGCATCGGATCGTGATGAATATTTTATATGAGGTCCTGTGAGCTCAGGGATTCAGAGGGAAATGCCATTGTGTTGACAGCTGTGAACAGGTGGTAGAGCGGCTAGAGTCTGCAGCAGGCATATCTTTACATGCCAGGAATACCTGGACGACTTGTCATACTGAATCTACAGTTGAAGTCAAAAGTTTACATACACTTAGGTTGGAATCATTAAAACTCCTTTTTCAACCACTCCACAAATTTCTAAATCGGTTAGAACATCTACTTTGTGCATTACACAAGTCATTTTTCCAACAATTGTTTACAGACAGATTATTTCACTTATAATTCACTGTATCACAATTCCAATGGGCCAAAAGTTTACACACACTAAGTTGACTGTGCCTTTAAACAGATTGGAAAATTCCAGAAAATGATGGCATGGCTTTAGAAGCTTCTGATAGGCTAATTGACATCATTTGAGTCAATTGGAGGTGTACCTGTGGATGTAACTCAGTGCCTCTTTGCTTGACATCATGGGAAAATCAAAAGAAATAAGCAAAGACCTCAGAAAATAAATGGTAGACCTCCACAAGTCTGGTTCATTCTTGGGAGCAATTTCCAAACGCTTGAAGGTACCACATTCATCTGTACAAACAACAGTATGCAAGCATAAACACCATGGGACCAAGTAGCCGTCATACCGCTCAGGAAGGATACACGTTCTGTCTCCTAGAGATGAGCGTACTTTGGTGCGGAATGTGTAAATCAATCCCAGAACAACAGCAGAGGACCTTGTGAAGATGCTGGAGGAAACGGGTACAAAAGTATCTATATCCACAGTAAAACGAGTCCTATTTCAACATAACCTGAAAGGCCGCTCAGCAAGGAAGAAGCCACTGCTCCAAAACCGCGATAAAAAAAGCCAGACTACAGTTTGAAACTGCACATGGGGACAAGATGTACTTTTTGGAGAAATGTCCTCTGGTCTGATGAAACAAAAATAGAACGGACCATCGTTATGTTTGGAGGAAAAGGGGGGGATGCTTTTGCAAGCTGAGGAACACCATCCCAACCGTGAAGCACGGGGGTGGCAGCATCATGTTGTGGGGGTGCTTTGCTGCAGGAGACCCTGGTGCACATCACAAAATAGATGGCTTCATGAGGACAGAAAATTATGTGGATATATTGAAGCAACATCTCAAGACATCAGTCAGGAAGTTAAAGCTTGGTCACATATGGGTCTTCCAAATGGACAATGCAAGCATACTTCCAAAGTTGTGGCAAAATGGCTTAAGGCTTTGTGGCCATCACAAAGCCTTGACCTCAATCCTATAGAAAATGTGTGTGCAGAACTGAAAAGGCGTGTGCGAGCAAGGAGGCCTACAAACCTGACACAGTTACACCAGCTTTGTCAAGAGGAATGGGCCAAAATTCACCCAACTTATTGTGGGAAGCTTGTGGAAGGCTACCCGAAACGTTTGACCCAAGTTAAACAATTTAAAGGCAATGCTACCAAATACGAATTGAGTGTATGTAAACTTCTAACCCACTGGAAATGTGATGAATGAAATTAAAGCTGAAATAAAACATTCTCTACTATTATTCTGACATTTCACATTCTTCAAATAAAGTGGTGATCCTAACTGACCTAAGACAGGGAATTTTTACTTGGATTAAATGTCAGGATTTGTGAAAATTCTGAGTTTACATGTATTTGGCTAAGGTGTATGTAAACGTCCGACTTCCACTGTACATGACAAGAGCATGACTTGATATGCCTGATGAAGACCTAAAGGTCGAAATGTTGTTGTAAATAAATATCTGGGAGCGTGAGCAGCAGTGCGAGGCGTTTTCCTTTCTGTTTTCCATGAGTTTGCCTGCAACTCCAGCACCTGCGGAAAGTACCTGGATGTGTGTATGTTCTTCAGCTTTTGTACAAGATCATGACCATAAATGTCTGATTGGTGGAGTGCTGCAGAGATGCTTGTCATTTTGGAAGGTTCTACCATCTACACAGAGGAACTCTACAGCTGTCAGAGTGACCATCAGGTTCTTGGTCACCTCTGACCAAGGCCATTTTCCCCCGATTGCTCAGTTCGGCCGAGCGGCCAGCTCTAGGAAGAGTCTTGTTGGTACCAAAAATCTTCCATTTAAAAATGATTGGAGGCCACTGTGTTCTTGGGGAAATTCCTTCCTGTAGATATTTTTTGGTACCCTTCCCCAGATCTGTACCTCGACACAATCCTGTCTCGGAGCTCTACGGACAATTTCTTCGACCTCATGGCTTTTTCCCAACTGTGGGACCTTATATAGACAGGTGTGTGTATTTCCAAATCATGTCCAATCAATTGAATTTACCACAGGTGGACAATCAAGTTGTAGAAACATCAAGGATTTCAATGGAAACAGGATGCACCTGAGCTCATTTTCAAGTCTCATAGTAAAGGGGCTGAATACTTATGTAAAGAAGGTATATTTTTATACATTGGCAAACATTTCAAAACCTGTTCTTGCTTGGTCATTATGGGTATTGTGTGTAGATTGCTGAGAATTTTTATTTATTTATTTAATCCATTTTAGAATAAGGCTGTAACGTTAAAAAAAATGTGAAAAAAGTCAAGGGGGCTGAATACTTTCCGAAGGCACAGTATACACCCCTTAACATTTGTGGATTCAGCTATTTCAGCCACACCCGTTGCTGACAGGTGCGTAAAATCAATCACACAGCCATGCAATCTTGATAGACAAAACACTGGCAGTAGAATGGGCTTACTGAAGAGCTACGACTTTCAACGTGGCACCGTCATATGATGCCATCTTTCCAACAAGTCAGTTCGTCAAATACATGCCCTCCTAGAGCTACCCCGGTCAAATTAAGTGCTGTTATTGTGAAGTGGAAATATCTAGGGGAAACAACGGCTCAGCCAAGAAGTGGTAGGCCACATAAGCTCACAGAATGGGACCACTGAGTGCTGAAGCGCGTAGAACGTACAAATCGTCTGTCCTTGGTTGCACCACTCACTACCGAGTTCCAAACTGCCTCTGGAAGCAACGTCAGCACAAGAACTGTTCATCGGGAGATTCACAAAATGGGTTTTCATGGCCAATCAGCCGCACACAAGCCTAAATCACCATGTGTAATGTCAAGCGTTGGCTGGAGTGGTGTAAAGCTCGATGCCATTGGACTCTGGAGCAGTGGAAACGAGTTCTCTGGAGTGATGAATCAGGCTTCACCATCTGGCAGTCTGACAGATGAATCTGCGTTTGGCGGATGTCAGGAGAGCACTACCTGCCTCAATGCATAGTGGCAACTGTAAAGTTTGGTGGAAGAGGAATAATGGTCTGGGGATGTTTTTCCATGGTTCGGGCTAGGCCCCTTAATTCCAGTGAAGGGAAATCTTAACGTTACAGCATATAATGACATTTTAGACGATTCTGTGCTTCCAGCTTTGTGGCAACATTTTGGGGAAGGCCCTTTCCTGTTTCAGCATGAATGCGCCATGCACAAAGCGAGGTCCATACAGAAATGGTTTGTCAGGATTGGTGTGGAATAACTTGACTGGCCTGCACACAGCCCTGACCTCAACCCCATCGAACACATTTGTGATGAATTGGAAATCCGACTGCAAGCCAGGCCTGATCGCCCAACATCAGTTCCCGACCTCACTAATGCTCTTGTGGCTGAATGGAAGCAAGTCCCCACAGCAATGTTCCAACATGTAGTGGAAAGCCTTCCCAGAAGAGTGGAGGTTGTTATGGCAGCAAAAGGGGGAACAACTCCATATTAATGGCCATGATTTTTGGAATGAGATGTTCGATGAGCAGGTGTTCACATACTTTTGGTCATGTAGTGTACGTGTGCTATTCAGTGGCGGCTGGTGGGAGAACCTATAGGAGGATGGGCTATTGGAATGGCATCAAACATATGGAAACCATATGTCCTCATATAGCTCCATCCACCAGCCTCCACTGGTGCCTATCTCCAGTTATCCCACTGTCCATACAGAGGCCCCTTAGTTCCAGGAATGCTAACCCATGACTTCTAAGCCAGGGCTGCCCAACATCCTCCCGAAGAGCTTGCAGAGCAGAATTTCACACCAACCCTGATCTAACACACCTGATTCTACTAATTAGCAGTTCACCAGGACCTTGCTTCGTTGGATCAGGCGTGTAATTTACAACAGGCCTGGAGCAAAACCCTGCATACCCAGTAGCATTACCTGCCTTATTCCATCAGACTGAAGAACTAGGCCTAACAGTGTAAAGGGCATAGCACCCCTAGTAGAGCGATATGGTGCCATTTTAGATACAACCTATTTCCGTATTATATAGGGAAAGGCCATTTCAGGTTTGACCATAGACTTACGCGTATGTCCTTCTCTGGCCAGCTCTGGAGCACGGTGGAGATGTGAGTGAGGTCATGGATGGTGATAAAAAGCCCCCTGGAACAGATCAGAGATCAGATGAGTTATAATGAGTGAGACTAGATGAACTGTTTACAGTGCCTTTCACATTGCATATCGATTACCAGCATAAGGAAATACTGTAATTTTGCTCAGTACGGAGAAAAAACATTATTGTCTTTGCATTCAGTTTCAAATGATTCTTTGTTACCTGAATGGAAGCTTGAAATTAACTTTAAGCACCATTTGCATAGCTTTTTGAAGTTTCAATCCAATTGTTCTGCCCTTTTCCCCCCTACTTATGTTGTAATATCCCAGAGCAGATGCCACCTGGAAAATGGATAGCTGGGCCAGGGACCCCTCTAGTGCTCCTCTGTTCCAGGAAAAGCTAGATAGATACGCTTAGTCTGTGTGCGTGTGTGTAGGCCCACAGGGTGGGAGGTCCAGCCCAGAAGGGTTTCAGCTCGGCCCAACAAAGCCATCTGCCCACGATGTGGAGGCACTATCCTCTCCATATGTGCCAGCAACAACAAAAAATATCTATATAGTAAAATCTGCTCATAAACTAAAAACACAGGTCGAAGCTGGAAAGCGAGAAGGAAAAATTGAAGCAGCAATCAGCGCAAAGCCTGTTAAAAAAGAACCAAAACACAAAAAGGGTTGGAAAGAAGAAGAGAGAGACATAAACGTGTCACATAAAAATACCCTGATAACTTTAAAGTTTCAGCTGAGGTTGACCCCAATGTCATGGCTGGGTATTAACTTTCCTACCAGACTTCAGCAACTACAGGCAATAACAGGCAATAACAGTACAGGGACAGTACAACAAGTCTATTAATGACAAACCTATCACACCCGGTAATGTTTCACCTGTCTTTGTGCTCGTCTCCAACCCCCTCCAGGTGTCGCCCATCTTCCCCATTATACCCCGTGTATTTACACCTGTGTTCTCTGTTTGTCCGTTTGGTTTCGTGATACCTACCAGTGTTTGTTCCCCTGCTCCTGTCTCTTCTTGCTTCTGTTTTCTAGTCCTTCCCGGTTTTGACCGTTCTGCCTGCCCTGACCCTGAGCCTGCCTGCAGTTCTATACCTTGCCCCACCTCACTGGATTATTGACCCCTGCCTGCCCTGACCCTGAGACTGCCTACCGTTCTGGACCCTTTGCACCCTCTCTGAATTATTGACCCCTGCCTGCCCTGACCCTGAGACTGCCTACCATTCTGGACCCTTTGCACCCTCTCTGAATTATTGACCCCTGCCTGCCCTGACCCTGAGACTGCCTACCGTTCTGGACCTTTTACATCCTCTCTGGATTACTGACCTCTGCCTGCCTTTGACCTGTTGTTTGCCTGCCCCTGTACTAGAAATAAATGTTTGTTTCTTTGACACTGTTTGCATCTGGGTCATACCCGAAACCTGATAAAACCTGACAAGCCTTGTATGAAGGCCCTCTAGATTTTTTTATAGATTTTTTATTTAACCAGGTAGGCTAGTTGAGAACAAGTTCTCATTTACAACTGCGACCTGGCCAAGATAAAGCATAGCAGTGTGAACAGACAACAGAGTTACACATGGAGTAAACAATTAACAAGTCAATAACACAGTAGGAAAAAAGGGGAAAAAAGAGTCTATACACATTGTGTGCAAAAGGCATGAGGAGGTAGGCAAATAATTACAATTTAGCAGATGGGTGATAAATGATCAGATGGTCATGTGCAGGTAGAGATACTGGTGTGCAAAAGAGCAGAAAAGTAAATAAATATAAACAATATGGGGATGAGGTAGGTAAATTGGGTGGGCTATTTACCGATGGACAATGTACAGCTGCAGCGATCGGTTAGCTGTGTCAGATAGCAGATGTTTAAAGTTGGTGAGGGAGAGAAGTCTCCAACTTCAGCGATTTTGTCAATTCGTTCCAGTCACAAGCAGCAGAGAACTGGAAGGAAAGGCGGCCAAATGAAGTGTTGGCTTTAGGGATGATCAGTGAGATACACCTGCTGGAGCGCGTGCTACGGGTGGGTGTTGCCACCGTGACCAGTGAACTGAGATAAGGTGGAGCTTTACCTAGCATGGACTTGTAGATGACCTGGAGCCAGTGGGTCTGGCGATGAATATGCAGCGAGGGCCAGCCGACTAGAGCATATTAGAGCATTGGATTCTGTTGTGAGATTCGGATAGTCATGAATACTCTGATAAAATGATGGGTCACATTTCATCTCCCTGAGAAACTGGAAACTTTCCTACTACATCATATCATTTGGAAATGGAAACCTCGAGTTGAATCTTGGGTTTGGGGTTAGTTTCTGTGGTGTGTGTGTGTGTGTGTATATATATATATATATATATATATATATATATATATATATGTCTGTTTGCATGTGTGTGTCTGTGCATGTATACATCTATATGCATGTGTGTACGAGGCTGATAAAGGACCAGTCAATATGAGGGCCACATTACTTGAGTTAAAGGTAGAGAGAGAGAGCCTCTCACACATGGTGACCCACGTCACTCACCGCGGGGCTCTACATATTTGGCCTCCATAGGTAAACACTGTGTCCTCCTGCCACATTTCTGATGAATTTGAGTCGACATTTCCAAAATAAGAAAAGAGAGAATGAAACACACAATGAGGAAATGAAGAGCAGGAAGTAAGAGATGGAAATTCGATTTTACAGCAATAGAAAAAGATTGAAAGGATGAGAGACGAGAGATGGAGAGAGAGAGACCGTGAGGGCGAGAAAGAAGGAGAGGGAGAGAGGGTTTGGAAGGAAAACCTTGAGTTGAGACCTGTTAGGGAGGTCAAAGAGGGGACCAAAACAAGAGCAAATGGGACATAAAATCAAAAACATCCACGGTCAGTCACACTCTTTAAAATGTTTAAACTGGACCAGAAATTGCTGCTAGAGGTCACGCATGTAACGAGAAAGCTAACGATCAGTAACAACTCACAACTCATATGTGTTTGACCCTCAGTGATCAAACACATGCACACAAACACACTCAAATCCTGTTTGACACGCTTCATTGTTGGAACATTTGATTAGTCTGTCTGTGTGGCGTTTAAACAGCTGTGAAGAGCTGGATTTGCTTGCAGTGTGTGTGTGCAGTGTTTTTGTGTGTGTGTGTGTGAGCAGCGTGTGTGTGTAACCTGTGAGAGTTGCGTGTGTGAGAAGCCTGAGAGAGCACTGGGTCAGTGGAGTGTGTGAGGCCTGCTGGGTTTGTGTGCCTGCAGCGACCGTGGGGCAGAGAGCTGAGCTGCTGCCAATTCCAGAGCTAAGAGATCCAGGTCAGGGAGAGGAGCATGTTGATGGTGGTGGTAGGGGATGGTCCTCATTGGCTGGACTGACCCCATTTACTGGTATTGGTCAAAATGACTCGTCTGATATGTGATAGACATGGACATGGTTCTTTACACATTATGACTATAGATGTTCCTTATTACAGCATAATAGCTCTATTATTTGTTCAAATATCTCACTTGAATTCTCCCAATCTGTCTCCAGTTTCTTCTATCATTCTTTCTCTCTCCCCTTCTCTTCCGTTCCCCTTCTCTCCCTCTTTCCCTCTCACTGTCTGTCTATCTCAACTCTCTTCAGTGCTGTCGGGGGAGACGTTGACCCCATGATCCTGAGATGAGGGAGGAGAGGTGTCTTCAGTGCCTCTGACGCCTTTCCCCCGATCCCCTCTCAACATCTGTACAGGGCCTCCAGCTCCTTCTCCATCCCTTAGGAACAGTACTGGTGTTATAATAGGACAGGGAGTGGGAATTTCTTCTGAGAAGCTGCTCGAACAATCTTCAGTCACATATCCTAGGCTGAAGAGAAAGGGGAAAGGGGTGAGATATTTCGTGAGAAGGGGGCGAGAGCTGAGCTTTCTCACCAAGAGTCTAATGGCCCCATACTCAGAATCATAGTACCTCATCTGGATCTAGGTGTAAAAATAAAAGGTCATCTTGAGTGGAAGGAGACAATACTGTTTAACAATGTATATGAGATCAAATGTGTTAAGAATGCACACCTTGAGATTGAAGGGAACTGGTGGGGTTTGACAGCTCACACCCCGTTGTAAATCAAGGACAGAACACTCAGCATCTCTCTCTAAATTCACCCAAGGAATGTGCCTTTGTCTTAAGAAGATTTTTTCCCACCAAAACTCTAACATGTTCAAAAGCAAATATTGGAACAATATTTCTAACATAGAAAGTGGGGAATGGGCTTTCTTGATTTGCTTACCTATTTAAGCTTGTGAAGCCCGCCCTTGTTTGTGTGGGATAATATTTTGTTCACGTCTTGTATCGGAGGTGTTGTTGTGCTCCGGACCGTTGTTACCCTGTGTTTTGGGTTGGTCAGTGTTTTCGCCCTGTGTTTTGGGTTGGTCAGTGTTTTTGCCCTGTGTTTTGGGTTGGTCAGTGTTTTCGCCCTGTGTTTTGGGTTGGTCAGTGTTTTCGCCCTGTGTTTTGGGTTGGTCAGTGTTTTCGCCCTGTGTTTTGGGTTGGTCAGTGTTTTCGCCCTGTGTTTTGGGTTGGTCAGTGTTTTCGCCCTGTGTTTTGGGTTGGTCAGTGTTTTGGCCTGTGTTTTGGGCATGACCCTTTTGCTGTATGCGCCTGATTCTTACCTTCCCCTCCTAGTCATCCGTGACATGACCCGAAAAGAACACTAATGTCATAGGTCATTAAAAATGTCACTAAGGAAATACTGTACCTTGAAAAGTATACCCACAATATGTGTGAGGTGTCCATCAAATCTGTTGTGCATGAAATATGAAAAATGCGTGAGTGTTTTTGTTAAGAGGGACATGATTTTAAGGGATAATTGTTTTACAAAACGTTGTACAAGTGACAAGTCACGCCCCCGAGTGAGATCAGAGAGCGTGCCAACCTGACGGAACCGTCCCTTTTGAACAAACTGTATAAAATAATGGGTTAAGAATTAACATATCAGACCAGAGAGATGTTGAGATGCAGCTCACGTTTAAAGTGGTTAAACTTTGAATCTCAACACGGCGGTAGAGACGATAGTTATCTCCCAGACAATCACTGGTAGGGCTGATTAACGGTCCTAAGTATCTAGGAAAGCACATTTAAGTGGGACCATTCCATTACTCTGTTCAAATCATTGTATTACGCTACTCTCATCGCCCCACTGGGAACCATCGACACGGCTGGCTAGCCTATCTTCAACGAAGCATCTTCCAGAGCGAATGGAAGGAGAATAAACTCTGTGGTTCTGTTCAGGACTTATACGTCAAGTCACCGGATACCGGACGACTGCAGAGGAGAACAACAGTAGAAGGCAGGTGGGGACCTCTTTGGACAATCAGAGCCTTACAAGCGTGCCGCGAAAAAGGCACAGTCATCAGATTAATGAAAGTAAAGTCACAACAACGGCATAGTCTTAGATAATAGAAAGGTCAAGTTTTAAGCTAGCCTGTGTAGAACTTTCTTGGAGTAGTGAGTGAGTGAGTGAGTGAATGAGTGAGTGAGTGAACAAGAGACCAGCGGAAAGGAAGAGAGAGAGGAAAGAAAACAGCACTGGGCTGAAATCGGCAAAACCGCTGACCCACAACTCAGCAGAAAACACAACCCAGCAGAAAACACAACCCAGGGGAGTGTGTGCCAAGAGTGGGACTGCAGCAACAATATGGCCCCAGCAGGAGCTGCTCTCTACACTTGACCCACAACATGGCCAGAGCCCCAGAGAGACACCTACTTCTGACAGACTACCGACCCGTGTCCTCAACAAACACAGAGCGCCAGCCACTCACCCAGAATATATCAACCCCCTTAGCATCACCGCTCACCCCATTCAAGACTCTCTCTGCTGCTCGTTAGCCATAACCTCTGAACGGCTAAACTGTCACTAAGCAGTGTGAGCTGTATGTGTGCGTGTGAGCACAGTGAGAATGCAATGGGAGGTGAAACACAATTTTTTTGTCAAAGTCTAATAAGTCAATCTTAATAGGATATTGAATGCATTCTAAAATGTCACTCAGAGAGACTTCTAAAGTGCTTTTACCAGCCAAAAGGCCAAGGCCCAAACAGTGGATTACATAAAACATTGAGACAGTTTCCCTACCTACAATACCATTAATACTAGCCTTCCTTTAATGTGCATCTGTGATTGGAGTGGACAGAGAGTGGAAAGATATAGGCCTGAAACATGAAGTCACAAATAACAAAATATCAAAACTCTCAGATGTTCATTAGTAATGGTCTAATTCACCACATCGCTATGAGACAATGGTGTAGAATAGTAATGAGGACAATTCAGTGAAGGCAATAACTTTACTCCGCAAAGAAATGAACTGTTTGGACTGGAGATATTTTTCATTTGGGAGAGAGAGGGGGAGGAGGGAGTTTGTGACACAGCAAATATCTCTGGTCTTGACTCTTTCCAAACCCAACAGAGAACACTGTGGAATACCCTTGTGTCACCTTTGGGGTTCATTAGAGAAATCAAGTATTTTGTCTCCTACCAAAACATTTCAATCGCGCATTTTGCTTCTGTCAATAGACTGAAAAGACAGGAGTGTGGGGTCGAGCACATGCTGACCATCCAGCTTCTCTGTCATCCCTCTTAAGAATAATGTGTTGGGCAGCTCCTCTAAAGACCACTATATAAATATGAGAGAGAGAGAGAGAGAATATCTTTGACTGGATGTGGTAAGTGACCGCAAGCTGAAGAATAGGACTGACAGTACAATATTTGAGCCATGAGGTCGCTGGTTTGAGCTTTCTGCTTCTTCCTTCTCCTAGTGGTATTTAAAGATATGTCCCAGAACTTTTTGCGACTACTAAGTATTGTTTATACCCCCATCTTTGAGCTGGATGTGACAATGTGTAGTTCATACATGCAGAATTACTGTCTTACCTCAATTAGCCACAAAATCCCTAGTTTGAAAGTGACTGTTTTTCTGGAAGCTGTGCAGCGCCATTTGTCCTACATGTTCCCCCACCTGGCCCAGCCCCCTAGCAATTTGAGTTCAACCAATGAACTTCAGCCCCTCGACATTTGAGTGACAGATGAGGCACATCATGCACACACAGCAGAGAGAGAGAGAGAAAGAGATAAAATGACACTAGATGGCTTAATGAACTGGAGATTGAGGCAAGGGTCAAACTGTACTCACTCACAGCAGCAGATGCAACATACTCAATATCAATAAAAATGGCTTTTTTCATTAATTGTGTTTGTTTATCTTGAAACTAAAGTTAAAACTAACTCAAAGAAGGTTTCACATGACATGCAAAAGAATGATATTGCACTAAGGAAGCCGTGATAGCCTATACAGACACACCTGATGCCCAAATTGATGACTTATGTCACACAGCTGAGAGTCGAGTGGAGAAGAATGCATTCGGTTCAGTCAGTTGTCCTGGTGAGCCCTTCCCAGCTAGCTAGTTTATGCTTGTGGCTAAAAACTTCATCAAGAATTTGAAACTTGTCTGCTGAAGTTGGGACCTGGGAGAGTGTTCAGAATCATTCAGTTTTTAATCGGAGTAATTGTTATGTATATTAACAAAAATAATGTAGCCATTAATGCCGTAGTTGTACATTTTCTGTGAAAATCACGTTTTAACCGTAACCCTGGTCTCATATTGCATATTGGTAATGGCTACACTATCTAGCTACATCCCTCTCCTTACTGCCAGTATGGAGAGGGAATTACTGAGGATCAACTGTACTATTTGTACAGGCTTTGATCTTGTCCCATCTTGATTACTGTCTGGTAAAATGGTCAGGTGCAGCAAAGACAGACCTAGCAAAGTTGCAGCTGTGTTTAAACAAAGCAGCACGCCTTGCCCTTAACTGCACACACAGAACTAATATCAAAAACATGCATGATAGTCTTTCATGGTTGAGGGTTGAGGTGAAATTGACTACTTATCTTCTAGTCTTTTTAAGAAACATTTTTGTGTTGAAAATGCCTAACCACTTGTATAATCTACAGTGGGTTGTCTTTTAAAAGTTGCAGCATACTGCAGCACAGCCATGCGTGGTGCCACAGAATTCTATGGCATGTTATTTAAGTGCCCACCACTGATACCATTAATGCTAGTTAGTGCTAGTTTGACCACCAGATGACATCTTTGAGAAGCATTTGATAGCCTTCAATAGTGGCTGTACTAGAGAATTTAAAACCTTTTTTGTAAGAACATAGTATATGGGACTGATTTTAAGAAATGTTGCTTAATTAATTTGGAACGTTAGAATGGAACGGAAAATACGGCGCTGTACAAAGTGATGGTCGGGAGTAGGCCACAATACTGGGCTATTTAGCTAAACAATTCCTGTGTTGTGCGAGCATGTGGGACACCGGGGTTCAATGCCCCGACGGGGAGGAAGGAGTAGGCTGTCTTTGTAAATAAGAATTTGTTCCTTAACTGACTTGCCTAGTTAAATAAAAGGTTACACTTAAGAGCATAACATTTCTACACCATAATTGTAGTCTAACCAATACCCAAACGGAGATTGTGAAAATAAAAATGTAATTGATTTATCAAGACCAGTCCCTATACATATCTCAGAGCAGCAGGAAATGCCAATAATTACATATATAAGATTGGAGGATTCTAAATTTAAACCAAAAGCCGCCTCATGAGTCTCTCGGGGGCAGCCGGCACGGGTATCTGTAGCAACTAATTTTGCATTGCGGTGACTTAGACAGCTGTGCCACTGGGGAGGCCCCATCCACAAAGTATCAAAATACAGAGAGGTGTTAGTAAAGGTATATTGTCCTGCTAATAGCCCATAATGGCTATTATAATACTGTACATGGTGTCCAGGTCAGGATAACCAAAAAAAGTATTTATTAAAGACTATCAGAAAGAATGTTTGTACTTATTTATTTTGAATGAGTGAGTCACTCAGCTTTATGTAGGTGCCGCTATATGAATGTGCCATCAACTTGATAATATAGAACGAGGTTATTTATTTATTTTTTAAACGAAGGTGAGCGATTGTAATCTTAATAAAGGCCTAAATAATATTTGTAAAGGCCAAAACATTTATTTCTGTTTTTAGAGCGAGAGAAACGCTGGGCCAATTGTGCGCTGCCCTATGGGACTCCCAATCACGGTCGGATGTGATACAGAATAGTGGATACAGCTAGAGAACTGCAAGGTAATCCCATTGTGCGCCACTCGGGAGCCATGACCAATATATATTGTCCTGCTAATAACAGGTTTAATAATATATCTGTGAGAATATCCAAGGGTATTTTATATAATTCTAAATTAATAATCATTTTAAAAATCGCTTTGTTTAAAGAAATAGCAGTATTCTGGAGATTATTTTGTTTTCAAATAATGTAAAATGAGCCTAGAAAAAGGCCATTCTTGAACATGAGGTGAGACATTGAAACTAATTTGTAAATAAAGCCAGTTTGTAATTTAGAATGATGTATTTCTGTTTTTAGAGGGAGAGAAACCAAAAACCTAGTCATCTCATGGGTCTCCCAGTCGAACCAGCATCTGTAACAACACAGCTTGCACTGCTAAGGGGTGTCTTAGACCGTTGCACCACTCAGGCGCTATACAAAGTGATCGGTCGGGAGTGGGCTACTCTACTACAGTAAGAGCAAAATAATCCTAACAAAATAAAATAAAAATCTTAGTGTAACAACAGTTTTAGGAAGTAATACTGAAGTCGTGTACAATTATCAGTTTCTATTTAGGTTTATGTCACCCATTCATTATCAGTTAGAGACACAGTAGGACTCAAAAGCATAATCAGTGATCTAACTTCCCCCTTGTGCTGGTCTGGAGCAATGAAGTGGTGATGCAGGGTACTGTACTGAACCACAAACTACCTCTAAGTACCACAGCATAATCACAAAACTTTTGGTGGAGCAACCACTGTATGTACATAACCCACCAAACATGCCACTATGGATTTCTTCACGGTACCCAAACCAAAAACAGATTTAATGCATCCCTCAGTTACTGCATGTACAAAATGCTGTCATCGTGGAATGCTCTGCCACCAAAGGTCACTGTACACAGGCAAAAAGCAAGTAGAGCTTAAAAAACTAAAATATTCTATCAGTGTATCAAGAATGTAACTGAACTGTATATAACAATAGGAATATATGAATACTGTGTAAATATTATATATATTTTTGTCTCTTGGTGTCTTTACTATACAAAGTACAACTCTTGTTTTATTTGGAATTGAATGTAATATATTATGTTGTTCTTGTCTATTACTGTTCTGTACTTTGTTATGTATTTGTATATTTCATGCAGACCCTAGGAAGAGTAGCTGCTGCGTGTCCAGTAGCTAATGGGGATCCTAATAAAATAAACTGCCGGACAGTAGTGCTCCCCGAGCGAGAGCAAAGGACACCGTACCCCGTGGTTTTGTGTTTTTCCCGTTTGCAGCGCAAACTCTTCTCATTGAGCAGCAACGTTAGACTGTTTTACCATGACATCCAGATGGATACTACCAAATGATTTAATGTGTAGGCCGCTATCCTACTCTAAATAAAATCAAGTGGGACAGAACACATTGGCCACGTTAACTACCACCAGCGACATGTGATACAGCTGCCTAGCCTGCCAGATCGGCACCAACTACATAGCGCCTCGATACAACATCGTTGCAATGGGAATTTGCACCGGCTTGTCGTTACGTTAACTAATTGCATGTCACGGTGACATCCAGAAGGTGACCAATACTACAAGTTATTTCTTCCTTTCCCATCAAGATAAACATCACATTCTTTAACAAGTTTTAAATAGCGCCATGCTGCGGTGGGGTGGATGCCAGCTAGACAGAATAAGGGCTCATCCGGACAAATGACTGCTGCTACATTTGACCCCCACAGCGAGCTCATTGTGTTGCACGTATCAAGTAAAGGGACTTTTCGTGGCCAGTTATCAGAGTGAGTTATGGTGAAGGCCAAAGAGTGAAGAGGAGTCATGTGTAGAGTAGAGGTCAGGTAACAACATTAAGTAGACAGGAAGTTTTAAATGACTCTTAAGGTAGAAATTCCCCCTAAGATGTTTTGTGCAACTGTCTAAAAAGTTAAGGGACCTATTGGGGAAAAGGGGTAAATTAACTGTTTTGTGCAACTATTTGGAATAATAGTTCTGGAATAATACACCCCTGTTTCAGTGTGTGAACCAGCACCAACCAATTGACAAAATCCATAGCAGCTGCATCTGGAGGAGGAAAAAGAGCCAATAGTAGGCAGGCCGCTGGCACTGCCCGTCAATAACCCAACCAATGCCAGTGCCTGTACTGACGGTCGCTCTGTTTGCCCAGTTTTATAAATAACGAATTAAAACAGAACGGAGCAGCATCAAAGAGACTAAATACTGTATGCAGCAGAGCTCTGGGAGAAAATAGCTCAGTTAAAACTCGAGACGGCCGGGGGAATTTGGAATGGTGACAGAAGAATAAAGCATCAGCTGGACAAACAGTCCCTTTGCCTCCCTCCCCGATCTCCCCCTTTCTCCCTCTCCTGTATGCAGACATGAGAAGCATTCCCGCTGCCTGAACTGCCAGCGACATAGGAAAATTATAACCCATTACCCTTCCTCCCTCCCTCCCCCTACACCCCCTTCACCCCCTTCCTCCTGAGTCACTTGTCTTTCTACTGCAGCCCGTTGAATATAGGCAAGGCCTCCACCAGCCAGAGCATCTTCCCATATGGCGCCATCCAGGTCTGCAGCCATTGACGCTGTGGTGGATGTAATTGCCAAACACATTGCATGACAATAGCAAACAGGATTTTATTCCGCCAAGCAGACATACAGCCAACCTGAATGTGAGATAAATAACACACACAGAGAGACTGGTATCCATTCCAGAATGCTCATTGTAAGACTGCATTTCTCTCAGGCCTTACCTACATTACAACCGGAGGAAAAGTCTCTCTACCCAAAGAAAGACATCCTGCTAAATGAATCAGCCACAGACCTGCAGAAACTGACAAGCCCTCCGATATCGTTCAGCCATATGCCGCTACACTTTCCATTAATTAGCCCCTTCTGCAGAGATCATTACTTTTCTGGCGCGCAAATAATGGTTTGTGTGGGTTGAAATGTGCCTCCTATTTGTGCCGAAATGTATCAGACGTGATATTTGACTCTGCTAACTGTGTGCAATGATCAATTACAATGTGTTTCTGCAAAAGGCTACTTTCTGTTAGCAACAGAGGTCAAGATTGGATCATACCACCACATGAGAAAAATGCATTAGTCTTTCCACTAAGTTCAGATGGGATCAGATTGTTTTTTTTCTGGGAAAATAACCTAAAAGTGGCACGGTGGAGATGGGAGACAGGTTAAAACGAATTGTATAGCACCAGTAAATACTGTATGTGAGACTATGATTTATGGAGTATTATATACTTACATTTACAGACAAATATGGATGGAATTTTAGTAGATGTATGGGGGCAACACTGGGCAGGCTGCTACAACGATGTCCATTGTGAACCACTCGTATCCCATTCTGATTCCTCATACATTACAGATGAGGACATGTCGAACATTTACATGACACAGACAGGCCTGGACTGGGACAAACATATTTTATGACAAACAACCAGACATTTCACGCACAATCCAGATTTTAGCAATAGTATTTTATTCAGATCCCCCATTTTCTTCCCCCAGAAGAAGAACAACGCTGTAGACCAAGACTTTGTCTGGCTCTTGGAGATCACGATGACTGTTGGAATCCTGAGGCGACTATGTGAAAAATCTGTCGATGTGCCCTTGAGCAAGGTAAATAAACTCTAATTGCTCCTGTAAGTCACTCAGGAGAAGAGTGTCTGCTAAATGCTTAATAAAATGTCAAATGCAAATGTTGGCTTTTTGTTCAAAAACACAATTTGCCAGCATAAGACATGCACACTCTTATTGTTTTTTTAATGACAATATTTGTATTGGCATTTTCCTTTTCAGCGTTGCTAGTTTTGACCTTTTAAATTGTCTTTCGTGTGTAGCAATAGGGGGGGGGGGGGTAATAGGATGGCACGCCTTTGAACCCATCTTCAAGAGTTACTTTACTATAGCAGACCTAGAAGGTGATGAATGTGTGCGATTAGTGAACCCAACCCCACTCGAACACGCATGTGGTCTTCTGTGGATTACATTGCAGGAGTATCTCCTAAATGCTGAGATGCTGAGACATAAATCAAAAGGGATTGTTGAAAGACCAAGTCATGGGTCAGGTCAATTACAGCAGATCAAAGCAGTTTAGAAACTAAGGTTGACCATGGTCAGTGTATGGTCAAAGTTACGTTAACAATGTGTGGCGTCTGTTGACAAAAACACTGTCATATCCAGTAGGTAACCATGGAGTTATCGACGTGACGTCATTATGTGAATGTGCCATATTTTCCTCTGGATGGTGTTTCCAACATGACATCAACAACATATAAAAATACAGTCCACAAGCAGAGCAAATCTCCCAGGAAATGTGAATTCGCTTAGCAATGAAATGACACACAGGTTTAAAGGACAGGTTTAAAGGACTTTAAAGGACTGTTTTAAAGGACTAGTTTAAAGGACAGGTTTAAAGGACTGGCTTGGGAACCTGCCAACTGGTCATCTAACTTAAATTGCATTTATCATAATGATGTTTACTTCATCTTATCATAGGCTATTGTGCAGTATCACTAGTTCATAGTTCATTTAAGGGCAGTTTATGAAGAATGGCCTAAACTGGACTGTTTATACACACTTCAAGTGTCATTATTGTTGCGTAATTAATATTTGTGTGTGTGTGTGGGGCTTGAAGTAGTATACTCGTGGATACCGGAAATCCTTAGGGGTTAGGTTTAGAGTTAGGGTTAGAATTAGGGCCAGGAGTTCATGTTAAGGGTTAAGGTTAGAGGTTATGAAAATAGGATTTGAAATGGAAATAAATGTTAAGTCCCCACAAAGATAGTAAAACATATACACTACCGGTCAAAAGTTTTAGAACACTTACTCATTCAAGGGTTTTTCTTTATTTTGACTATTTTCTACATTGTAGAATAATAAATAACACATATGGAATCACGGTTGTAAACATTCTTTTTTAAAGCAAATTGAAATATATTTGATATTTGATATTTTTCAAATAGCCACCCTTTGCCTTGATGACAGCTTTGCACACTCTTGGCATTCTCTCAACCAGCTTCATGAGGTTGTCTCTTGGAATTATTTTCAATTAACAGGCGTGTCTTAAAAGTTAATTTGTGGAATTTCTTTCCTTCTTGATGTGTTTGAGCCAATCAGTTGTGTTGTGACAAGGTATAACGAAGATAGCCCTATTTGGCAAAAGACCAAGCCCATATTCTGGCAAGAACAGCTAAAATAACCAAAGAGAAACGACAGTCCATCATTACTTTAAGCAGAGTTGGGTAGCTTAGTTTCTAAATGTAATCCGTTACAAATTACCTGTCCAAAAGTGTAATCAGTAACGTAACTTTGGGATTAGCCAAACTCAGTAACATACTCTGATTACATTCCGTTACTTTTAAGAGGTATTAGAAGACAAAAAAAGTTTACATAGCTGGCCATGTATGGATGTTATATTTTACTTTATGGGTTGGTTATGTGGGCTTCTTCTAACCCATCGCTTTCTACTACATATAATAATGCGACAAAATTCTGTATTTACATTAAAAACCAAAGTCATTCAGAATTCCAGTTATTCCAATAAATGCAATACCCCTTGATTTTCAAGAATAGGACTTGGAAATATGGAAGTATAGATTAGCCTAATTGTTTTACCTGAGCATAGCCCCAACACTAAGGACTTATTGGCCAGCCCTATTCTTTTCTTTATGATTTTGTTGTCACGGAGGACTGATTGGGTTCATTGATTCGAGTTAAAAAATAAATGCTGCGCTCATGGAATGGCATGCTTTGCCAAGAATGTACAAAGCGGTCATCAAGGCAAAGGGTGGCTATTTGAAGAATCTCAAATATATAAATTATATTTAGATTTGTTAAACACTTTTTTGCTTACGACACGAGTCCATATGTGTTATTTCATAGTTTTGATGTCTTCACTATTATTCTACAATGTAGTAAATAGTTAAAATTACAAAAAACCCTTGAATGAGTAAGTGTTCTAAAACGTTTGACCGGTAGTGTACTTTGTGTGTGTGTTCGTGTTTGGGAGTTCAAATAAAAAGGGTTGGCAAATAAAAATTAGAGGCACTATAAACCTAACTTCTATTTTAATCATGTTTTCCCACAGCTTAAGAGATGGTGGGAACTGAGATCAAACTGCCCACAAACCAAGTTATTGAAACAGACTTTTTACTAAATAAGAGACACACAGGACACACAGGAATTATTGCTGATGATAGTATAATACCAGCCTAAAATGGCCAAAAGAACTAATATGAATGGTCAAGTCATCAGGGAGAGTAAAGTCAGATAAATGTGTCCCCTCTTAGAGGTCAATGTACCTGTGACACCATGGGGAGTAGGGTAAAGTAGATATATGGACTGCCGTTGAGAACCACATTTTAAAACATTTAAGTATGGATTTTACAGGCGGTTAGTGAACTAACTCTGGCATCGTTAATCTATTCCCAAACAAATCAATTGGATTTGAATCAGTGTCCAAACACTGCATGTTCTGATCGCCTATATTGCCAAACAAACATACTGCCAGCAAAAATTTGTGGTGGTGGAGAAGTACGGTGGCAAGTGATACAGTAAATGCATGTGATCCCCTACACTTCTCATTATAAAACTGAGACTGGGAATAGAGGAACTGGCTGGGTTTATAACTAAACATAAAAATACATTTGATGTACAGTAGACTTTTGGTGTGGCTGTGTATGAGCAAGACAATGAGCCTGTGTGTGCATGGGAGCCAAATAGTATGTGACTTATCAGTGTTACTAATGTTTACATCTTATGGTTGATTCCTCCCTTTAAATAGAGCGTGTAATAGAGTATATAAAGTTCAAGGCATATGTCCATAAGTTCACATCAGGGAGTTTCATTTCCAGTCAAGAGGTTTTCTAGCAGGGAAAGGAACAGAAATGATTTGCCAATCATTATGTTCTGAACAGAACCACTACTTTTCTATTTTTGTTCCCCTGTTCCAACCAGCAAAATAAAGTTCTGAACCAGTTCAAACCCCCCAAAAAGTACACTTTATGATTCCTTTCTGTTCCTTTTTTTAAATCTGTGAAATCAACATTTTGTTTTACATGTAGTTCATTAAATTACATCACCAAATCAGTTTTGATAGAGCAGGCAAGCTATTTGTTTACATGCGTGATGGACAGATACGTGTAGTCTATGGCGCATGATGTGACTGAAATTTGCAGGAGGGGAGAGAGGGTTGAGGAGGAGGCTTGAAGCGTGGGCATCTTATGACATACATTATCTGAATTACATCCACATAATTATACCTATAGGAGGAGCGGCTTCTATGGAGGAACCTTGAATGTCCTTTGAGCTAGCTAGCTAGCTAACAAGCTTGGGTGTGCAGAGCAGCACCAGAATTCAAAACATGTTTTACCCTTTTGTAGTTAATAAATCCAATGTGAAACGTGATAACTAGGGCAAGTAGCCTATAGTATCCTTGACTAGCATTGAACAAGTGAATCCATTCTTTTCCAGCAAATTAAAATTATCCCTCCCTATCTTCTGAATCAAACCTGTAATGTCAGTACAGTAGCCTAGGCTTCGGAAGGGGGTGGGGCAAGTAGCCTAAACACAGGCAGACACTGGAATACGTTTCTGAGTGAGAGTGAGGGCTTTGCATAGGCGCTTTGTTGCGTTGTGGGACTAGAAAAAAACGCCCCCTAATCCTGTTTGTCAAAGGTCTCTCAAAGCAATACTTTCCAGTCCAGTACCTAAAACATGGCCAGTATTGACCAATTAACATTCACGTGAGCGTGGTCTAGCACATAAATGCATATATAGAAATCAGTCAAGAATATTCGTATTGTAACATAATTTGGTACACATGTTGCAAACACTCAAGACTCAACATATGCAAGAACATCCATATGCTAAGTGACTGCGTAAAATATCGATAACACAATGGTTCTGTAATGGCCACACGTTTAGATCTCTTGATCTGTTTGACCCAGACTGATGAAATTTGGTAAACATGCTCAGGGATATGAGTCTAGCCATCTCAGACACCACTGGCCCGATTGACTAAACTTGGGTGAATGATGCGTCTTGCCATAGAGATCCATCATTTACACTGATTGACCCAAAGGGGGCGCTGCATCATTCGTGTGGGACAACATGTTTACTGTTGCCTTGTCTGACCATGGTACAATCAGACTTGGCTTAACCTTGAAACCATTCAACCCTTGGACATTACCTGTATGAGATTATTATTTTGTGTATTGGCCAGAAATGCAACATCAGAAGAGAGAACATAGACTCATTCTAAGTTGAATACCATATGCCTACTGGACCTACTAAACTCAACTTCTTTGTTTGGGGAAAAAGTGTGCATCTTGAGGTGAAGCCTAAAGTGCCACAGCTGGAAAAACAGTGTCTAAAGTTAACCATGGGGGCTGTAGACTACGTGGCCAGACTGCCATGGAGTGTCAGGTTCAGTAAAGCACACAGCCCAAACAACCAATCCCTCAGCATGGATTTTATTAATCATCACGAAATGGATAGTTTGGGAAAGTAACTCAAAAGCGATGTACTGTAGCTAGGGATATCCATACAACACTACAGTTGTATTGAGACTGAAATGCATTGAATCCTGCTACTGTCGCTTGCAGCAGGCTCATTTGGTGTCACAGCTCTTTATACACAGTAAATTGTGTTGCATATGACATTTCATACTCCTGATATATAGATGAATTCCTCAGACTGGCAACATGGGTTTTTAGCCTGGCTCAGAGAGAAAGGAGAAAGAGAGACAGAGACTGCAGATGATGCTGGGCCAATAAGATTGGGAGTTGGAACGCGAGTGGGGTTTTTTGTTTAGGGTTTTTCCATACACCCTGGGGGAAACAATGCTGGATTCAACAAACCGGCAGTGAACCCTTTCTGTGAAGAGACAAATGCTTTGTGGAAAGATGTTTCTGCTCGCTTGCAGTGGTCCTGAATCCCTGGTCATACGTGTAACATGCGTGTGGTCGTGTGTTTAATCCCACACACACACAGACACACACAGCTGGCCGTTAAAAAGCCACAGATGAACGGTGCCGGACAGCACTGACTCCCCTCCTTTCTAAACACTCCGCCAACATCTGCTCTGGCATCACTGCAACACACATACAAACACACACATATGCATGTACGCATGCATGCACACAAGATATATAAACACTATATTTTCTTTCATTCTCAATCTTGCTCTAAATCGTATTTTCTCATGCCCTTCCACAGTCGAAATTATTTGGCCAAGAAATATCATTAAAAACGTACACACAATAAAGTTAGTGGAAGTAGCCGAGACGTGCCAACACAGGGTATTTCATAAAGCACTATTTAACTCTGCAACTTCTCCCTACTTGATGCTTTATGGTTCCACTTCTTTCCTCAAGAAAAGAAGAGGAATTTCTTCATCTCTGCCAGCTCCAGTTAGTATTGTGGAGGGAGGAAGCATCGTCTGGGGTGTTGAACTGATTGTGTTTAGGGAGAGGCAGAGTGTGTGGTGTTCAGCTTTGATGAACTGTGAAGGGTTCTCTTGGACATCACATGCCATTTTCCATATATTTTCTCATGTTACAACACACCCGCTACTAACGTGTACTTAAAATAAAGAGGTACAGTAAATCTGAATCCCCAAAAATATAAAAAATACTATTTAGAATTGATATATAGAATGATGACGCTGAACTAACTTGGGAGCTAGTTTTCAGTAAATCAATGCATTGTTTAAGGTTTGCTAAGCATTGACATGTTTAGACCACATTGAGTGTAGAGTTCAAGTGTGCATGAAAATGTAATTTGATTATTGAATTGACTGTAAACAGTGAAGCAGTCAATCAACAAATCACTTTAGTTCTCCCCTGTAGCCTGTGCGTGCAGCATTCCTGTGAGCCAGTCTCTCTCTCGTAGACAAACATACAGACACAGACAGACAGACGTGTGAGTCAGATCCTAACTTATCCTCCCCCCGAGGAGAGAGAAATGGGGAGGGGGATGGAGATGGCTGGAGCGGAGCGGAGGTGATTGTTCAGCATAGCTCCGTTCCAGGACTGTTAGATAAAGCTTGGCCAGAGGAGGTGAGAGGGGAGTTTCAGTCTGATGACCTGACGCTGTGTGTGAGCACACTGACCCTAATAGAATCCAGAACGCTGGATAGGCGAGCCCTGCTTATCCAAACATCTACAAGGTGTCTTCTATTAGGCCAAGTAGCATGGCTAAACCCACAAGGTCCTATAGTGACTAGGAGTTCTCACATTACAATACTGTAAGAGTTCATCCTCCCTTAGCACCAAAACCTGTCATAAGTGCTCCAATACACATACAGCGAGAGAGATGCAGGTTCAAATTGAAAACCTGTAATGAAATAGGAAAGGATATTCCAGTTGACCACAGTGCATGTCTCCTGAATAAACTGAGAGGGACTATGGTTTCAAGTCAGGTAATACCTGCAGCGGGAATTCATTTATTATCACAAAGGTTAGTGTAGAGAAAAAGGAGAGGTAATATTCAAGTTTTTTTTTGCTTATTTTGGCTCCAAACATTTTACCAAGCAGACCCAAAGACATAAACTCTAAATTGTTTTACAAGGTCCTCAAAGCCTGAGGTAATTCATTCCAAATGTTTTGCCACGTTCCCCGTGAGGTTAGTGCAATTCCAAACCTATCCTCTCTAATTTCGCCCCCCCCCCCAATTCCCTCTCTCTTTCTATATAATGTCTGATAGTATAATTTACAATGCAACAATTATGTTTCCTTCATGATGTGTGATGGAACAAAGTTATGGCATGGTCATAAAATAGGTCACATGATTAACTTCTCAAACGCATGCATATAATGATTTATGTAATGTGGCAGTTACTCATTCCAGCTATCAAAGACTTGTCCCAGTCGAATGATCTTGTGGATTAAACTTCCAAGAGAGCAATTTTCTACTTAGCTACTTAGACTACATGCTCATCGATTCAAACGACAATCTCCTCTTACACGCTTACGCCAGCACTGTGTGTGGGCCTGAATGTTGGATCACAACACTTAAGCCTCTACCCGGGGGGCTGAGGCGCTTCATCAAGCACATGTTTCCCGCACAGTGGCAACTTCATCTCATGTCTGTCATTATAAGACAGCATAGCCAACTATACTGTATGTTAATAATGGCCTTTTATATCTCGCCTTTTGGTTTAATCATAGACTCTCCTCTCGACTATGTAAGTCTAATTATGCTACAGCTTGTCAATCGTTGGCATTATTGTAAAGCTCGCCGCCATTGGACTCTGGTGCAGTGGAAACGTGTTCTCTGGAGTGATGAATCACACTTCAAATCAAATCAAATTGTATTTGTCACATACACATGGTTAGCAGATGTTAATGCGAGTGTAGCGAAATGCTTGTGCTTCTAGTTCCGACAATGCAGTAATATCCAACGAGTAATCTAACCTACCAATTTCACAACAACTACCTTATACACACAAGTGTAAAGTAATGAATAAGAATATGTACATAAAAAAAATATATGAATGGGTGATGGTATAGAACGGAAGTACATGATCATCTCCTTTGTTTTGTTGACGTTGAGTGTGAGGTTATTTTCCTGACACCACACTCCGAGGGCCCTCACCTCCTCCCTGTAGGCCGTCTCGTCGTTATTGGTAATCAAGCCTACCACTGTAGTGTCGTCTCCTTCACCATCTGGCAGTCCGTCAAACGAATCTGGGTTTGGCAGATGCCAGGAGAACGCGACCTGTCCCAATGCATAGTGCCAACTGTAAAGTTTGGTGGATGAGGAATAATGGTCTGGAGCTGTTTTTCATGGTTTGGGCTAGGCCCCTTAATTCCAGTGAAGGGAAATCTTAATGTTACAGCATATAATGACATTCTAGACGATTATATGCAGTTTGGGGAAGGCCCTTCTCCATTTCAGCATGATATGCCCCTGTGCAAAAAGCGAGATCCATACAGAAATGGTTTGTCGAGATCTGTGTGGAAGAACTTGACTGGCCTGCATAGAGACCTGATCGAACACCTTTAAGATGAATTGGAACGCCGACTGCCAGCCAGGCCTAATAGCCCAACATCAGTGCCCGACCTCACTAATAGTCTTGTGGCTGAATGGAAGCAAGTCCGAGCAGCAATGTTCCAACATCTAGTGGAAAGCTTTCCCAGAAGAGTGGAGGCTGTTATAGCAGAAAAGTGGGGACCAACTCCATATTAACGGCCATGATTTTGGAATGAGATGTTCGACAAGCAAATGTATACATACTTCATTTATCTTCAAGGCCTCTCATTTCCAAAAGCTTTGACAGAGTATTGCAGTGGTCCATAGTCATCGACAATCCATAGTCATCGACCTCTACCGCCGAGTCCACTAAGGGGTTTTAACCAAGATAATTAATCTTTATTAACAAGATGGATTGGTTATCAGAGCTCATCTTAGGAGGTTCTTTGTTGGTATTATTTAGTGTCTGTGAAATGAACATTTGTGGTGGTAGTTGTAAGCAATACTAGTGGCAGTTGTGCTAGCAATAGTGATAATATTAGTTCTTACTTCAGTCACCATTGATCACACAAACAGCCCCTGCATTTAGTGAGTGAGTGACTAGCCAAAGTCATTAGTTTAACTGAAGCAGAGACAAAAAAAACGCCCTGTGTATCCTACACTTATGAACTTATAGGTCCCAAAACTGAATGGATCCAGTGATCTCACGGTGTTGTGAATGCGCTCCTTTCGTTATCTTCTCTGCCTGCCATTAGCCCACCCAGAGATCAGTGAATCAGCTCTGTTTTGACACGTCATAGGACTTGACCTTTGCCCCCTGCAATGGAGCCTAGTATTGACGCGTTTAGTCTGCGTGAAGCGGATTACAGAGAGTAAGCCTGGGTAGGAACAAAAGGACGCCTTTTCCACACAGTGCGCTTTATACCTGAGTGGGAGGCAGTGATTAGAGAGCTAATAACAGTCTGTTCAGCCACTACAGACACACACACACACATCCAGGCATAAGCACACACATAAGCACGCACGTAAACTCACATCAGGAATTCATTACTGATCTATCTAAACAGTGCTACTTTGTGTGTGTGTAAATCTGCTAGAAGAGTTAGAGAGAGAATCTCAGATACAGATATGTAGACAAAGACAGTGATAATAGAGACAGCCAAGTTGTCCCTATAAGACCAGTTGACCATAGAAAAGGTGCTCTGAGAGGCTGTGATCTATATACAGTACATGCATGCTCGAGCTCCCCGAATGTGAAGTCCCTGTGAATCTAGGCTGTGAGTTCAACCAATCAGGGGTAGAGGTAACATAGTCAATGTAAATCCGGGGACATTCCATGATATGTTGAGATTTACAATTCATATGATATATGTTACGAATTGCAATTCGTAAAATATGTTAAACATTTACAAAATGTATGACATGTAACGAATTCCAATCTGTTGTGGCTAACCTTAGCTAGATGGCTAACGTTAGCTAGGTGGTTAACGTTAGCTAGGTGGTTAACGTTAGCTAGGTGGTTAACGTTAGCTAGGTGGTTAATGTTAGCTAGGCTAGGGGTTAGGGTTTAAGGTTAAAGGGTTATGGTTAGGGTTGGGGGAAGGGTTAGCTAACATGTAAAGTAGTTACAAAGTAGCTAAAAAGTTGATAATTAGCTGAAATTGGGAAGACATTTTCAATGTACCAATTCTATGGGACATGGTTTACGAACTGATACACAAAACAATGCAATATTCAATACTTTGAATTTTTCAATTGAAATTATTCAAAATTCTTGCAACCAGTAGAATGTTATATATACAGTTGAAGTCTGTTGAAGTTTACATACATTTAGGTTGGAGTCATTAAAACTCAAAAACATTAAAAATCATTTTTCAACCACAATTTCTAGTTAACAAACCTTAATTTCGGCAAGTCGGTTAGGACATCTACTTTGTGCATGATACAAGTACTTTTTCCAATAATTGTTTACAGAGATTATTTCACCTATATTTCGCTGTATCACAATTCCAGTGGGTCAGAAGTTTACATACAATAAGTTGACTATGCCTTTAAACAGCTTGGAAAATTCCAGAAAATTATGTCCTGGCTTTAGAAGCTTCTGATAGGCTAATTGACATAATTTGAGTCAATTGGAGGTGCACCTGTGGATGTATTTCAAGGCCTACTGTAAGGGATTTCCTCTTCTTCCGAAGAGGAGAGGCGAAAAGGATCGGAGGACCAATATGCGGCGTGGTAAGTGTCCATGGTTCTTTTAATACGAAATTGTATGGTGTTAAGAGATAGAGGGGAGGGGTTGAGTGGAGCTGAAGGGTGGGACTAAAATAAACAAGATAATTAATGTCAAATATACTGTGTCCGTGAAATGTATATAGGTTCAGAACTTTTGTTAAACAGCACAGCACAGATAGAGGAAAGGGGTTGAAGCCATTAGTTTACAACAATTAGGAGAGGGGTGCTAAGATTAGGGGAAAATAATAAACAAAAATATCTTTACACAAAATAAATATGGGGGGATTGGAAATGATGCAGACAATTACATTGATGGAAGCTACAATCTATCTGCAATATTAAAGCTGATCTACCCCCTATAATAAAAAATAAATACAAATAAAAAATTAACATTCCAAACTTCACATATCATACTGATTTGGCTGTTCCAGATTTATATTTACTATGTTACATCTAGTCTATGAGACCAAGCGGATGAGTTCTCTATCAGTTTCCCCAATAATGCTTTACAACCCTAGGCTCTCCACAACTCCACCCACCTCCTCCACCCCCTTCCCTGGGCTAGGTTTTTAAAATTTATTTTCTTTAAATGTAACCCTTATTTTACCAGATAAGTTGACGGAGAACACATTCTCATTTACAGAAACGACCTGGGGAATATTTACAGGGGAGAGGAGGGGGGGTGAATGAGCCAATTGTAAGCTGGGGATGATTAGGTGACCGTGATGGTATGAGGGACAGATTGGGAATTTAGCCAGGACCCTGGGGTTAACACCCTTACGATAATTGTCATGGGATCTTTAGTGACCAAAGAGAGTCAGGACACCTGTTTAATGTCCCATCTGAAAGACGGCCCCCTACACAGGGAATATTTTGTTAGACCAGAGGAAAAAGGTGTCTTTTACTGGCCCTCCAACAACACTTCCAGCATCTGGTCACCCATCCAGGGACCGACCAGGACCAACCCTGCTTAGCTTCAGAAGCAAGCCAGCAGCGGGATGCAGGGGAGAGGCCTGGGTCTGGGACTGGCTGAGGACCAGGTTTGTGGAGTCTACAGAGCATGCTGCTAACTGACCCACTGTCACGTCTACCAGTCCCAAATTCCCCACCCCCAGCCTCTGCAGCTCGCAGTGCTTCTTGGACAACTGCATTGTGGGTCTGCAGGGAGATATAAGATCACTCCTCCAGCCCAGTATCAGAGGTAGGGGAGCTAGGAGCATGCTAGACATAATTTCCACATACTTGCTCTGGGGAAATTGTGGAAAAGGGTGTTGTATAACTCCGAGTATGTGGGAGTGTGCGCTTAGGTTTACGAACGCATTTTAAATGTGCCCAAGGTAAGCATTTCAAATAAAACGGCTTTGAATTTAGCATTCACTACTAATCAAAAGCATCCCTGGTTATGATCAGTTTATTTGGGGTTTTAGACTTTGAGACCCGCAAGGAAAAGTTCACTGAGGATATGAGTGAGTGAGTCCCAAATGTAGTGCACTATATAGGGAATAGGGTGCCATTTGGAATGCACACAGTGTGTCAGTGTGTGACTGACTGACAGAGTGACTGATGAGGAGAGCGTGAAAGAGTCTATAAAGAGTGTTTATAACTGAGAGGTACTAATCAAGACAATATAACTTCAACATCCTTCTCCCTCTCCATCAGTAGTTGACTACAGAATAATACTCTCAGTGGTGTTTCTTGGACCATGTTAGCTCGAATGTCTAAGACTCAAAACAAACCCAACATCTGACATCTTCACAACACAGTCTAGATATGTTAAAGCCAAGTCAAGCATGATCAGCTCCTTGATGTC